>NW_027466864.1:5030000-5085000 GCF_046128005.1 Genypterus blacodes | reverse complement strand
ATCTGAACCTGATTGTAGTGCCACAGGTTTGTGTGAGAGTCGGCCCAAACACAGAGGAGAGGGATTCTGGCCCAGATGATAGAACCACACCTGTGTCATCATGGTTGAGTCGTCCGTTCTCTCTCATGTGAGATGTTTGTGTTTAGTTTGATGAGCATCTCAGATATGATGTTTGAACTTAACTGAGCCCTGATGTGAACAGTCGAGTCCTGCTGGACTCAGACAGTCCAGACCTCGAGCCCTATAGAGAGCCAAGAACACCAGTCTCTCTCTCTCCTTCTCTCTCTCTCTCTCTCCCTCTCTCTCCCTCTCTTTCTCTCTCTCGCTCTCTCCATCTCTCTCTCTCTCCATCTCTCTCTCCCTCTCTCCCTTTCTCCATCTCTTTCGCTCTCTCTCTCTCCATCTCTCTCACTCTCTCTCACTCTCTCTCTCTCTTGCTGTCTACCTCTCTCCCTCTCTATCTCCCTTTCTCTCTCTCTCTGGCTCTCTTGCTGTCTACCACTCGCTCTCTCTCTCTCCCTCTCTTTCTCCCTTTCTCCCTTTCTCCCTCTCTATCTCCCTTTCTCCATCTCTCTCTCTCTCTCTCTCACTCTCTCTCACTCTCTCTCTCTCTCTGTCTCTCTCTCTCACACTCTCTCTCTCTCTCTCTCTCTCTCTCTCTCTTTCTCCCCCTCTCTCTCTCTCCCCCCCCCCCCCTCTCATTGTTCAGTGTCAATAGCCTGTGTTCAGTTTTAAGCCGATCCTCTTTTCTCTCTCCCTGCCTGTTGCCCAACACTAAACTGGCTTTAGTAGAGAACATGTTGGCCCTATCTATGGTCTAAGAGCCTTTAGTGCTGATACAGGGGGAAATCACACGTGAGGCTGCTGGAAGCCGAGCAGTGGCTTTATGGTGGGTGGGTGGGCGGCTGGGTTGGGGGGGGGGGGGTGGGGGTCTTAATTCAATTCTGCAGCAAAGCCTGAGTGGAGCGACTGGATGGCTTCTGATTGATCTCATCAGGATTCACTAGCAGCAGAAAGGTCAGAATGAGCCGCCGCCTCCTCCACCTCTCTGCTAAGCCAATGGGACGGCTCGCCAGTCCACCGTAACCATCTCCCTCTTGGATGCGGTTGGCTCGTGTGGTTTGCAGGCACGATGTCATCCAATCCCGCGGATGCTCGGTGATTCACAGCGGCGAGGGTTTTTCGCGAAACGCTTCCATACAGTGTGAGAAGTTTGTGTTATCAGCGGTGTGTGAGTCATCGGGTAAACAATAGATTCTCAACAGATGACGTCATGGTGTGAGGGGGCTTTAGAGTACTTCAGTAAAGGTGTTTAGGCTTGTGTGTGTGTGTGTGCGTGTGTGTGTAGATTCCCTTAAATTCCGAAAATCAGTCAGTTGCAGGATATTGAACTTAGTCGTGTCTTTGCAGGATACAGATACAGATATTAAATAAAGTCTCTAACATGGAAACAGTGTATACATCAACCTTTAAATAGTTAATTGATGTGGTGTTATAGCTGCTGCTGCATATTTCTAAAGTACACCGAGGGGATTTAGTCACTTTCTTTGACACGCACCTTCTATGTAGTTCATTTCAAAAACCTTTTCAATTTGTTCCTGCCGCCACTTAAGGGGCCCCCAAAAAGGGGAGGGGTCAAACCTGGAGACTGTGAGATAATGGCCCCTGAAAAATAACTGTCTGGAGCCGGAAACCAGATTAAACATCAGAGTCCAGCTCTCAATCTGTGAGCGAGGAAGAGTTTGTGCTCAGCGCAGAACTCAGCATCCGCCCTCCACAGTGAGGAGCGAGGAAGACTGCGCCGCACTGCTGGGGGCTTTAATCAGACACCTGTTGGGCCATTCATTTCAGGGATCTTACTATTTTTAGCTCCGTGTGCGCGCCTGTGTGTGTGTGTGTGTGCGTATGCGTGTGTGTAGGTGTTTGCTTGCACTGTACGTGTTCTGCATCGGTGTGCATTCACGCTGCTCTTGTGTGTGTGTGTGTGTGTATTGTGTTATTGAGGCAGAGCGGTGTTGCTGCAGTCCCTTGTCAGTGGAGAGAGACGCGGTCATATCAGGTCATGGATATTGTTGTCCCGGCTCAGCTGAACCCAAGCCCAATTCAACAAAGGGGAGGAATATGAAACATGTGACCTTCACCACAACAATGGAGATGTTTTCATAATGCAGCAACATTCTGGGGCCTCGGATGTGGAGCTTCATCCTGACCGCTGTCCAGAACCTCAGCGGCGGTGTGGTGCATCATCACCGTGTGGGTGAACACTGGTGAAAGTGTTGCTGGTTGTGTGTGTGAAGCCACCTCTGTCCTCCTCTCCTCAATTGTTCATAAACAAATACACGAGTGTGAAGAGCTGGAGTCTAACATCACAGCAGCAGAGTGCCATTTCTATTTGTAAAACATAATTGCAGCGATGAAGCAACAAACAGATTGCATTTTTTTATTATTATATTTCAGGTTTTACCCCATATCTGCGAAAAAACATCTCCAGAACAAACTTAAAAGAGATCTTAAGCATATTTAAGGGAGTTTAAGACCATGGAAGTCAGATTCATTTGTTGCCCAATCGCCCAGACAGTAGGTTTGATTCATATCTCCATTAGAAATGTTGCAGTCAATATTTGTTTATGTGTGTTTCCTGCTGTATGAGAGAGAAAAGAGAGAGGAATTAAAACTACAACTAACTGATCTGTTGGTTTGGATGTTATATTGACACTTTCTATCCTTCTTTACATTCTCATTGGTTGTTGTCTCATAGTGCAGAAAGAGAGTGAACTTCCTTTGCATCACAGAACACATTAGAAAGCCGAGGCAGCGCAGAGGATGAAGGTGCAGAATGTAATCAAAGTAGTTGTCTTTACAGAGCAGAGGGTCAGTGATCATCCAGTCTGCTGTCAGAGAGCCACACGCTTGGGTTGTCATGGAAATACCACCACACTGCAGTTCACCTTCCTGTACAAGTCCCAGGTTTGATCCTCAGCGCGTGTGTGTGTGTGTGTGTGTGTGTGTGTTTCTCTGGTTTCCTCTTGCGTTTTAAAGAAGCACCAGTCAGGCAGAACTGCGTCTCTACATGGCCTGTAGGTATGAATGTGTGTGTGTTCAGCCTCAGTGACTGGCCACCTGCCCAGTGCCCTGCCATTCACCCAGTGCATGCTGGGAGAGGCTCCAGCTCCAGGTGAGGCTGCAAAAGATAAAGTGGGCAGAGAATCAAAACGAATAAATACAAATCAGAGAAGTGAAATCTGACTCTGTGTCAGATGCTTCCGTATGTAAACGCTTTGTTTTCAGCGTTCTGGACTGTGGCTGTACGGTGAAGCTCTGAGGATGCCAGCTCTCACACACACACACACCCTTGGGTTGGAGGTACACAGCTTGCTCGCTGAGTGAAAAGTGATGTAGTGGGAATGTAATGAAATTAGGAGGAGGCAGGTGGGACTAACAGGAGTGTCAAAGGCAGAAGGCTGCACACTCCACCCTCCACTGTAACTGTGTATTACTGTGATTAAGTCATTTTACTCTGCTAACTACTGTGTTTGTGGGTAAGTCGTTAAGCAGAGTGGATAGAGGAACAACATGAATGATAACATGACTGGAACGCGTCAGTCAGTCAGTAAGAAGGTGTGTTCATGTTGGAAGTTTGCAATTATGTAGAACGGATGTTTGAAGAGTCTTTGAAAGTCTCACGTTTCCTCTACATGATGTTCACAGCTAAGCGGGGAGGAACGTCCTCATGATCTCCTCCTCCTCCCCCCGAAAACCTACATATCCAGGTAACCAGAGGACATGTGGATGTGAGGTGTAAATGGGGCTGATCAGGTTTAAGCAGACACACTTTTATGTCTCATGCTTTTTATCCATGACAACATGATGATGGTCTGTGTGTCCTGTAGTTTAGGTTTCTGCTGCACTCACACTGTTGCATTCACTGCCTTTCTCCCCTGGATGTGTGTGTCAGTGTGCAGCACTGTGTGTGTGTGTGTGTGTGTGTTGTGGTATTATTGTGTGTAACAGTGATTTACCTCCACTCAGAGGAGCTCATAAAGGTTAGCAGGCTCATTCAATATCTGATGCTAAATTAAGCCTCCTTCTCTCACAGTCCCACACATGATTTGAGTGTATTTATACTCTATTAAACTACATCCTGCTTTATAACGGGACCGAGGAGAGGTGGCAGGTGTTTTTTTGAAGTGTTTAGGCTCGACTCTGAGGTGCAGAGATGCAGGGTGAGGAGAAGCTCACAGGGAGACAAAGCCACACTTTTCATTTTTGTGATCTCACATCAGTCTCACGTCTAAATCTGTAAACTGCGAGCCTCAGCCTCACACAGGAGCGTCTAATATTTACCCGTGCCGTTTGAAAAGTCAGCAGGAAACCAGCGTCGCTCTGCTCCCAAAGAGCGCCGCATGAAAGGAGACATTTTTGGCAATCTACAGATTTTTATGTAATCCAAAGGAGGGCGGTTATCCCTCTGTGCCCATTGTTAACAAAGTGTTTGGACGGCTGTGTTTAAGGCCAGAAATAGTCCTTCCTCTCTGTGGTGTAGAAATGGAGCGCGCCTCCTGTACCTCCTTCGCACCGGGGCGGGCCGGAGCTTCTCTGGGCCCCGACTACACGCTGGCATCATTTGCAGGTGAGACGTCGCCCTGCAGACGCTGCCGCTCCCCGCCGGTTTGCCACCTCCGCCTTGACCTCCAGGCCCCGCTGGCTTTATGTAACACGTGCAACGGGATGGGAACATATGACGGAGCTACTGCCTGTGTGTGTGTGTGTGTGTGTGTGTTTTCACTCATGAGGCATAATATTGTCCGACACAAAAGGCTCGTTCCACAAGCAAAGCATGACATATGAGCGTTGTGTAGATGTGTTGCTGTAGACGGGCTTGCGTGTCAAACTGTGGTACTTTCCTCATGATGTACTGCAGCAGGAGCATATTGTCCAGTCAGCGTTTCACACCTGGGTTAACACTGCTCAGCTTTATGTGAGGATCATTAATTACCTCTTTATGTCAGAGAATGAGGGACGTGCCGCTCTCAACACGGTGACTCTCTCACACACACACACACACACACACACACACACATGCAGTGACCCACAGGGGATTTAAGCAGAGATGTTTAAGAGGAGGACAAATTGTGGTAAAATATGAATGTATAAGTGCAAGACTGATGGAGAATAGAATCCTTTATCAATGGAAGAAGACATTTGACCTGCATTCATCTTGGACAGGAGCAGTTCAGCCCCTTCAGCTGTGATGTATCAGTGAGAGACATCAGAGGAGATAACAGGAGCTGCTGTGCGTGATCCTGTTATCTAGCTGCTCCCATCATGGAGGAGGAGGAGGAGGAGGATTGTGGGGGATCTTTGCAGCGCTCTACTTCACCTTTTTTGGAAAAACTCCCGACGGCGTGTTCATATTAAAGCAACAGGAAGTGCTGACTCGCATAAAATGAAGGCCAAGCTGTCCCCCAAAGACAGAACGTGCACTTTGTCAAATTACAATAATATTCCAGCATATGCTCATTCTTGGACTGAGCGTTCCTTTGAATGCAAACGAAAGAAGTAGAATCACAAAATAGTTCCTTATCTCCTGATCCTGCCGGGCTTTGGCTCCGTTCATTACGTCTCACAATCCACGTGTGAATCTTTAATACCTTTATTTATTCAGCCAAGGTTTGCTGAGACACTTTTGCACCTTGGCCCATGGGCCAACGCCAGCCTCACCCAGCTCAGGTGATTACTGAGCCTGCCCTGCTGGAGCTGCTGTCATTTAGGTGCCTTGCCCAGTGGCACCTTGATGATGGCTGTTAAGGGAAAGGAGACCATCTGTCACTCGCAGCCACCACCCAGGTTTTCTTCCTGCTGGTTCACAGATCTGAACGAGATGCAAAACTTTCTGTGTGTGTGTGTAATGCAGGTGTTTGAGTGGAGTGTGTGAGTGAAGTGCATGTGGCAGGAATGGCTGCTGTGCATTAGAGGCCTGCTGCTTATAGGGACGCTTGTTGTTCTTCCTTCGGAGCTGCACGTCCGTTCGTATTAGAGCCACAGCAGAGCGGCAACAGAGCGGCAGCAGAGCTTCAGCAGAGCGGCAGCAGGAGCCTGAGGTGAGCTCCCGGGAAGCTGCCAGTGACATCACGTCTTCACACTCCCTTACATCATCGGTGACGAGTGAAGGGAGGAGGGATGAGGGAACTGATGTGTGTCTTCATCATCAGGGCTCAAACTCCCACACGCATGTACCATGTGTGAGTGTGGTGAGGAGCCAAACACGTCTCAGTGCTACCAAGTGTGTGTATGTAGTTAAGGTCATCAAGTAGAGTTTACTGTGTGTGAAGGTCCAGCAGAGAGAGATCTTCATCCACTCACACTATGCTTAAACGCCTGTGTGTGTGTGCATCAGTCAGTGTGTGTGTGTCTCCTTTTGCGTGTGTGATGGTGTGCTCATGTACATTCCGTTCGGTTGGACGCGAGTGTGTGTCCGTTAAGAACACCTGGTCTTCTCATCTAGGTGAATGTATCTGATCCAACAAGCCTTCTTCATCCATGACAGAGGGATGTACAGATAGATAGATGAAGGAGGGAGCAAAGGTCAATCTCAGTATCAGGAAGGTGCTCCTAGTTATTTGCCAAGTCCTAGAGTGAGGTGTTTGTGTGTGTGTGTTGGCATGTGTGTGTGTGTGAGTCCTCATGTACTTGCTGTAAAGTGAGCTGTGAAGACTAAAGGAACTTGTTATCTCCGCTGGCAGACGTATGCCAGAAAACATATTTTTGTCTCTAAGGCCGATGAGACCGAAGGCCCCGCCTGCTTCACGGAGTTTGCGAGCAACGTAGCGCCGCTGGACTTTGATAGGAAGTGACAGCGCAGTGATGTAATGACACGGAGCCGTGAATCTGGAGGAACGGTGGCGTGGAAGCCGTCTAAACAGGCTCATCGCTGCCTCAGATGACAGCCGCACTCACCCTGCACTTAAGTTCTGCCGCAGCTTTGTGTTTGGTGACGTTCAGATGAGCATCTTCTCCAAATGAAAAGGCCTCTGATGGTCTTTAAGGGGCTCCTCAGGTAGTGGCAACCACACAAACTAAAGAAGGAGCTTAGATGAGTTTAATCAAGCTTGATGGCACCTTGATGAACATTTTGGAGCTTCTTCAAGGAACCATTTAGAGAAGTGTTGTCTTTGGAGGAACACTGGAACTTTATGGGCTCCATGTGGATCTCAGATGAATATTGGGTGAAGATCTAACCATCTAGAAGAACGCCTCCAGCATGGTACATATCGATTAAGCAAACAGGCGTGATCACGACTCGCAAATTCCTGTTGTCTTGTCACGACCGGCGTCTCTAGCTGGATCAGGTCGACGTCGTAATTCTGAATGAGCTGCGTCCTTCCTTCACTCGCGCCGATTCATTGCATTTACGAGTCCATCCATAATTGTTTATTACTTTACAGTCAGTTGTATAGTTTGTGCCCTTTTTATGTGAGCTTCTACAGGCAGACGTGCGCTTTGCTCAGGGTTCCTTCCAAAGCTGATAACAAGACAATAGACAGTCATACTTCCAGAATACATTTGCATAATCCCCGTAGGTATGTTAGACAGAGAAGGAACAACGTGTGTGTGTGTGTGTGTGTGATTATCACGGTAGAAGGGTTCATATTTATTTCACCAAGTGGACAAAAAATTGCGTCACTTGACTGCAATGCAGCGGGAAAGACGGGACGTTTATGATACAATCATCACAAACCAAGATGATGTTTGATGACGTCACAACACAGAGACATGGAGATATGAGGGAGATGTGATGGAGATATGAGGGAGATATGAGGGAGATATGATGGAGATATGAGGGAGATATGAGGGAGATGTGATGGAGATATGAGGGAGATATGAGGGAGATATGATGGAGATATGAGGGAGATATGAGGGAGATGTGATGGAGATGTGATGGAGATGTGGATGCTGCATGTTATTGTTGATATTTGTCCATAACTTTAATATAAAGTTTGAGAGAGACAGAATAGAGTCATGAGTCAGAGTTGAGGACATACAGTACATAAACACAGTATACTGTATATCATATTGGTGCTGGGAGAAGCTAGGACACAGTTTAAAAGCTCTACCAGCGCCCCCTAGAGACTAATTACACCAAATTGGTTTGAATCAGCCAAATGAGCGTGTGACTGAATGATGTTAGCAAACTGGTGATCTTGAGCCAGCCGGGCCTGTCTGCCAAACTCAGGCCATTACTATCAAATCACTGACCTATATAAGTTTATTCAGCATTATAGCTGGTGAGGCTCGGGTCCAAGCCGGCCCCAGAAAGGCCCCCGTCACAGCTCTGAATGCTCCAGCTGCACCCGAAATTCACATCATTATTATTTTCACAGTGGAACGTCTGCTCAAATTGATAGTGAGTACACGTCGTGAATTTCAAGAAGCTCCAGCACAGCGAGCCGGCCCACACAGAATCACCATGACGCCAAGCGGGTTTGACTCCCGACGCTACAGAGTGAACTTAATCAAGCTCATCAATGCTTCAAATCAGGGGATCAAAACGTTAGTGGGGTTAACACAATCTGTCTGTGGAGAGCAGGCGGGACACAATGGAGACTGCTGCCAGGTTGCTAATGCTGGCTGCTCATTCAGCTGAGAGACGGACCAGGTGGACCCAACCGTGACGGGCTTCATCTCCAACGCTGACTCACAAATAACAACCTCACCCTGATTTGTGTCCGGATAAGAAGCTTCAAAGGTTCAGTTCATCAGTGAGATCAGCTGGCTCCCAAGATGTGATGAAGATGTGTTATTACGCTAACTTAACTAACACAATCACAATGATCTGTATTTATTAGCGGGTTTGTAAATGAGGTTGGAGTCGTTAAATAACCTCTTAGGGAAATGAAAAAGACATTCAATGACATAACAGCGCTTAAATTATAGAAATACTCTGGACTGTCATGTTTATTACGTCACATAAAACAAAAGTGCCTTGTGCCTGGATCTTTACCGCTGGTGGGGCTCGGGTATACGCCGGTGTTAGAGGTAAGACCACGTCACCTAAATCAAATCTAATGTTCATGTTAGGACTTCATTAGGACTCAGCCTCTGATGAGGACTTCATCAAAATCATTACGATTCATCCTCTGTGGACCACGATCATCCCTACTGTTATTTAATACCTTGCCAAGAAGTAATGTGCTGGAAAATTGGAAATTGCGATATTAATTATTATAATTCCTCTTGTGGGTACGATGAATGTCCTGACCAGATTTCATTCTAGAGGTTTTATTCTGGACCAGACAGTCGTATGACACACGGCATGACTGTTCAACCAATGGACACCTGCCACCCTGAGAATGTCTCTGTAAAGTGCAGATATCCCTCCACCTAGCAACAACACGGGGAAAACCCAGGCATTTCCAGGCCAAATGGGATAATAATCCCTCCAGCGTGTTCTGGGTCTGCCTTGTGTTCTCCTCCTGGAACATCTCCCAAGGGAGGCGTCCTGGCCTCACCTTCGCTGGCTCCTTGAAAAACGAGGCAGCGCTGGTTCTTCCCTGAGCCTCCTCCTGATGCCTGAGTTCCTTTTCCCATCTGTGATCTCATTCTTTTGGTGACTGCTCCGAGCTCATGAATAGAGTCAGGTGTTGGGCTATAGATTGATCGGTAAATGGAGAGCGTTGCCTGCCTCTAAACTCAGTTCCGTCTTCACGGCAACAGTTCCATAAACGTTTGCCTCCTCATCAATGCAGATACCGCACCAATCTGCAAGATACTTGATCTCCTTCATGCGGGGTAGCAACTCAGTCTCCTCCTCCTCGCTCTGCTGAAATGAATCACATAGGTGCAGAGAGAAGCCACAAAAGGTTCAGAAAGTCAGACCCTCAATCGTATCCAGAACGCCGTATTCTTGTCAGGTAGGAAAAGCCTCTGAAACAGCATTAAGACCTTGGGACACGAAAACTCCGTTGAAACCAGACTAAAGAAATTATTTTTGTCCTGGGCTGCCAGTTCCTTCAGTCAGGGTCACCCAGCCCAGCTTTTCATTGGTGGAGGAAAATCTGCTTACATATAAAACCTGCTACACTGAGTTTAAATTAAAAATTATATTATCCAATAGCATCATGTCGGGCAGTTGAAGGAAATATTTCTAATTCTATGAAAGAGCGGTTTTGTCTTCATGACTGTGAGTGAATGATGATGACGAGCTGGAGTAACGGTTGCTTCATGTATTGGGTCGTATCGTAGCCATGGCTGTTGGGCGATGTTGCTTGTTGTAGTTTACTAAGCACTTCTCCCTTTGACCCGTTCTGGCACCTCCCCATATCGCTATCAGCTGTTTCCCAGACGGTGACAGTGATAAAATGACAATGACAATGCAGGCGTGTCACGAGTGAAAAGTTTCAGCGACGACCCGTTGGGTAATGAGACAATGACACAGTTCTTAATCTATCTCTGGATCCAGGACAGACGGCTATAATTGCTCTTTATCTCTCAGGGACAGCTTGGCTCGACCCGCTTTCAATCAGCGTCATGACGTAAAAGGCAGAAACAAACACACAGAGGGGTCAGAGGTCGAGACGCACAACATTGAACTCTTAACGACAACGGTTGCCTTTTCTAGGAACCATAAATGGCAGCTTGAACTGAAATGACCGATGCAGAAGAGGACTGAAGAAGAAGGAGAGGCTCAATGGCTACAGGACAAACTCGTCCTCGTCGTCTGAGCAACATAGACTGCATGAACTTCCCTCTAACATCAATAGAGGACGTAGCCGATTCAGCAACGTCTACAGCTGACAGCCGTATAAAATATTAAGTTGTTTTTCTGGCTTGAGTGATGTCTCTCCATCAAAGTGGCGTTAGTCCTCAGCGAAAACAGTAAGTGCTCCTCTTCATCACGTGGGTTGCGGCCCTTTGACTCCATCAGAAAACTCCCCGGCAGTGAGATCCTGGGAATCCTTAAATGTTTGATCACTGCTCACATCATCACAAGCCACACAGATGCTGCTGAGGGAGAGAAAGAGAACGACTGTCTATGACAATCAAGTGGCGTAATGACGATGGAGTGTAGTATGCCTTGATTGTATGGTTTCAATTAGAGGTAAGAGCGCTGCGCTTCATAATATTTACAGCACTTTATTCCCATCGTCGCTCTTCAAATTTCCCACTCATTTCCGCTGAAGGAGGAGGAGGAGGAGGGTGACGATGTGTTCCTCCTCCCATAAAGACACTTTCTTAAATGGCTCCAGTTACATAATCGTATTCATTTCTAAAGAATAGTGGCTCCAACTTAAGACCAAAGCATCTTTGAATGTCAATCTTTGTCCAGCGTCTTATTTACACCCTGAGTGAAAAGAGTCTTGCAGAACAACCGAGAGTTTCCTGTGTAGTCGGTCTGACTGTTAAGAGCAAAATGCAGGAGAAACTGAAAGTTAAAGAGAGAGAGAGACACACAGAGAGAGAGACACAGAGAGAAAGAAAGAGAGAGAGAGAGAGAGGGAGAGAGGAGGTTATGAGTATGTGAGAGAGAATGAGAGTGCAATCGCTGAGGGTGTTAAAGAGAAAGAGAGAGAGAGAGAGTGTGTGAAGCTTGGTTCCCATCTGTACATTTGTTGTGAGTTTTGATATGTTGTGTTGTGTTAAAGGCTCCAGGAACATTTTGATGGAGTTCCTGAAACGCTGACGTCTATGAGGCCAAAACGAATAAAAAGGAGCCTGAAGATGTTTATATTTTCCAGGATTTTGTTTATGACCAAGTAGGAAGTGTGTGTGATTATGTCTCAAATGCAGGTGGAGAGGGAGATAATCCACATTTATGTGACGCTCTAAAAGTTTATGTGAATATTTGCTCGGCAGTTTGATGGAAACGCAGCGACTGCAGAACGAGAGAGAGAGAGAGACAGAGAGAGAGAGAGAGAGAGACGTGAGTGTAGGTAGGAGATACTGGTTGGCGAAGAAGCGATGGAGACGGAATGAAAGAGAGTGTGAGCGAAAAGGAGAGATGCAAGGAGAGCTGTGGGTGTGAGTGTGAGCGAGTGGGAGAAGGAGCGAGTGACGAGAGAGCAGCAGAGAGGGAAACTGTGAGAGGAAGCTACTGCAGACTCACAACAGGCCAACACAACTTTGCTACCGGCCGAGCCGGAAGGGCCTGAAGGTGCCGCTGGTGTTTACATCCATCAACCTCAATCCGGATCGAGCCAAGGAAGCCTGGAGACCTTTAAAGGACAGACCTGTGGCCCGGGATGTGTTGGTGTCATCGATCTTAACAACGGAATCAAACTTTTGAGGGTTTTGTTGTGAACATTTTAACAGGGAACATTGAACTATTTATGTTATTTTCATTTCCTTTCATTTTCCTTCCAGTCTATGACAGCAGAGTGAGTGTGTGTTGCATTTCATCATCATAATTTCAAAACCTTGCAGCAGAAGAACCTGGATCAGTCAAGACTTTTAAAGGCAAATTAATTCTGGAACATCATGGAAACCAGCATTGATCAGCTTGATCAGCTTCCATGTGCTCTGATTAGTGATCACTGTACTCAGATGTAGAGATAAGAAGGTAAAGCATTTATCCTTTTGCCATCCATGTATATGAGTGTTGTTTGGGTAAATATACGTCACGTTTAAGGACACGATCATAAGACAAGCTACTTTATTTGATCAGATCACATGCAATTCACACTGTTATCACACGGGATTAGAAATGTATGTGTGCAGCCATTCTACGGCGCCCCTGGAGCAGTTGGGGGTTCTGTGCCTCGCTCACGGGCACCTCGGCAGGGCCCTGGAGGCAAACTGGCAACTCTCCAACTGCCAGTCCACTTTCTTGGTCCGCACAAAATCGCAGACCCTCCTATTCCCAGCCTAGCCCCCTATGGACTGAGCTCCTGCCGGTCCCCATGGTATCACAGCACTAAGTTGCTTCTTGTCTTGCATTTTCTCCCCAAAAAAATGAATTCTGACATTGAGACTAGTGCCAGTAAATGCAAATGAGTGGGACACCATGAATGGGGACATCTTGAGGCCATTTGTGCTATTACTGTCCACAGCTTTCATTCCACCCAAGCGATCTCATGGACCACAAACAAAAAAGCCGAGCAGATGGAAGCGTCTACATTTATTGATGAGCGAGTAGCTTTGATGAGGAGCCTGTGTAATGCTTACACCAGAGCCGACACCACTTCTGTGTTTGTCTGCGTGTTTCTGGAAGAGTTTGTGTTTTGTGTTTGGCAGCGAGTGTGTGCTGAGGGACGGAGAAGAAAGGAGACGTATAGGAAGCTGCTGTTTGAGGAAGATCAGACCAAAGTCATGAATCTTGGGTTGTGGGAAATACGAAAACATCGTATACTGAAATAGAATTACACCGGGAAAGAAGATGGAGGAGTGAGAGAGAACAAGAGAGAGGTGGACGGCTTAATGTGATCAAGAGCGGGTCATTTAGTTTTAAAACACCCCCCCCCCCCCAAAAAAAAAAGAGCAATATAAGGGTTTAAGGGACGGATAAGTGGCGGGGCGGGATTTGACAAAATATGATACGGGGAAGGCAGCGAGATAGAACATTTACAGGAGGGTCGAGAGAGAGAAGGCAGAGAGAGAGAGAGAGAGAGAGAGGGAGAGGGAGGGAGCAAGGGCCGACAAACAGATGGGCAAGTGGAGGAGGAAGGGAGAGATGGATAGATGGGAGAGGAGAGGAGAGGAGAGGGGGCTGGTGTCAGAGAGGAGGAGGAGGAGGAAGAGGAGGAGGACTGCCAGGAGTTAGTGCAGAAAGTTGGACTTCATTTAGATTCATAGCGGGATGCGGTCCCCCCCTCCCCCTCTCTCATGGTGGGATAATGTACACGGCCTATATCCTCTGACTTCCCCTCCCTCATCATTAGAGTACAGTGAGTGTGAGTGTGTTAATGTACATCTATGGTATATTTGGTAGCTTTGGATGGGTTTGACAAGGTGGCAGAGCTCTGGATGACTGCATGTACACTGGATACTCAGGGCCAACTTACACTCACTGTCTCTGTGTGTGTGTGTGTGTGTGTGTGTGAGTGTGTGTGTGTGTGTGTGTGTGAGCGTGTGTGTGTATAGATAGTTAGGAATGGAAAGGGGGGGGGGGAGGGGGAGGGATGGAGAGACAGAAACACAGAGAGAGAGAGAGAGAGAGAGCGAGAGTGACTGAGAGAGAGAGAGAGAGAGGTACAAGTCAGTATTTCATGGATGGCTGTGTTGCTATGGGAACAAGATGTGGGCTCCGTATTCCCAAAAAAGTGTCCTCCTTCCTTCCTCCCTTCCTTTCCTCATCCCCTCTCTGTCTCATCACTTCATTTCTCTCTCTCCTTCTTCAAGGCATCCGCAGCTTCTACACCTCTCTCTCTCTTTCTCTCCCTCTCTCTCTCTCTCTCTCTCTCCCTCATCCCTTTCCCCTGATCACATCCCACCACATGCCTTCCCTCTCTCCCTCTCTCCAACCCCGCTCTCTCACTCCCTCTCCCTCTCCTCTGTCATCCATCCTTTCCCCGCCTACTCATTCACCTCTCTCTCTCTCTACCCCTCTCACTCCCTCTCTCTCTGTCCATCCTCCGCCACTGCTCCTCCATCCTCCCGCACTCTTCCCCACTTTCCCTCCTCCCCCCTCTCTCTCTCTCCTCCTCTCCATCTCTCTTTTCCCCCTCCTGTCTCTCTGATCCCTCTGTCTCTTTAACACTCACTTATATTCTATTCTTTTCTCGGTTGTCATGGCAATAGGCTGGGGGCGTGAGGGAGCGAGCGCGAGCGAGCGAGCGGGAGTGGGTGTTTCGGAAGTGACATCTCTTGGGCAGTAACCTTGTTTCCTGTGTGGTGGAGTTGGGGGCGGATTCAAGGCGCTAGCAGCGCAGCAACAGTGACGCCGTGTGGACGCTTTGGGTGAGCAATGGGGAACCTGGGATGAGCCGCGCGAGGGCTGGGTGAATGATCTGATAGGTGAGGAATACTCTCTCTCTCGCTCTCTCTCTCCATCTAATCTCTCCCTCTCTGACTCCTTCGCCCTCATTATACACACACATACACACACATACTGTACATACACACCCCTCCATCCTCATCCTCACCCTCTCATCTCGTGTGTCTCCTCCATGGGCGAAGAGATTTTAATTTGTAGGTGAGATGAATCAGAGATCAGAGCGTTGGCCTCCTCTCTCACGGTAGGTTCAGAATCATGTTTGTATTTGTTTGTATTTACACACAAACACTCACCTGAATGCACATATACTCTACTTATCTCTACATATGTACATGTATACAGGTATAATCTCTATTTCATCTTATTTTGATCAGAAAATGCAATGAAAAGAGCAAAACCAACAGGAAGAGTGTGAAACTGATTCAGTGGATCATTCCAAACCAGTTAAAGTGGAACTGGGGCGCCGTTAGAGTGCTTATACCTCTGCCAAGGCCCAGCAGGGGGTTCAACTTTACTCCTCTTGTTGTTGTCGATTGATGTTTGTGCACACGTCCATTCTGTTTGGTTACAAATGCCTCATTCATTTATGAGATGAGCCCTTTTAGACATAAACAATAATATATCTGAAGAAGATCCAACTTTTTTCTTGGTTCTACATTTGGAGTTTTCTTAATAATTGGTTGATAACTTTTGAAGTGACGGTGGCGTTAAACAGACGCAGACACACCAACACGGGCGAACACATCATTTGGCGCTGCTTTGTAAACATCAGGGATCTATAATTTCCTCCGTCTCTGCGCTGAACGAGGCGGCGTGTGTCTGTCCAGATGACGTGTTGTGTAATCACAGCGTGAGGCGAGTCCTCCCATTGAGGGAAAAGCATAATCTGATGGCGCCGCTTACGTGCCTGAGTGAATTGATGCTCAATTGCATAATCTGCTCTCTACATGCTGATAATTGACGTCTGGGGAAAAAAAATTGACTAATGGTCGTAATTGCAGTAGAATCAAAGTGGATGTAAACATATTGATTATCAGCAGCTGGTTTGCTGCGTAACGTGCCTGGTGGGGGAGGGGGAGGAGCACATTGATATAGATATCTTGATGCGCCGCTAAAGGCTTTAAAGATATACCTCCACCAGGGGGCGATGTTGACCTGGAAGTCCCCTTTTATCATCCGATTTGTAGGGTTTTGTTTATGGAGATCGTTTCTGGTAATAGTTGTAGTGTAGTGTGTGTGTGTGTGTGTGTGTGTGTGTGTGTGTGTGTGGTGTTTTGTCACATCACACAGATGTACAGATACTGCGATGTATTTGTATCCTCGTGTTTCCGCCGATACGTTGTGGAGTTTCTCGTGTTTCTCGTTGGCGTCGCCTCTCATGTTGCAAAATGTGCTGCTGTCCTCTGGCTAATGAACCAGATACAAACATTTTTAGAGTGACCCAAATCAATGTGCTTTTTCTAAGTGTGTTTTAGTGTCACCTCATGTTTAGACTGTGTGTGATGCTGATGTCATACCTATATAGATCACAGAACATTCACACCTCATCCTCTCAGTCTTTACGATCTGATTAGCAAAAGGACATTAGGTTATCGGTGGTAGCTGTAGTAGTTCTCCTCTCATACAGATGGTAACCTGTGATTGACACGCAAAAAACTCACATTTGACCTGGAGCACCGATCCAAACTAAGAGATAGTCTCCTGATGTAAATTGCTGTAATAATCCTGTTGCCGCTGTCATGGCTGAAAGCTCTGGCGGTTGCTGGTTCATTGCTCCTGTATTGCTGCGTAGCAGGGGTGGGGTGGGGGAGGGGGGGTGTTGGGGGGCGAGGATGAGCTGGGGATCGGGAGCATCATTGTATTTCGCTGCGTGTGGAGTTTGGGCTGCATATCGAGCGATCACACCTCCTGGACAGATCTTGGCTTTGAGTTGTGAATAACTGATATGGATCTGCAGACCGATCAACCACACACACACACACACACACACACACACAGACTTTGGTGGTTATTGTGCTGTCGGGGAATGGTGCTCGTCACATTTTAATGAAGCAGTGCTTGATTTTAAATGCAGGTCTTTATTTATAGTATTCCAAGCTCCTTCCAATGCACCACCGTGACTGGAGCTATCGCTAGGCTAATGAGCAGAAGTTGAAGCCCTGGTCCCTGTGCTTACTCAGCAAGGTCTCATCCCTCTTGGCCTGTGTGTGTGACACCGCTGCTGACCCCTCGACACCCCCCTTGACTCAGCACTGACTTTGTGCCACCGTACATCGGCACTATATATGCAAGAATCCGGCCCAGCTGGATTCGTACTACCATCCAGCCGCAAACATTCTCACTCTCAAAGTCCCATCAGAATTCTGTTGGTGTATTTTTCTGGGATCTGTTTGGAGGAAATAATGCTGGATAGCGGTGCAGCTGAGGTCACAGTAATGGAATGTGTGTTGTGTGTGTGTGTGTGTGTGTGTGTGTGTGTGTGGGGCTTTCTTCCCCTGCAAAAACAAGATGCTCTGCTTTGCCTTGCGAGCAGGAGTACATTATCTGCCCTGGGCGACCCGCGGATATTGCATACTTTATTTTTAGCAGTGTTTTGGAGCTCAGCGATGTGTGTATGAATCAACATTAGGCCTGTTGGGTCGCAGTAATGACAACGTTGACTAAGGCTGACCAGTCATCCGATTGGTGCATGGCGCTCTTCTTTGTAAACTGCAAAGCATGGCAGAAAAAGAAAAGAGCCCGCAGAGAGATGGACGGGCAGAGAGAGCGAGAGAGAGAGAGAGCGAGGGAGAGAGAGAGAGAGGGGGGAACAAAGACGGAGCAAGGAGAATGGAGAGAGCAGATCATAGAGGGAATGAAAGAGAGTGAGATGGAGGAAGATGAGCTGAGAAAAGAGGCGTCTCAGCAATTCTGCTCGTGCCAAGACTGTTATATTCATGCAATGCATAGCTGCCCGCAACCGCCGCCGCGCCTTTGCACCCGGCGCGGCGGCGTATATACCAACGGACAGACAGAAAGAATGGGTCTGCTCATTGAAATTCTGTCCGGCGTGCTTCACAGGCCCTTAATAGGCAGCCTCGGGGGTGGAGAGGTAGGCCTACAGTAGAGTAGTGCAGATCGGGCTGTGGATGACTCACACACACACACACACATACACACACTGCCGTCCCTCCAGTGAATATCTCAGCATCATGACTTTGGTTTGCACAGTTCTGAAGTTTAGATGCAGGTGCTTCTGTGCCTCATGCAGGAAGGAGAGAGAGATCCATAGCGTCCATCGTCCAGGAATGATCAGCCCTCCTTTAGCACCGACGCTCCGATTCATAATCCAAACAGGAAAACGAGAGATCGACCCGATTGCTTGTTTTTCTTTCTGTTGTCCCTTTTTCCGGCCGCAGCCTGATGGAGAAGCGTCGAAGGGGCTGTGACACGGCGCCGCGTTTCAGCTGCAGGTGACTCGTTCAGGCTCACGCTCAAGAGGCGAGAGTGCAGAGGGTTAATCAGTCACACACAGGCTCCGTTTCCTCCCTCACACTCGTATGTAGGGGAGCATTAGGTAAAGGGTCATTGGTCACTAACGGGGGAATGCACTGGCTGCTGCAGGCTGTGGCTCGGGTCGGCCTATATAGTACTGTGTGTGTGTGTGTGTGTGTGTGTGTGTGTGTGTGTGTGTGTGTGTGTGTGTGTGTCTGTGTGTGTAATGGTTCAAATATAATGCATTTCACTCCCCCTTCTTCTGTGTGAGCTTGTGTGAATGTGTGTGTGTGTGTGTGTGTGTGTGATTTCTCTCCTTCCTTTGCTCATGAAGTGTGACCAACTGTGGGAATATGAGTGTGATGAGGTCACACACACACACACACACACACACACACACACACACACACACACACAGAGCAGACATTAGCAGGCAGAGTTTAAAATATGATACAGTCAGATTACAATAAAACCTATTTAAATAACAAAAATCCCCACATTATATCCAAAAGTGTTTTTGTTTTTGTTTTTTATCACTTTTTATTGACAAACTGTTTGCAGGAATAGCACACACTTTGTCACATACATGTTGTGTTCAGGTAATACATATATTATTGGAAGAAGATGATTGATACAGAGAAAGGTGCAGGAAGGAGGGATTGGGATATCTGGACCAAATTCATCTAATCTGGAAACGTTTTGGTAATCTGGGAGCAAATCTGTGAGATGGATCTGATCCTTTGAGTGGAAACAGGAGGATTTGAGCGTCCAGATAATGGATATACTGTGTAATATTGATACAAGAGGAGGGATTTGATCAATAGGGAGGTACTGCATTAACCCTTTGTATTCAGAGTGTCTGTCAAAGTTCAAAGGACTCTTCATAAAGGGAAGGAGGGGTCCAGAATCCAAACATCAGGTGGAACGGGTGGGCCGATCACCAGAAGCATGGGAATGAAAGGACACGGATGAGATAATACAGAAAGGTTGAGATGGAAGGAAGAGGAAATCAAGGTCAAACGAGAGGGAGAGAGGGGTTGGGGGAGAGAGAGAGAGGGAGAGAGAGAGAGAGCGCGTTCTATCATGACTTGTGTCTACGAAGCTTCACAGTCTCACTCAGATCTTTGGTTATAAACTGCTAACCTGCTATCTTAACGCCTGTGAGCACTTTGCAGCGCCTCATGTTCTTTTAAACGTGTTACATAAGTAAACCTGTCTCGCCCCTCTCAGCCGTTCACACCTCGGCCCCAGTTTGGCCCGGGGGGAGGCGTGTAGCGGTTTGTTGATGACAGAGTGTTCTTAGTGTGACAGAAGGTGGCAGAATCATCCTGTAACGCCCCGGCCAGTTTGAAAATCAGACCCCTCTGCAGAAAGAAGGGAGTGTGTGTGTGTATGTGTGTGTGTGCGTGTGTGATACAGTTTATATCCCCGTTTACGATCATGTGGAGATTAGAAAAGCACCCAGAGGACTCGGTATTCCCCATAACAACCCTGCACTCTGTAATAATCTTGTTGAGATTATGAAAACAAAAACAAGCACGCCCCTCCTCTCCCCTCCCTCCTCCCCCTCTCCCCTTCCCCTCTCCCCCCCTCCTCCCTCCATGTGTCAGGCTTAATGCTCCACAATGTTCACCTGCTGACCAACAAATGAAACAACCTGCAGCCTGACTTCCTCTCTCTAGTTGTGTTCCTCGTCTTGTACTTGTCTCCGGCTAGAAAAGTGCCGACCCCGCCCAAACTCCACCTGAGCTGAAGGTGTGAGCGACACTGGGAACATCTTCTAAGCAGGGGAAGTGTAATTGCCTGGGATGGCAGCTGTTAGATATGATACGGCGTCTCTCTATAGGTTAATGTGTAGATTTAAGTGCTGCAATAAATAAAGGGGCAGAAGATGAAAAGCAAAAAAAAGCACAGGGAGAAAGAAAAGACAAAGTGGCTCATTTACCAAAGGTCCCCGGTTGCACATTTCTCATTTCAGACCGAGTCAAACCGCTGCCCGTGAAGAATCTGTTTCACGTCGGCCATACTCTGTGATCAATTCCTTTAATTAGAAACCTTTAGATATCATTTTCTTTCTACCACATTTTTTTAAATGAACCTTGCAATTAGGGCTAATGTCAAAGATAATTCACACACTCCTGTAAGCGAGGTTACATGTGAGCGCGTCTGTCAGCAGGATGTGTGTGTGTGTGTGTGTGTGTGTGTGTGTGTGTGTGTGTGTGTGTGTGTGTGTGTGTGTGTGTGCCATACCTCTGAATAGATTCCTATTAAGTCTGCCGGACAGGACGGCCCGAGGCGGAGGAGCAGCTGATTAGCTTTCTGTGCTGAAGGAGTTCTAGGATTTCTTCAATTAGACAATTGGCAGAACAGAGATAGAGACCCGATTTGGAATTCAAAGGATCGCTATCGAGAGCTTTGCAATTAAAAAAAAGATGATCAGAACTTCTGTTTCTTTATGAATAATGAAGATTTCATACGACAGAGAGGAGGAAGAGTCAGAGTCAGAGTCAGAGTCAGAGTCAGAGTCAGAGTCAGAGTCAGAGTCAGAGGCGTCTCCTGTTGTGGTCCGGATCGTGTGAACAGGATCAATTAAGGGAAGGAAGGACGTTTTCTCTGGATGTTTGACTTGTAGGAGGCGATAAGGAGTGAACTGTATTCTGGGGTGTCTAAGCTGTGCAGGAGTGAAAAGACTCTGAGGCTCTGCGGCTCTGAGGCTCTGAGGCGTCCTTCATGCCTCACGGTCCAGCACGCTCCATTGTTCCTGTTCTGATGGAGGCTTTGGATTGTTAACGGGTTGTGTTACATTGTGAGGAGTGAGGTCGGAGGTCATTTGTGAGCTTTCCACTATCGATTGTTTATGCGTTTTGGATTCAGGAGTAGAAGCCAAGATTTTTCCAATTATACTTTTCATTCTGTTAGGAGCGGCGTACAAATGCTTCATTATAAAGTCTGACATGCAGTGGCTTGTAAAGTCTTGACATCTCTGCTAAGCCTGTTGACAACAAATGGAGCCTCTAACATGGAAACATGATATTAAAGCTGCTTTCTTTCTATATATTTTTCTGTTTCTAGGAGCTTTTTTCTCCAGATTTAGTTTTTTTTTTAAGTTTTAAAGTCTAAA
Source organism: Genypterus blacodes (assembly GCF_046128005.1). Lineage (NCBI taxonomy): Eukaryota > Metazoa > Chordata > Actinopteri > Ophidiiformes > Ophidiidae > Genypterus > Genypterus blacodes. Next base: position 5,063,476 of record NW_027466864.1, on the reverse strand, counting down.
CTTGTGAATGGTATATTTCTCTATTTAAAGTATAAACATGAATTACTCTTATTTTCTAATCAATAACCACTTTATTTGATCTAATCTATAAATAAAGGCCAGAACATGTGGATGTGTTTCTCCAGTCAGCTGTGACTTCAGGGCCTTAAAGCTCAAATAATTAATACATTGATAAATAAAATCTCCCAGATGAATGTATATCTGTGTAATCTGTCTGCATGTGATCTCTCCTGTGATTGGCTCCTGTATGTGGATGTATTTCATGTGTGCTGACCCTCTCAAGCCTCCACACACACACACACACACACACACACACACACACACACACACACACACACACACACACACACACACACACACACTAATGGCCGCTGAATGGCCGCTGACGTTGATGTAAGGAGTGTAGGCTTGTGTCACATCCCTGCAGCCCTCCTGCCGATGATCCTCACTGACCTTGTCCTCCCTCCCTCTCTCTCCTCCCTCCCTCCCTCCCCTCTCCCCTCTCCCTCCCCTGTGAAGATGCAAGGTGTGCCGTCCCCCCCTCCTACCATCATCACCCTCATCGTTCCCACGCCCTCTCCTTCCACGCTCCCTCCTACGACCGTCCCTCCTACGACCGTCCCTCCTACAGCCGCCCCTTGCACGACCACTCCATCTACGACCGTCCCACGCATGACCGCCCGTACCTCGACCGCTGGAACCCCCGTGTACGCGTGAGCCCCGGAAATCAGATCTACATGTTGGACCAGGAGGAGGTAAGGGACTCTGCACCTACAGCAACACACACAAGGAATGTACTGAGCCTTGGATTGCATATAGGGACGCTGCCTAGAGACCCTGTAGACCCTAAGGACCCTAAAGACCCTGTAGACCCTAGAGACCCTGTAGACCCTAGAGACCCTGTAGACCCTGTAGACCCTAGTATAGACCCTCTAACTCACTCTAAGCTCATAGGATCTCGGTTAACTTTGTATTTGTTATTGGAAAATGGGTCACTAGAGCCGTAACCCATCCTTGATGCTTGAGTGCCGAGTATGAACCAGTATTTGCCTTCTTCATGGACCCAGACTGTGGATACATCAAGTAAACACACATACTGCACATGTAGACCTCATAAACAAACATACTTAGGGTCCCTTGGCATTGATTATTGAAGAGTTTTGAGAGTTTATGTGAGTAGTAGTGTGAAATTACATTTTATACTAAATACTACAATACAGCAAAAACAAATGCACCAAAAATATATGAGGCTTTTTTTTCTCACTGCTATGGGACTTTAGATCTTTCTAACAAACTATGACATCATGCATTATTCATATTATTTTGACCTGGTAACTATGATGTCATCTGTGTTTTGTGACTCTTGAATGATTGAATATTTAATAGAAACAAAGTGCTCCAGATCAGTTTGTTCCCTTCTTAGTATAAATGAAGCCCAACATGCTGCTTGCTTACTTATCACATTATTAACTATTAACATGACACATTTCAGGCTGTCTAGTTTGATTACATCACTCCTCTTCTCTAACCTTTGCCTCCCTGGGGCTCAGTCCTCTGTGGCTTCTGCTCGTCAGCTCTTTTGAACACATTCACACACACGTTCACACATCTGGGAGCCCACATCATCTCCTCTTAAACCTTGCTCCGCAGGCCAGGAGATGGTACTGTTCCTCAGCTTTCCTCCCTCCTCCTGCTCCATGCAACAAATCTCTGCTGCACATCAAGTCGCAGCGCCGATCTCAAGATGGCAGATTTGTGTAACACCTGTGCGATCTGAAATGCCAGCGCCATTAATCTGCAGTGACGTTAATTCGGTTTGTAATCTGCTTGGCTCGGCTTGTGGCGGAGGCAGCTGACGTCTCTCACACCGCTTATTTTGATGCTTTAGTATTTATTTTGCAGTTTTATTGGCATTTTTTATGGCTTTGATAGTATCTGGGTGCTTCCTGTCTCTCTCCTCCATGTCCTCTGGTGCTGCGGCCTCTGATTTACGATCGCCGTGCAGACAGATTCCTTTACTGCACGTCTGCCCAGCCTTTCCACGTCCAGTCACACTGACGGAGCGTTCGGGCGGCGACTTTACTGTAGCGCACGGATGCCAATAGTATTTCAAGTTGTCATCACTCAGAGGAACAGAAGCGCTGCACTGTGATCCTGATAAGAGCCCCGCGCCGCTCTGGAGGGATTGAACGGAGAGCCGGGTTCAATTAATCACAGCCCCGTCCCTGTCTAATTGTGCCAATGAGGCAGCAGCTGTAAATGGATCACAGGCAGGACTGACGCGCTGATGGCCATCACCTCGGCGACGGCGAGAGGCTTTAAATATTCATGCCTGTCACTCACCTCACGCCGAGCCGGGCGATCTCGCTCTTCCCTCTCTTTCTCCCCTTCACACACACACAGACACAGACACAGCCTTTAATTCATTTCCATTCGTTTTGAGATGGTTTCAGCCGCTCAGCTAGAAAGCAATCAGACTGTGTGTTGTCATAATGGAGATATGAAGGATCAGTGCTGGTTCTTCTCTCCTCAGTTCTCTCTACTCCTTCCTTCCTCCTGCTTCTTCCTCCTGCATATGTTGTTATCGTCTCATCTTAAACGCACACCGCTCGCACCTCCACTTCCTCTCTTTTCCTCGTGTCTTTGGCATCTCTGAGCTTCAGCATCACTGCCACTCGCCTCCCACTCTCATTCCTCCCATCCACAGGCTCAAATCCTCCATCGATCCTCCTCTATCTCTCTCTCTCTCTCTCTCTCTCCCTCCATCTCTTCCCTCTCCTTCTTGCTTGTTTCTAATGTGTTGCTTCATATTTCCTCTCCTCTCCTCTCCTCGACGTTCCTCGGTGTTCTCTCACTCTCTGTACCTCTCCCTCCCTCTCGCCTTCTGTCTTCATTTTCACTGCAACCACACATTCTCTGTCCGCTCGCCTCCCTCCCTCTCTCCTCCTCCGTTCCTTCTCTGCTCTTCCCTGTCTTTTGATCTCCCCCGTGTGTCATCCACCATCGCCCCCAATTCTCAGTTTCTCCATCGAACCTTCTGTCACCCTTTCACCTCAGATTCAGGCTTCCTCTCCTCTCCCCTCTCCCTCTCTCTCTCTCCCCCCCCCCCCCCCCTCTCTCTCTCTCTGCGGTGACTGGCAGCAGCATTTGGCTCTCCCACAGGCCACCTGTCTCTGATGCCGCTTATTTTTTTCCCCCTGTTTTGTGAATGACGGCCATCAGGCAGACAGACGCGGCCCCGGAGAGGTGAGGTGTCACTTTGGGGGAAAACGAGGACCGGCTCTGTTTCCACGATAACGTGTGTCACCATGGAGACTTTGCCTTTCATCTTGTGCCTGCGTAGAGCCGGAGACTGTCTCCTCCTGAGGGGGTGAGCTCACTCCGTGGGGTCAGGGTGGTCCAAAACCCCCTTAGCACATTATTTGGCAGCAAAAACAAACCATATGCTGAGAGGCAAAGAATGAGCCCTATAATTCAAACTGCCCTCCCGTTCTTCTCCCGGCTCACATGTGTGTGTTTGGACTGTCATATATTTGCCTCTGAATGTGTGTAAGCGCTGTATCGGCCCGGGGGCCACGGTAAGGTGATTCATGACACGGGGAAAATGATGAATCTCCTCCGATGCAGGGAAGAAAAATGAGCTTCTAGTTGGCAACAAAAATAGAGTTGTGTTTACTCAGAAAACACCGGAGCTTTGAGCCTGAGGCAGCAGGAAATGTCACTTTGTGTTACTCTGTTGATTCAGTGATGTATTAGGGTTTTAAGGAAAGTGTTTTGTGTGTGTGTGTGTGTGTGGTACAAATGAAGTTCTGACTTGCCCAGTTGTTATTATTTAAGATGTGCAGCTTTTGATCCAAACGTCGGAAAATGAGACCAAGAATAGAAGAAGTCCTGGGAGAAAAAGTCTCTGGATGTGTTTGATAGCGTCTGCAGACTCATGCAGCGGAGGAAGACAGTAAAAATCAGATTATATGGAGTCCAGAATGAAGATGAAGGTGAATCAACAGCAGCCGTTACACTTTATAGACTCCACAAAGTTATTTTTGGATTTATTGGCTGAGTGGAGTCGATCCACTTCCTCCTGCTGCTGCTGTGAGAATGTGGACTTATAAAGTGTGAGGCGTCTCTTCCTGTCCTGTCCTGTCCTGCCTTCCTGTGTCCTGTAGGGGGAGTAAGAGGGCTGGCGATGATGATGGCCGCCTGCCATCCTCTCCTCCTCCTCTTCCTCCTCCTCCTCCTCCTCGCATCGCACATTAATCTGAGGTGACAGGAGTTTCATGTACCGCCGCCATGCATCCACTGGCTTGCGACCGCACTGCGCCCCCTCCCTTCCCCCTTGCTGTGCCAGGCGTTACGCAAGAAATCGAGGGGGGGGGGGGGGGTTACACACACTTTGTTTAAATGGGGAAATGTTCTATCCCTGGAGGAATGAGCCGCTTGAGGGCCACTTTTGTCGCTCTGCATGAAGAGTGACCCCCGAGGTGCAGGGAGGGACATACACACACACACACACACACACACACACACACAGACACGCACACTTACCTGGGACCCTGGAGGACACATCCTGTCAAAAAGTGGGTGGCAGAGATCTAAATGATGTAATGAATGTGCAGTAGGTGGGTAGAGGAGAGGAACAGGCTTGTCTGACCTGAACCCTGGAGGTTTGGATGAAGGAATCCTTGGCATTCACCATTAACTCTTAAAATGCCACTCCATCAACAAACAGAACATCTCTCAGAAGGTCGTCCTGTACACAGAGGGTTTAAATGGGCTTTTCTCTCAGCGCTTTGATTCATTTGCTGATTCCAGTGGATGGTCTAAAAAAATTTCCCCCCCTTCCTTCAATTCCTGGGAGGCCCCCAGAGAAGGAAAGAGGCAAACTGGGCCTCATTTGTCTCCTGCCAGCGTTGCAGCAGCTCCTGCCACATCTCCATGACCTTAGAAGCATTTCCCTGCCATTTATCACTTTTTATTAAGAGGAATTGTACTTTTGCCAAGTCTGCCTCTGTGGGACACGGACGCTTATTGGCGGTTTGAACTTTTCCCCACGCGCTCTGTGTGTCTGCACGTTTGATTTACATTCTAAGCGTTCGTCTGATGTTCTTATCTGCAGCGACACATAACAGAGCGTTCAAACAATACAGAGGTTGTTTAGTGGGTTTATGTCGCTGTTCAGCATTTCAGGGGGCGCTGCTATGTACGAACACAATCTATACTTTATAACGTGGCGTCATTTGCATATGTTAACACAGCCCTATTACACTTATTGGTCTTTGCTTCAGTTGAGGGATTGCATGTTAATATGTGGACGTTTCTTATTTCCATCTGGGGGAAATGCGAAGAAATCTAATTGCACTTTAGCCTCAAACACACACACACACACGCACACACACACACACACACACACACACACACACACACACGTATATACTGCATTTGCTGTATGTCACATTGAACATCACAGCTCTGATCTCCAGCATTTAGAGAAGCACCTCCATTAGCAAAATATCATCCTATTGTTCTGTGTCTGAAAGGCCAAAATGGTCCAAATGTCAGCCTGTGTGTGTGTGTACCTGTGTGTGTGTTTGGTGTGTGTGTGTGTGTAGGATCTGTGTGTGTTTTCTGAACACTATAGCCAATGCCTAAGGTCAGCAGGAGGAACATCTGTCTGTGTGAGGACAGAGGAGCCTCTGAAGGACAAATCATGCTTTTGGCCAGTTGCAGCTGCCAATGCAGTAGTGTGTGTGTGTGTGTGTGTGTGTGTGTGTGTGTGTGTGTGTGTGTGTGGGTGTGTGTGTGGGTGTGTGTGAGTCACTGTGCTGAGAGAGTGTATTTGATAGAGTGTATTTGTGCATTTAAATGAACCGATTTCTTTACTGTGTGTGTGTGTGTGTGTGCGTGTGCGTGTGTGTGTGTGTGTAACAGTAACACAAAGCTGGAGACCCTGCAGTGTTTGATCACTGTCCTGTTAAGAAATAATGGATTACACACTTAAAGCAGATTACACACTGTATGTTTCCTCTCTCTCTCTCTCTCTCTCTCTCTCTCTCTCTCTCTCTCCCCTCCCTCCCCCCTTCACACACACACACACAGCATCCCACGTACATATTGCCACACTCTCTCACAGCTGGGACTGGGTAAGCAGTGTTGACATATGGGCCAACCAGCCTGCAGCATCGCTCATCTCACTACGCCAGGTTGAGTGAGGAACCCCCCCCCCCCCCCCCCCTCCCCTACACACACACACACATCTATGGCACTGCCCCCCCCCCCACTCTCCCTTCCGTGCCCCCGCTCTCCTCTCCCGCCCCTCCCCTCCCCTCGTGTCAGGTTGTCACACGGTGCAGTGGCTCTCTGTGACGACTGTGAGGAGTTTTCTTGTTTAATTGCCTTTGCTTGAATTGTGATAAATATTTATTGATTTCCCTCCCTGGGTTTATAACACTTGTCACGGGCGTTTAAATCCATCTGGCAAACCTTTCACTCTTCTAACTTGAAGGAATGGATTGCCAGCAGTGGCCTAACAGGAGCCCAGACCCTTAACTCAAACATCCAGGCTCAGAAAGTTTGTCTCGTCTTCAGTGCGGCGGCTGGTTGATGTTGTGATTTTCCCCATTTCATCACAATAACAAACGCCGAGTTTCCTGAGGTGTCGCCGGAAACGATTCATTCCTATGGAGAGATTCCCGACAGCGAGGCGCTCGGCTGTTGTTGTTATCTGAGGACGGATGCGTTGATCGTGTTCACACTCTGCATAGACGCACAAACGTTGGGTTTAGCTGTAAACGATCTTTAATCTCCACACACATGAAACATGCTAAGCCTCACCCTGAAGGGTTAAAGGCCCCCAGCAGACTTCATGTGATGTAGAACGTCATGACATCATAGGAGGGCAAAGTCCAGAAGAGTCTTTGTAATTGGTCCACATAGCAGAGCTGTTGTTTCTCCTGTGGTGAAGAACGATCAGCTGCAGCTTGATGTTTGTTCCGTGTTCGTCCCTCCTCTTCCTCACTGTAGCTCTAACCTCTTCCCCCTCTCCTGCCGGTGACAGATGTGTGACCGCTCTGCTCCCCTCTGCCAGCATGGAGTCACAGAGAAAGACTCTAAGAGCGTGACTGTGCACTGTGTCTTTGGGAGGAAGGCCTTATTACACAAGACGTTCACACCGTCTCTCCCTGCCCTCCTCCTCATCCCGACCAATCACTGATGAGTTGAACCTGTGCTCTCTGTAAATGAATCACCAGGCGCTCCAGATAATGCGGAGGTTACTTCAGTTCGTTCACTGCTCCTTTAACTTAACCGCCAAGTGTAAGTATGATACTCCAAATTAGTTAAGGTGTCAAATTAGTGCACACACTCCCAGGTTTCCGTGCTAATGGTGGCTCTCTGTGGAGACGGCGTGCGGGCCTGCCAGCTTTCCCCGTGCCCACTTACGGCGTGGCTGGCAGCGCTGTTATGTCACATCTCCAGCTGCTGCCGCCCGCCCGCCCGGAGTAAAAATAACCCTCAGGTGTTTCCCCCCGGAAGAGGCGCCGGGATGCTTATCCTGGGGCGGGCGTGTCAGGATGGCATAGAACGGTGCATTGTGGGTGTTTTCCACGATGCCAGTTGTCAGTGATGAATTGCGGCGGGCCGGGCGGCGGCGAGGAGGGAGGGAGGGAAGGAGGAGAGCTTGTTCTCTTTCATGCAGACGTGATTGAGGGAAATTACAATATTCAGCCTGGTGTAATTGTGTAGCATTGGATTTTAGACGGCTCGCCAATAATGGAGCTTTTACAGAATCGAGTGTTTAAGCTGAAAATGTGGACGCTGACTGAGAATCTGGACATGGCATTACATTACATTACGATCATTTGGCAGACGCTTTTATCCAAAGCGACTTACATTACATTACCACCCTTCGCAGAGGGGGGAGCAATTGAGGGTTCGGTGCCTTGCTCAGGGGCACCTCGGCAGGGGCTCGAACCGGCTACCCTCCGGTTCCCAAGCGGAAGCACTACTCACTGAGCCACTGCCTCCATCTGGCAGTCTGCAGTCCCCCCCTCCTCCCCCTTCCTGTATGATGTAAGCACTCTGCCTGTACTGATGATGTCATAAAGCAACATGGTAGCTCCAGTACATAATATCTGGCATTCTGGATCGATGAAGAGTTAATAGAATTTGATGCTAATTCAGGTTTATTGCTGCTCATTGGCAGTAAAATATAATCAATTAGCCGAGCCGAGTGCCGGCCGCTTCGCCGCTGTTTGTTTTTCTGGATTAATCTGACACGCAGAATTAAAAGAGGCTCGGGAAACAAAAAGGCACGAACATTAAAACGAGTTGGATTGAAGACAGAAGCCCGGGCGCTTTTGTTGCTTTTATGACCTCATAATGTGGCGTCTTGGTCCGTAACACTTATTTAACAAATACAGCCAAGTACAGCCGAGCCTGTTCTCCATCCATTCATGTCCTGGACCTCCAAGCTGTGGTGGACAGGCAGGGGGACACATAGAATATGAACACATAGAACAAGGACACAGAATCAGACCACATCGAATAAGACCGCAGAATAAGACCGCATAGAATAAGACCACATAGAATAGGACCACATAGAATAGGACCACATAGAATAAGACCACTTAGAATAAGACCGCATAGAACAAGGCCGCATAGAACAAGACCGCAGAATAAGACCGCATAGAACAAGACCGCATAGAACAAGGCCGCAGAATAAGACCGCAGAATAAGACCGCATAGAACAAGACCACATAGAATAAGACCATAGAACAAGACCGCATAGAACAAGGCCGCATAGAACAAGACCGCAGAATAAGACCGCAGAATAAGACCGCATAGAATAAGACCACATAGAATAAGACCACATAGAATAGGACCACATAGAATAGGACCACATAGAATAAGACCATAATACAGAACAGAAAGTATATATTGATTGACAAAGATGACTCGTCCATAGGCTTGGATTGCTGATTGGGCCTCTAAAGTCATGACTTTTAGGAAATCTAGATTACTGACATTGTTATTTGTAAATTGGACCATTTTGGAACCATTTGGTTTCCACCTTGCAGGCCTGTAACCCTGTGAACGTGTCTGTGGATCCATGTTGCTATTTCTCCAAGTAAAGATGGAAGTTACACACACACACACACACACACGCACACACACACACACACACACACACACACACACCACAGAGCACTGATCTTAGCTGCTTCACGTTAGGGGGCGACATTGCTCAAGCTGCTAAATGTTGTGAGCAGGCATGCAGAGGTTACTGCAGGGTAGAGATCCATCACAGAGGGTTCTACTCATCTTCTCTGGCTCCATTAGGGTCCATTCTGCAGACTAAAGACAAGTCAGGGAAAGCTACAACTTAGACACAAATTGTAAAATGTGTGTGAGCTCTCCAGCCTATCACATCAAGTCCTTCCCTCATTCCTACAGTAAAGCCTGTAAATGTCAGCCTGCAGCCTGATCTGAGCCGTGTGGAGTCTTTCACATCTGTGCTCGGCGCTCTGACACGCCTCCCTCCACACACAGAGTCCTGACCTTCAGCCTCTGCAGCCCCTCCTCATAAATCTGGAGGGCGACCAGGCGATGCAGCACACACTCCTGGCATTCAGAGCGGAGACCCACAGTTTTTTGGGCAGCGATGTGAACGCTGCACCATCCTCCTCCTCCTCCGACGGCTAACATCTGCTCTCCAACCTTTCAAGTCCTCAAGCAGAGGTTTGAATACTGACAAACGAGAGAGGAGGGGAGACCAAACAAAGCCTCCCTGTGTTCTGACTGTGACACTTTCTGCTTAATGCTCTCAGTGTGTTGTTAAAAATGTATAAGCATCCAAATGTAACCTTCCAGTCCATAAGCGCTGCGGCGTGGCGGCTCAGAGTCTCAGTAAATGAACGTGAACATGCGTTTTGCCTGCTGCACTCATAAAGAATGCATGCTGGGTAATATATTTTTCATCGAGGAGATTGTGGTGTAATTTCATCGCACACAAGCAATATGTTGGTCCCAGGCTCTGTGCTCCTGTGCTCTGTGGCATAAAAGTCAAGAAGAAGACGAAGAAGAGGAGGAGGAGGAGGAGTAATCACACGGGCAGCTGCTTTATGATGCTCACACTTGATTAAGCTGCTCAAAGAGATTCACGTAAACAAGGACGCCCGCTGCCCCGCTGTCGTGACGCCGCGCATCTTTCTGCTTTGCCGGACTAACCAGATTAGGGAAGGCGGCGATGCGCATTGATGTTTGTGTCTGGCCGCGTCGCTCTCCTCAGCGTGATGCAGACGTAGCGTGATATTGCATCAGCGTCCGCATGAAACTTTTATGTTCCTCCTCCTTTGATGGACACACATCTGCTCGTATCAAACGCTCCTCTGCTGCGTGTGTGCGTGTGTGTGTGTGTGTGTGTGTGTGTGTGTGTGTGTGTGTGTGTGTGTGTGTGTGTGTGTACGCCATCACAGAGTGCCTTGGGCTGAGTGGCAGGTTGCTCTGTTGTCTTGTGGGACGTTTGGCTCCGGGTGTCCCTGCCTCTGTCCCTCACGCTTATTGGCTCGGCCCCAAAGCCCCTCAGGCTGCTGTACTGTCCTCAGCTCCACTCTGACACCGGACATCCGTGTTCACAGCGCCGCTCTCTCATGTTCCTGCCGTGTGCGTCTGTAAGTCACCGGGGACACGAGAGGAGGATGGGATCAGAACACAAACACAAAGGCTGACACACCAGGGCCAGAGACTCGGTGACTGGCAGGAGAAGTCAGCGTCCACGGCGACTGTGAGGGGAGAAACAGCTTGGAGGAAGGAGCCGGACACTCGTTAGGCTCTGAAGAGGAAGTCATCATGTTACTCATCACATTACTTTGCCGTGTTTCTCGTCCGGGCTTCTGTGCTGAATCGGACTGGAGCTAAAATTAGAAGAGCTCATTTGGTTGAAGGGATAACATGACGTTTGATTCAAATCAGCTGGAATCAAGAAGGAAAAATCCAGCTCGTGTGTTCATCTCTTCATTTACACATCTGTTCTTCATCTTATCTGATCTGTGTGTGTGTGTGTGTGTGACTGTGAGGAGTGTGTGCTGCTGACCAGTACTGCACATCTTCACTTTAATGAATTCGGGGCCTGTGGGGCCGAACGTGGCACTTTACTTCTCTCTATATGTCCTTCTCTTCCTGTTCTGATGTAACTCACTGGATCATGAACGCTTCCCCGGCTGTTACAAGCCGAACGCAGCAGCTGTGACCTTTACCGTGCGCTGCGCTCTGAAATGAGACAGAACCGGCAGCTTTCGGGTCGCGTCGGACCCAACAGTCACCTCAAATGTACTTATATGTGAACGCTTCTCCTAATTACTTGTTTGTACACTTTGCTCTCTCGTTCAGGACGCTTTAAGTCTCTTTGTCTTGTTTTCTGCACATCGGCTTTGGAAGCTTTGTTCTCAATTAATCACTTCAATTTGTTCTCCCATAAACACTCGGCTCGACCTTTAAACCCTTTAGAATAAATACAGTTTAATTAGCAGCTGAGTCCATTCTGTTGTCTCCTCAAATTGTAAATCTAAGTGCATCCATTATTTATCAAGCACGAGTAAAGACTGTTTACTGGAATAAAGAGAGAGAGAGAGGGAGACAGAGAGTGGCGTGTGTGTGTGAGAGATAACACAAAATAACTGTTCCTATTCTGTGAAAGACTTATCTGTGTGTGTGTGTGTGTGTGTGTCTCTGTGCAGGTACACCCTTTGCTGATGCGCGAGCGGCGCTCCGAGACTCACAGGAACAAGCTGCTGCGGCGGACAGTCAGCGTTCCTGTAGAGGGACGACATCACCCCGAGATGGGTGAGCAGATCTGCTTCAACCTCACAATGACGCCGCAGAACCCTCCCACAGGTCTCAATACATGTAGGAGAGAGCTGAGCCAGCAGTTATGGAGCGTTTCAAACACGTGATCAGCTGTTCTGAGCGTTAACAAAGTAAACCTTCACACTCTCTCTCTCTCTCTCTCTCTCTCTCTCTCTCTCTCTCTCTCTCTCTCTCTCTCTCTCTCTCTCTCTCAGCTCTGACCGGCTTGTAAACATGAATCCAACTTCAGCTTCTTTTTGTCTGTTTTTATTCCCCCAGAACATTATCGCCTTTATTTCTTCAGGTTAGCTAAATTGCATTGAGACGATAGTTGCATAGCAACAGCGGTGATGTAAAGCTCTTTGCTCTGTGTGTTAGTCGCAGCGCTCACAGCAGCGTTCTGCATTTGAGACCAGATAAGAGCGTCCCATCTGATCTTGGCTCAAGGCGCCAGCTCTCTCTCTACCCGAGCTCCTCTCTCTCCCTGTACTCCTCCGCCAGGTTATGTGATTTATCAGATATCTTGTTTTGGAATGAAATTCATAGACTGAGATCTTGATAAACGTGTGCATCTTTTCACTCCTGCCTCTGTATCCGTCTGTGTTTGAATGTTTATTCATGCCTCCATTCTCTATGGAGGTTTCAGCTTTCAGCCTCTCTCTCTCTCTCTCTCTCTCTCTCTCTCTCTCTGTCTCTGTCTCTGTCTCTCTCTCGCTCTCTCTGTCTCTCTCTGTCTCTGTCTCTCTCCCCCCTCTCTCCTTCTCCCCCTCAGTCTCTCTCTCTCTTTTCCGTCTCTCCTCCATGTGTCCTCTTGTGCTTTTCCCTTGCTCCCTCCTTTGCCCTTCCTCTTCCTCTTCCTCCTCCTCTTCCTCTTTGCTTTTTGTCCCCTCTAAGCCCCCCTGGACTCTGAACCCGCCCCTCTGAATGCTGCGTTTGTCTGTTTGTTTTGCTCGACTCTGGGCTCTTTACAAACGTCCCGCTCAGTCTCTCACCCTCCACCTCTCCGTCTCACCCGGCTATTTTAAGGCCTCTCCCCTGTGACGCCCTCCATCTAGGATTCTGCCACTGCCTCTGCCTTTTTGCTCCCGGAAAGCTGTGCTGATTCAACTATATAAATATTTCTCTCAGTTCTCACTTGTGGCAGTCCGACCTTCCAGAGGTCAAACTCTGACACATCACTGATGCTTTGACGTATGCTGACTCAGCAAACGCCACTTGGTGCGCTGCCCCCACCCCCCTTCCTGGGTGGGCACACTGTGAACGTACACATGTAGGCCTGCTAGGCTCCAGAGTCCAGACCATAATGTACTGACACCATTATGGACCATCTGTGGCGTCGTGCTCCTGTCTGAGCCAAAAGAGATTAACGGCCCTAAGGCATTGGCTAATTAGCAGATCACCAACAAAGCAAATGGGAGCTGTCAGAAGATCCCGATTATAGATGGAGTTTACGGGGAGCTGTCGCTGACACAATGACCCATTTTATAACATTTCTGACCCAGAACACTAAACTGATGAAGATTCAGTGATGATAGTAATTCGGTGTGAACGTTGACTCTCCTCTGAGATCGTTTAATTAGTCACTGTCTGGAGATTTCACACCATGTCATCTATGAGCCGTGGACTCTCTGATCGGAGGTGTGTGTGTGTGTGTGTGTGTGGCACAGAGCAGCATGGGGCTGAGGCCAGGGGCTCGGCTCAGCCCGGACCAGCGCGCCAAACTCAAACTACGACGCCAACCGCGCATCCAGCGATCCAAACCGGAGCTGTTTGATTCTGTTAGTGCGGCCAGCGATCACAAGGCCACAGGATCAGATTAGAACCAGGACTTTGTGTGGTTTAGATTATTTTCACTCACATTTAAAGTGATATCAGTCACTAAATGCCGCCTGATCTGATGTTTTAAACTGTTTTAAACTCTTGCTTTATTACAAACTACTATAACTGAAGGAAAGTGCCTATCTATTATTTCAAAAGATGTATTATTGAGAAGCCTGTTTACATGTATGTGAAGTGCTGCTTGTGATCCGGTTCACAGCACACCTGGTAGAGAAAACAGTTTATAGTTTAGAGTGAAATACTAACGCTTCAGTTTTTGAGCAAATTCATAATTGTTGTTATAATTGAGTAAATGATCTAAACAGAGTCATAAAATCCCCTTTTTGCAGGGTAAAATGGACTTTCAGACACTTTCACAGCGCTTGTAGTTTATTTATTTATTCCGTAAGCAGAATAAGATTTCACCGCAACTTTAAAGCAATATCCATATTTCATCTTAATTTGACCTGAACTTCCTACATAAAAGCACCGCCAGGCTTATTTGTTATAATATACTGTTAACTTTTATAGCTGTACTACCAAAGCTCATTCAGAATCGAGTGTAAGAGCGCAGTTCTGCACCCAGAGATCATAAACTCACATCTCGGAATGTTACGGTGTCGTATTCCCGCCGCGGAGATGAACGGTCCTCGGCGCTCCGGCTTCTCTTACTCTGAAGGAACGTTTGCCGCGCTGCACATGTGCACAAAAACAAAAACTTTACCTTGCTCCCTTGTTCCTTCATTAACCTTTCCGAGATGTGATGTGATAATCCACATTAATGAATCTGGCCTTTAATGTTGCCTGCGTCTGACGCTTCCTTGTTGAAGGAAAACTTATCTGAATGAATTAGCCACAGGGAAGGGAATACAGCATTAGAAATAGCTGATTGGATTTGTTTTGTATTGAATATTTGTCGCGGCAGCCGTTAAAGCGCACGGCGGCTTGTCCTTGTTGATATCAGACAATGCTACAGCGGGCTCGGCTGAGTTTCAGTTGTGTGTGTGACCTTCACAGACGATCACAGCAGAGGATTGTAAAGCTCTGATGCTGTATCTTGGCATAATGCATCTTTTTTGACGCGTCTATTTTTAGGAATCATTTTCAGGACTTGAGTATAAATAAACTCTCCGACCTCCTAAACAGCTGAGCAGCGGTCTACTTTCACTCTCACTCCCAACCCTGCTCTACCTGGGATTCAAGGATTCTTATGTTCTTATTTTAATTCAGGGCTCCATTTAGAAAGCTTTGTAATGAGTCGATGTGATCCACTTCTTTTCCTCCCGTGCTGTTGCCCCCCCCCCCCCGTGTGCACACTGAGCGAAAACGGACCTGTGAAACACGGATTCTGGGCCATACTCTCACTCTCTAGCCCTGCATCTCATGTAATAGAGGTAAAGGATCGATCAAAGCCAATGTCTATAGGTGTAAACGCTGCATCAGCTTCATTCAGCACACACACACCTTACATACACTCCTCATCCATTTTAACTTCTCCTACTCCCCATCCCTCCCTCCTCCGCCATCAGACACTGTCTCGCTCCATTTACCGACTTGAGGGTATAAAATTACACAGTCAATTCCAGACAGAGGGAAGGAAACACATAAGGACCGAGGTGTGAGACTTTCCTCTGTCATTGTTGAGACGTGCATCGTGACTCATCCCAATCTGTCATCCCTGGACCACTAAAGATTATTATCTATGTCCCTTTATTATCCACCTCCCCTAAACATTTCTCTGCAGCCCTAACCATGACATCTGCATGCCGGCTGAACGTCTTACTAACCATCTGGAATGAGAATGCAGTTTGGAACATTCATCATCCACTTAAAGAGATTTACATGGTCAGCATTTGTTGGAGCATCAGCTAGCACACTGTACAAAAAAAGAAAAGTTGTAGACATTTGATTTTGTTTCTTATTCCAAATTCCAAAAGGGTCCAAGCTTTGCATTCCACTGAAATCTCACCAAGGTGTTTAAAGCCTGAATAACAGAATAATGAATGCTTTTATGTTGCTGAAGTGTCTGTTAGTGAGATGGAGGAGTGGTTGGAATGTTGGAGAAAGTTTAAAAGATCTTCCTCCTCCTCCTCCTCCTCCTCCTCCCACCTGGGACAGGAGTGACATCTCAGGTGGCAGTTCCCGCTGAGGAACACCGCAGCATTTTTTTGGGCTTCAAGTTGTTTTTCACCTTGAATTCAGTAAATTCTTGGAAAGATTTTAAATCCCATAGCTTCCTCAAATTGCATATTCAGGAATAGAAGAAGGTTATGGGCAAATAAAGATACTGTTCTATATCTGCCCATCGACTGAAAGAAGGAGCTCAGTCCCACTGTAAGAACCTTTTATATGTACTTGTTTATAAGTCCAGTGTAGAATGAAGTCCCTGTGCAGAACTTATTCACAATATTTTGGAAGCTATGCTGAGAACTGACCTTGGTCTTAGATTCCTGCTGCTCTATTCCTGATATTTCCATGCTAAAAGACCGATCGCAGCGTGTTTCAGAGTTTGTTTTAACGGTATTGAACATAATTGCAGAGCTAAAAATAAAAAAAACCTCTTAAATCCCAGAATGAATTTAGTGAGTGAGCATATTTACATTATAGTTGGAAATGGTTCTCATTTTGTTTTAAGTCTATTAAATCTTGATAACCTCTGTGCCAACGGAGACCAATGAAAGATATTACAGCCCATCTGTCAGTGCCGACCATTTTAGGCTGCTGAATTACCAAAGCCAGAGTGTTGTGTTCAGATTATGAGTCTAATTATACAACATTTCTTCTCTCAGATGAGTATTACTCATCTTTGTTTTTTGGCTACTTTCTTCATTTGACCTTTAAATCTGTTGGAGCATTGTGTTGTAAGATTACTTCAACAACAATATGTAGTTATCATATGTTGTTGCTCCATTTATAAGAACCTGCAGGGTCTAAGATGTGACACTGATTAGCTGTTAGACTCTAAAGGACATTTTACAGTCTTTATCTTTATTTATATATGTTCTCTCTATATTATAAACTTTATAACTCTATATTATTACAGATGGAGAACATTAGCGGTTGCAAATCTCATTCAAACCCGTTCTTGTTGAGAACTTTAACACTATAAGAGTTTTGCAGTGGTGTGTGTGTGTGATCTGGTTGGTGGTGCCTTTAAGGTCACACACGCCCACACGGTGACAGTTTGTAAACTTTTTGATTGTGTGAGGGCAAAAGTGAAAATTCCCCTAGAAGAGGCTTGAGCTTGTGTTTGGAAAGATTTGCTGAATCATCTGCCTGTCTTGCCTTTGGAACCGGGAATGAATACAAATGTCTCTCTGCTCCGCTTTGTTCAGCTTGTGATGGACGCGGACAGAGCGGTCTCAGGATACGAGCGCAGAGTGTGTGTGGAGCTGTGTGTCAGCTGGGTTCAATCAATAGACGGGCATGAATGCACCACTTCCCCCTAAACTGTAAACAGACATATACTCCAAAAAATGTACTTATGCAAACAATGATTCATAGAAAATCATAGTGAGGTGGTGCTGAGAATGGGACCTTGAAATATTACTACATTAGGATGAGATCATAAGGATGGAAATACATTATTCAGCTGTGTTGTGCAGTCTTTGCCCTGCGAATCTGCAAATTTGAGTGAAAGGAGAAGCTATCAGGCCGTTGATTCTCTTTATGAGTGATGTATTATAGAAGCAGAGGTATACAGAAAGCATTTTATTTTTGTATTTGACACAAATAAATAGCTTTTTTGATACAGTAACCTAGCAAATAGAAGGTGGTATATCATGCTCATCTTCATCATCTTCTTCATACCCGGCCTGCCACATATCTGTAGTCTCCCATTTTGATTTGCTCGTTGGATTGTTCTAGAAGCTATTTGTTTTCATGATTCCTGTCATGGAAAAGAATGTCTGGTTCACTTCTCCCTGTGTTTCATGCATGTCATCATTGAGTGAAGCTGTAACAGGACATGGAGGGAAGCTTTAGATGTCTAGTGGTGTCCAACCTGTGTCCCTCTCTGGGCACGTAGGTCCTGGTCCGTCCCAGGACTTCATGGAGGTCCTCGTATCAAAGATTTACTCTTGCTTGGTTCCTTTCTTGTTGTTATCATCATTTATCCCTTCTGTAGGTGAGCTTGATGTCTTTCCCAATATTCTGCGCAGTCGTGCTCCACCGCCTGTTGCGGTTTATCTCCACAATTGGGTTTGCTTCTGTCCGGCCGCGAGAGTTTCGCTTGAGTACTTTCATCGCCCCACAAAGCTCCCAGCGTTCCCGTTCCACTTGTTATTCCATTCATGACTCTGGTCCGTGTGCCTGCATAGAAACTTCACCCCATGTGTGCTGAGAGTACAACTTCCGATTGACGCACTTTGCTTTGGGAAGAGTTAAAATGAGGAGACGCTCACACACTCGGCCCAAGTCACTCCTGCACTGCGTCTCACACTTAACTCCGGAAGCCGTCTGAGCTGTGGGATAGCGATCCGTCTCCGCTGCGTCTTCCAGGGTATTTACACTCGGCCATTTCATTATCGGCTAGCTGTCCTATCGGGTCGAGACGCATGAAGTGACCAAGTGTAAATGCAGTCGCAGCTTCTTAGTAAAGCCTGGTCCTTTCCTCCTTCGCTGCTGTGCACTCACATGTGTCAGACAACGTTCACAGCCCAATACAGAACGCCATTATTATGTTCTTTTAGTAACACACTGGTGCAGACTCCAGAGTCGAGGTAATTCTCGTCCAAAGCGAAGCTCAAACTAAACCCCCGACGGAAAACCACATAGAGAGTTCTTCGGTCCGACTAATTGTAACAAGGGGAGAAGTGTGCAGCCCATGGCAGAGTGAAGGAAGCCGCAGTGCTACATGCAGACAGAAAGGAGGCATAGATTGCCTTTTTTCAGGTTTTGCAGCAGATAAAAATGATTTAATTTTAGATATATTTCAGAGTTGAAGAAAGCAGGAGTATTATTAAAGCTTAACTCAAGGGTCTAATAAAACAGAGATTGCCAGCGTAGCGACTTAACATTCCAGCGTCGGGATCCAGGGTCTGAAGAGTTGAAATGAGAGTCGGGCGGGCCGGGGATATCTGTTCCTCTTTCAGGCGGGGGTGGGGGAGGGGAGGGGAGGGGAGGGGGGGAGGGGGGGAGGGGTGTACAGTCAGTCAGATGGAGTGATGTCAAGTTAGCCTTATGTTATTAGAAAATAGCAAGAGAAGGAGAAGGAGCTAAAACCTCTCACTGTACTATCAGATCAGCTCCAACACCTTTCCAACACCTTTTCAATGCAAAACAGCCTATACTGTAAATGGGATGATTATGTAACTCTAGATGTCTTTGTGAGTGATGTACCCCGTGGGCTGGTGTGGAAGAATGGAGCGCTGTATAATCACGCCTTAACAACATGTAGAAAGAAGCCTTCGTTTGAGTGGCAGCAGGCGTATCGGAGGGTCTCCTGCAGTTAGTCGACTTCAGGTGTGCTACAGTCACTCACACACTCTTACGGTCCTTTGAGGGTTAAGAGACGATGAGAGAATTCTAAGCCTCTCTGAAGGGGTCAGTCACCCGGCGCTGCCTCTCACCGACGAGTTTGAGACAGGATTTTAAACTCGAGCCTCAGCGCTGACTGCTTGTTCACGTGTAACGTCAGATGGACACGGACACGTAGGAGGTATTTATATATTAACGAGAACATCTGTCCTCACTATCTAAATACTCACAATGCGTTCTGTGAGCATGTACACCTTGGATTAGCAGGGATAGTGAGGCTGAGTGAAGAGGGCACGAGGCTGCATCCCATCTGCATCCATCTTAGAGTGGTTTAGTAAAGTATGGGCTTTGCCTTTGTGGAGTTTAGTGCAGAGACGCGCTGTAATAACATCGCAGCACGTACACAAACTCAGGCACACAAATGGGGTGCATGAGGCAAATAGTCGCCTCGCTTAAAGGGTCTTAAGCATTTGCCTGAGGAAGTCCGGTTTGATCCAAACAGCATTAGAATAAGTAAGGGAGCTCGAACAACTAATTTACACTTTTTAAAATTCAGCGCTGCGCGTCGAGCCGGGGAGACGGAGCTTCATGTGCGTGTTTCATCATTTAAAATGTCTAAGTTTGTCTGATAATGACATTTGCCAACACCTTGATGCATACATACATCAAAACAGTCAGACACACACACACACACACAGAGGCACACACGCAGTCAGATGGTCGTGCCTGCACATATGCCACATCAAACCGTATCATCTTCTTTGCTGCGTTCCCTTGGGGTGGTATTATGGAGATTGAGCGCAGCAGCATATTCATGCTGGAAGTAAACGACTTCATACAGATGTTTAATACTCTTCAATTCCCCCAGGACGTCAAACTAGTGAGCGTCTCACACCTCCAGTGTCACCGCCGCACAACATCCACTCAGTTTCTCGCTCAATTTATTTATTTGCTTCTTAATTCGAGGAAGGTCTGGCTGAGTTTGTGAGCTTAGCCCCGACCTGCTTCACACTCCTACACTTACAGGATTCACACCCGCCTGCTGCCCGGTACAATCGCTCATTTAGTATTGGCCACTTAACGGCTCTCCAGGCAGAGGTTTGGGGGGAACATTGTTCTGTTCTGGTTCATCTCAACCGAAGCTGCAAATAGGACTTCCTCCTCCTCTCAGCCGCTCAGTCATTGCCCTAAATTTCTCCTTCAGTTTCCCCAGCCTGACTTTGTCCATCCTCCAGGGAGACGCTACAGGATGGTTAGAGGAAATTAAAGTGAGCTTCTCTTGTCTGCAGAGGAGAGCTAAGTGCATTTGTTGCATAAAGAGAATGTGAATAGTGTGATATTGCAGAGGCTTTTGTCTGCCAATCCATTCTTCCAGCCTTGGTATCCTCCGCCGCAGAGCCATTTGTTCTCAATCCTGCTTCCCCCCCTTCATAAATACATGGAGTAAATGATGAAATGCCCGGAAAGCTTTGCCTTTGATGAGACCTTTGACCCGACATGTAACACATTCTAATTGACCTGCCAACACAGCCACCAAGTGTGTGTGTGAGGATGGAGGGAACGAGTGTGTGTCCAGCATCCGTGTTGGGCTTTGCTGTCAATGAGCCAACGATGACATAACAGGCTTTCTCAGAAGAAGAAGCCTTAAGGAAACCTATAAAATGCCCGTTTTCACTCACTGTGCAGTGTGATCACAAGGGAGAGCAGAAGTGATTTGTGTTTTTTTTCCACAGTAAAGCGTTGCCAAAGTTTAAAAATAGAGCCCCGACAGAAAATAAGAGCACTGAAAGCTGCAAAATGTCCTCTTTATAATAAAACCACCAAGTGCTGCTGAAGAGCCATCAAGGGCAACTGACCTCTAAACCTCTAAACTAAAGATGGCTGCAGCAGCGGCACAGCCTAACTACATTAGTAAGTATTGTATAAGTGCACAGCATAAACACTTTATCACCGTCCAACGCAAAAACCAACAAATCTCCCGTTCTGGCGTCGTCCGCCCACATGTTTATGAATCACACACAGTTCCTCGCTCAGAGCTGCCATGCAAAGTAGATTTAGAGACGTGCGAGGAAAGCCAAGGTGAAGAACTTTGACAGCATTGTTGGTGCGATGGCGACGCATTGGCTCTGACAAAAGAGCAAAAATAGACATTGGGATGAGGCTGCGCAGCGACGGCAAGGACAGAGTGGTCGGCATGACGACAGTAGCGGTGCTGTTTGCTTTGAGAGAGTTTGTGAATGGAGACATCACAGCTCGCAGCTCGCTCCTCGCTCCGTGGCAGGAAGACAAACCGGATCCTTTACAGACAGACAGACTTCCTGCCCTGGAGCGCCTCGGACATTTAGATGTAGTTTAAATGTTTGATATTTATGTGGCGGCTCAAAGCGGTGATACATTCATGTGACATCTATGGTGGCAAGTCCTTCAGCATTCTCCATTTGATTGACACTGTATTTTCCACACTGACCACCCGGAGCCAGAGCTGACAGAGATCTGGCTTGTGTGTGTGTGTGTGTGTTGTGTGTGTTGCTGGTGTTATATTCCCTGATCGTGCATCAAATTCACTCTATTGTCTTTTCACAATTCTACCAGTTGTACAGAAAGGCACATAATGAAGTGTTAGAGTGAAGCGCTAAACAGTAGGATCACCACTTCTGCCCTGTGGTGGTAATAAATTAGGAAGGGATCATTTATGGATGTGCGAGTGCATGAAAGAGCAACGGGAAGACAGACGAGGAGTATCTGAGGGGAAAATCAGCTCGGCTAAGATTCCATCTTCTCCCTGCAGACAGCTTGTCACAAATGGATATCGCCAGCTTGTAAATAGTCGCAGAGGCACCGAGCGCAGAGATACAAAGGGAAAGTTTCAGAAAGCGAGACCCGAGAAGTGTGTTCCTGTGCTGCCGTGGCTCCGGTTGAGCTCGTGATCCTTTTCGCAGGCTTTTCTCTCCCGGAGTTCAAGGGATTTGTTGCGACTGGTGTCCGATGACGTGTGTGAATCAGGTTCACCTGTAATGTGGCAGATGGAACATGTTCCTCTGTGGGTTCCTCAGTAGAGATGAGAAAGCAGAGATAATGATTTGGATGCAAAATGACAATGAGGCAGGAGCCAATATGAACATGAATGACTGTGATTGGCTAAGAAAACAGAATAGATATCAGACTTCTCCCTGAATCCTCTGCTAGGATAGAAGCAGAGGATTGTTGTTGCTTCCATCTCAGTCCACTGGTTTAGGATGTACAGGCCTCCATCTTCTTCTTGGCTATTGCAGTAAAGTCTTCAGTCCTCCACCATCACAGGTTGGAATGGCGTCAGTGTGTGTGTCTACCTGGGGAGCGTCC
Source organism: Genypterus blacodes (assembly GCF_046128005.1). NCBI lineage: Eukaryota > Metazoa > Chordata > Actinopteri > Ophidiiformes > Ophidiidae > Genypterus > Genypterus blacodes. The sequence goes on along the minus strand of NW_027466864.1, from coordinate 5,040,997 downwards.
ATAAAAGCTTTCCCTGTGGATATTTCACAGTATTTCCCAAACATTAGCTGTATCTTTGAACCGTCTTCCCACAGTTGTCTCGGCTGCCACATGCTGTTTTGGCCACTAGAGTTGTGTGCAGAGCTGGCGAAGCAAACATGGCGGCACACATACTCACTTTGGATAAGGGACAATATTGAAATGTTTTGACGTGCAGTTCTATTTTGAAGATGGATGAAAGCTGCGATGGCTAACGGGCGCTCGGTGACTTTAGGAAGCGACTCTACCATCTGAGACTCTGCCACACTCACGTGCTCTCCGTGATTTGTGTGATTTCTTGCTCACTGACCTTGAAAACTTCACTTTGGGGGATGAAGAGCCCCATGAGGAACACGTGCAGAAGCTGCTGGTTGGTAATTACAGCTGAGCACTTACAATTACCATCCCGTTTCATTTCTACTTTCACTGCTATTCCGTTTTCATTCGCCAACCCTTGAGATAAGTGAAAATGAACTCACAGAACTCTCCTTCAGTATTCCGCCGCCTTGATGAAGGCAGTGTAGCTTTTGTTGCTTGTGAGCCTCCGCAGGTCTGAACTGTTGCTACGTGGCGCCGGCTGCAACATATCGATCAGTTACCCTAGCAAACCCCCCGAATGATCATCCAGGGCCGCAGCGAATTATACTTACCACACTTTTCATTCTGAGGAACCCGAAAAAACGCCAGGTGCAGCACCTTTAAAGTGAACTCCCGTGGGCTTTGTTAGAGAAACTGATCCTGAGAAGCTTTTTCACCCAGAGATCAGAGAGAGCGAGAGAGAGCGGCGGCTGTGAGGTAAAGGCAACTTTTGCTGCCCCAGACTGTTGCCCAACTCCTGCCTAATGAACAGACAAGCTGTGGGTCAACACCGGGCCAGTCTGCTAGAGAAACACCAGCGCCTCAGACTCCAGAGCACGTCTGCCTGATGGGTGGATGAAGCTTTTTCATTTTAATTGGATTATTAATTGGAATGCATCCTGGAAACGAGTATTGGCAGCAGGATGGAGTTCATGAATGAGGCTTTATACGGAACGCAAAGTGAGAATGTATTGATTTCCTTCTAAAACTCGTATTCAAATGGAGATAGGTGTTTTCCTGGTATGATCTTTCATAATAAAACCCCATAATTCAACAATTTCAATGACCCTCTCTCTTTAATTAAGAAAACACCAAACCCCAGAACATTCATCTGAAGGAAAACAAACCTACTGAACAAAACCAATCCTTTTTTTTTAAGTGCTGCTCTATGTGTTCGCTAAGGAACACATAATAAATAAGACCTTCCAAGGTAACAGCCACTCTTTTCTGTGGCCAAGGAGTCAAGTAAAGGAGTGGTGGAATGAATGCAGCAGCAGCAGCAGCAAACATAATGCCTTTGCTTTTCACTGCTCTGTGCTTTACAAGGTGGCAGAATGGAGTGAAAAAGCTCAGGATGGCACAAAGGAACAGAAGCCTTAAAACAAGAAACAACACGGCTAAACAAGTCCTGAAGATGTGCAGACAGACGCCCAAACACCATTTACATACTTCACTTAAAACACCATTTGTAATTGGCGTTGGTACGAACACGACTACCAAAGGAAATCATAAATGAAAGATATCAAATTTGAGAAAACACTGGAATCTGCTTGTTAAAATCAGCAAGCATGCCGTTTTCACATAAATCCAATAGTGACTCCATGACAAATCTCCAAATCTCCCGGTCTCCCTTTGCACCTACTGGTGTGTGATATTAGTCTGTGACTCCTTTTGGCTCTTCTCTCTGGATATCTGTGTGTGTGTGTGTGTGTGTGCACGTGTGTGTCTGTGTGTGTGTGTGATCCACGTAGGCTTTGCAGCTGTACTCCACAGCCTTTTAATTGAATATCTGTGCACAGCAGTGTAATGCAGCCTGGAAAACGAGAGACGGACGGAGGAGCGGAGAGAAAAAAGGGGAAGAAAGGGAGGAATTAAAAGGAGAAGAGGCGATGGCAAAATTTAGAAAGTGTGAGAGCGAGGAAGAGGGAGAGGGAGAGGGAGAGGAGGATGGTGTTGTCAGGCCAACACAGCTCAGTGTCTCAATGTAACCTCCGGGGTTCTGCGCTGTTCTGTACTGATGCACACAGTCTTCCTTACCAAGGAGTGAGTAAGTGTGTGTGTGTGTATGTGTGTGTGTGTGTGTGTGTGTGTGTGTGTGGTTGTGTATGTGTGTATGTGTGTGTGTGTGTGTGTCTCCTAAACACAGAGAGAGAGAGAAGTTTGGTGCTCATTTATTGAATCATCTCTCCTTATTTGAACCACACTCTATATGCTTTATTAAGAAATGTATCCTTGCACTGGTTTATTCTGGTGTGTGTGTTTGTGTGTGTGTGTGTGTGTGGCTCATTTGGAGCATCAGTGGGACTCCAGGAAGCGTTGCGTCTGAGCTTTGTCTTGTCTGAGCACTGCGTTGCTTTCCAGTACATACGCTCACGTAGGTGGATGTGACAAAGCTGGCAATATGTTCATGTTGTCATGCAGGTCCAGCATATGTGTACGTGTGTATGTTTGTGTGTGTGTGTGTGTGTGTTCATGTGACTGTCAAATCCAAGAAGTTGGCAATGTGCTCTTTCCTAACAACGTTCTTTCCAAGGTCTCATGAGGAAAACAAACTCCATAAGCACAAACCTTTCAGTTTGAAACGGCCTGTGTGGGCTGCAGTTAGTGATTTGTTTCACTCGGCTACCTTTGATAGACTTTGGTGACATTTGGATGTGATGCATTGTGCCCACAGATAAGCTCGGGCCTTCCTATTAACTTCCTGTCTGGGCTCAATGGCCGTGAGTATAAGACTGTGGCCACACACTCAGGATGTGGAACATTTTGACTTTCTTATTATCGTATTGTTTGTCATATCGACTACTCTACTTTTAAAAATAGAGCGAAGGAAAAACTGGAAACCATAGAAGAAGAGACTCTGAAAAACAGCATATTGCATCCAAATATCGCAGCTTAACTTTTATTATTAATTTGGGAGGGAAAATGGAAAGCAAACAGCTGTTTATGAGAATTGATTGCACTCATGAGGACAAAGACACAGCGACTCTCAGACTGCAGAGATTCTTTCTGTACGCGCTGCTTACAGAGGATTGTTCTCACCATAGTTTCTTGAGACGATTGCCTCCTACGACGACGCAAGTATCAACTCTGCCTTTCTCGGATTTGATAATCACCTCTTGAAATCCTTGCACATCAGCAGCCGTTAGCGAGCCGCTGATGATTCACAAGTGACTGCAGTAACTGGATGACAGCAAAACAGGAGCTGCAAAGATGCAACTGTGTAGGTGGTGGATGAACCGTTGGCAGGTGGCAGAGTTCTGAAAGGTTAAAGATGTGGGCTTTTAATTGCAATTCTCTTTATTTATTTGAATCTACACAATGGGCAAATTTGAGTGAAACGCTACAAAGCACTTACAGTACCTCAGTGACTGGAACGCAGGGTGTCGCTGGAGACGGGAAGGTGTCTGTGAATGTGAGACCGCCACATCCAAAAGAGCCACCTCGTCCACGTCACTCCTTTGTGATTTACTACAGCTTGTTCTTGCTCCATTAGTCTGTCTGCTGGCTTCTGTATCTTTCGGATCTCTGTCTAAAATGGGTCACAGCCACGTTGACTCTACCTTAGTAACATCGGGTAAAAGACTCCGATCAGCCCGGCCTCAGCGGCGTGGACTCACCCCATGTGTTTGTTAGTACGAGTATTTATAAGGACTGAGGAATAGAGAGTAGAATAGAGAGTAATTAGTCTGGAGACATCAGACCTGGCCTTTGAGTTATTGCTCCGCGCCTGTATAGCCTGACATCTCCAACATCTGTGCAGACATTGAGTAGAGTTGGTGAATCGTCTATCATACTTCCCTTCAGTATTCATCCCTCCCAGTTAGCCGTACTAGCACTGGCCAGATCGTCATGGTACTTGCCGTGTTCGTCTCTAACTCGAGGCTATTTTGTACCTCAGCTTGATCTCCTCATGTTTGTCTCCAGTCTGTCCCTTGGATACTCTCTTATCTTACCTTTTACCTTTTTTCCCTTGGCTTTGTTACCTTCTGCGTATGGAACGTTTCCCTGACCATGGTGTCGTTTTGCTGCCTTTGCTTGTGCTTTTACATCCGTTTATCTGAAACAGTGTCAGCATTGTGTGTGATTCCTTTTAATGGGAAAACAAGCTGAACAAAAAGGTACAATCTGACAAGAGGTCGATCTCTAGTGCTGATGATTTTACATCCAAAATGATAATACTCCCACACTTACCTATTAGTTTCATTATTTCACAATATGCTGTCACATCCCTCCAGCTTTCATTTAGCCCGGGCGGCCCAGATATTCAGCCAGCCTGAAATGTGTCGTGTGTCGCACAGCAGGCAGCAAGACAGGAACCAAAGCTGTCTTGCACCCTCACGTGGTAGAGACTGGGCAGCCACCATAGATTGGGCAGCAAAATCATTGAGCGACACGTTCACTCGTCTGTTTGATGGTTTCTCCTTTCAATCAGCGGATTTTGAGTCCATTGAGTAATTTGTAATGAATTCCCATTGTGGCTTGATGTGTAAAGGTTAAAAAGGAGAAACTCCCCTGCGTGCACGTGCCAGCCTGTCCCTCACTTGGCATCTTCAACAGCGCGTCTTCATCTTGCCGTTGGCACGACGCCCAGCCAGGTGGCACCGTGCACATGTCTAGTCCTGTCCTCCTTGTTCATCCATCCATCATCCCGTCACAGAATACAAGTCTTCCTCAGTGGCATTTCTCACAATGCAGCACCTCCCTCCCTCCCCTCCCTCCCCATCTCTCCATTTTCTGCTCCGGCTCTTCAGTGGTCTTGCTGTCACACTGCGTTTCCTGTTACAACTCCTCTGGTTCCTTCCTCTCCTGTCAGCCCAAACCTCCGTCATCTACCCCTCTGAAGCGGGGAGGCTGACACACGCTGGTGTCGGCTCTGCAGTGGTACCGCTGGTGTTACACTCGTGGCACCTGGCCATCTGTGGACTGACAGGAGCGAGGCGGGAGAGGTCTAGTAAACATGGCAGAGGGAGATCACTTTCACCACAGGTCACCCAGAGCGGCAGCTCCTGGAGATTAGGTCCTGACATTACGGGAGCGAATGCATAATCAAGTACGTTAAGGGGGAAGAAACAAAAGAAACGGCCTTTACTGTCTTGATGTTCATTAGTGTGGGCGTTAACCCTTCACCTGTGAGCCACACTTTGATCCTGGGGGAGCAGAGAGATGAAACGCTAAGAGGGAAACATCCCAATATGAGCCGGCGCCTCTCCAGGGCGGTAAAAATGCAATACTTTTTCCAATATTCCAACTTAAATACACAAAGAAGCATATTTGACAGAAGAAAATGGAAATATGAACACTTGGGAATAGCAGCAAATTTTCAAAATACATTAAACACAAACACAATAACATAAACAGGAGCACTCGCAAAGAAAACCTGGATTTTTGCTGTGTGATGAAATTTTGTGCGATCAGTAGTTGTGTTATCTGTTCTCACGGGGCGATCGTTGCCCACGGTGACACCCGGCGACTCAGCAGCGGCGTTTGATTGATTTTCCGTCTTTGTCCTTAGCGAGGTTGCACCCTGTGGGTCTTGGGAGCCTCCTGGGGTGAATATGCCATGTTAGAGGGTGTGACGTGCGTTGACGTGGCAACGGAGCGTGTCCCGGGTTACTCAGTTGTTCAGGTTGTTCTATGACGGATGCTGAAAGATGCTACTCAATGTTTTATAGCGTCAGAATGGTGCGATCCATTAAACCATGTAGCGATCGTTTGATTGATACAAGAATTTGCACATTTTAGCTTCCAAAAATTAAAATATGTAAAAACTAAAAACAATAATAATAATATTAACGCTATATTTCCTTTTCCCCCTGATTTTAAAAGACCATATATCAGTTACTGCTCGATGTAATAAAACCGCTTGATTTGATTTTGTATCAGATCTGATAACATCGATTCCAAATGAAATAAATCACACACACACACACACACTGCAGCTCTACATGGGCAAATGAACACAATCTCAACACTAGCACCATCTTATTAGGACAGCACACCCAGTTTTCCCAGGTGTGTGTGCAGGCAGGGTCAGGTTCTGTCTCAGTGTGGATGTTTGGATTCAGCCCAGGTGATGCAGCTGATAGTCTTCCCACCATCTGCTAACGAAAGAAAGAAAGAAAGAGGGAGGAAATGAAATGCTGTGGAACTCAGGAGCGATGGCAGGAACCAGCAACATCACAATTATATGGCACACACACACACACACACACACACTTTCGGCTGCTGACCTAGAAGCTGCTCGCTGTGTCTTACTATGCAAACCCTGAGACCTTTAGAGTAACGACACGATGATTAGTGCAGAAGAGATGAATCGACTGTCTGACTCTCTTAATCTGTGCGTATACTGTATATATAAATGTTCTGGAGCAGGTCCCACATGTAACAAATGAAGTTTTACAAAAGGAATACACAGGAAGAAGCTACAGGGATTCACACCGGCATAAAAGAAGGGACAGATGAGAGGAGAGGACGGAACGAAAAGGCGGAGGAGAGGAACAAGATTACTACCGTAGTGCATCAGGCTTAGCTTCACATCCTTAATGGTAACCATGGAAATAATTATAGAGCAGACAGACAGAATGTGAGAGAGAGAGAAAGGGAGAGAGGGGAAAAAGACAACGGGAGATGGAGAGAGAAAGGAAAGAGGAGGGGAGGGAGGAAGGGTTGAGGAAGCCGCGGGGGGTAAAGCAGCTGAAACGTTTCAATCTCTCCGAGTCAATCCATGGTTGGGAGCTGTTTGACGACGGCAGGAGGTAAAACCGGTGTCAACTCTTCTTCTTTATCCACCTTTTCAGCCCAGCCAATAGACTGTTTGGCCATCAATCCTCCTCCCGTGTGAAGTTACACAAAATTGGGTTATTTTAAGGCGAAAAGCAGCACAAACTGTTGTATTGGCCGGCTGCCTGGAGCTCATATTTACACAGCGTTTTTTTACTCTATTTTATCAGCAACAAGAGACTGTGACTGTGGTTTGAGTGAGTACAGCAACAGCGCAACCACAAAAAAAGTTGCTTGAAATCCACAGTTGTCATGGAAACAGATCTAAGATACCCTTTACCCCTCTGGAAGTGCTGATTGCTTATCATCGCTGAAAGCCCAATCAATGGCCGCGTCTTTAGGACTGGAATTAAGAGTGCTGCAGGTCGCTCCGCTCACACAGATACACACTCAGATACACACCCAGATACACACAGATACACACAGATACACCCAGATACACACCCAGACACACACAGACACACACCCGGATACACACCAAGATACACACCCAGATACACCCAGATACACACCCAGACACACACCCGGATACACACCCAGACACACACCCGGATACACACCCGGATACACACCAAGATACACACCCAGATACACACCCAGACACACACCCGGGTACACACCCAGATACACACCAAGATACACACCCAGACACACACCAAGATACACACTCAGACACACACCCAGATACACACTCAGACACACACCCAGACACACACCCGGATACACACATAGATACACACCCAGAAACACACCCAGACACACACCCAGATACACAACCGGGCACACACCCAGCCACACACCCGGATACACACCCAGACACAGATTAAAGCTGTGCGGCTCATTTGCATAATTGTCCTTGTATTGGCTGGCTGGGCGTCGTTATGAATTTCTGAAGTATTTATGAATTTCTCTCAATGGAGCTCAGCTCAGCTCTCAGGATATTAGGTATGGATTATGTAAGGCATGGGAGACGAAATTAACATGATCATTTTTAATTTAGATTGGTTGAGAGCTGGTTGTGCCTCTGGGTGTGTGTGTGTGTGTGTGTGTGTGTGTGTGTGTGTGTGTAGGGGTAAGCATAGGCAGGTGGTTTACCGTGGGCTTGGTGGTGATATTGCGTGTTGTATGGGCAATGACACGCTTGCATGCTTCCCACACATTTGCCCTCAGCATTGAACCTCACGCACTGTGTGTGTGTGTGTGTGTGTGTGTGTGTGTGTGTGTGTGTGTGTGTGTGTGTGAGAGAGAGCAGAAGGTAAAAGGGAAATGGAACAGGAGTGAGAGGGAAATGGGAAGATGGGAAAGAGTCCAACGGGGGAATAAAGAGGGAAAGATGAAGGGAAAAGACGGCTTAGGGTCCCAGCAAGAATCCAAGCAGCCCCACCTCTCTCTCTCTCTCACTCTCTCTCCCCCCTCCCCTCTGCCTCTATCTCTCTCTCCACTGCTCTCTCTCTCTCTCTCTCTCTCTCTCCCCCTCCTCTCTCTCTCTCCCTCTCTCCCTCTCCCTCTCCCTCCCCTCTCCCTCTCTCTCTCTCTCTCTCCCTCTCCCTCTCCCCCCTCCCCTCTCCCTCTCTCTCCGTGTTACTCTGTTACACACTCCTGCTGGAGACGCAGAGCGATGGGAGAGCAGGGCACCATCATCACCATCCTCATCATCCTCATCGCCGCTCTGCTGCTGCCTCCTGACACTGTGCTGCTCTCCACCTGTGCGGGATCTGCGTGCAGGCAGACGGACACACTGCCGGATTACTTGAGGACAAACTGTCGCTTTGTGGAAGGGAAAGCGAGAGACTAACTTGTCTTCATCGCCTCGTTTTCTTCTGCTTCTTCTTCCTCTTCTTCAGTCTGCATTTGGCTAACACTGCAGACACTTTATCCGGAGGCGTGTGCTGCTTTCTGCTCGTTTTCTTTTTTTCCCCCCTTTCTCACTTTTGGAGATCTCAGTTCTGTCTCTCGGTGATCGGTCTCTCCGTTTGGTCGCCGGTCGCCCCGCTGGAGGCGTCCGGTTGGGAAGGAGGGCGCAGCGGAGCGGGACGCATCCTCACTCACACACACACGCACACGCACACACACACACACACACACAAACACACACACACACACACACACACACACACACACACAAAGAGAGGCGGACCGACTGCGCACTGCTCCATCACGTATACACACACTCACACTCTCACACGCACACGCGCACACACATACATACAAATACACACACACACACTCACACACACGCGCACGGAGAGACACGTTGCTTCCCACTCTGTGCGCATCCAGAGATATTCCCTGTCTTGGAACCAGCAACTCTGTCCAAAGCGGAAGCCTTGCTCGGATCCTCTCCACCATTCCACCCCTGACAAGTTGTTCCCGGAGATGCAGCGGAAGGCGGACTCGCACTAACGGAACCATCGCGGCAACATTCCCGTCCAAAAGATGAGAGAACTTGGCCTCAGCGGATCTTCCGTCGGTTACCGGAATAGCGAGTGCAGGGTCGGGGCGGAGGGCACCGGGGAGAGAGGACAGGGAGAGGCCGGGAAGGAGGAGCTCTCAGCCGGACTGCCTGCCGCGGAACAGCCGCTGCACACGGAGCAGGCTGCCGGGGGGAGGCGGGGGGAGGATGCACCGCGGCTTGGTGGGAGCTTATAACACTCAGCTGGCTTTGGGAGCGCTTGTTTCCCGTTTTTGTTTCTCCTCTCTCACTAATTAGTCTGAAGATGCGAGATAACGAATCGTGGCCTACTTAATAACTGTCACCTCGCCCTCCTGTCAGTGTGGCACTTTTGGGTCAACTTGAAGGTAAATTCAGCACTTTGCAGAAGGAAACGGCTGCGGTTGCAGATTTCCCGAGAAAGGACAAAGCCCACACATACACACACACACACACACACACACACCAAATTAACTCTGACTGATTCATTTATTTTCCGTAAGAGACTAAATATTTGTAATTACAGGGAAGTTGTCCTCTGTCCGTAGAGACTCAGCGTGTCTGTGGTGCTCAGCAGTGAGTTGCTAGTTGATCGCCATATTGCACTTGATGGTTTGTTTAGCCTGGGATATAACATTACACTAGGATATAATATAGAGTTTAGAGATAATCTGTGATATTTGTATAGCATTGTACTTGTATGTAAATCCGCTTTAGGTCTTTTTTCTAAAGGTTATAAATAATATATCTATATCTATACATTAAGAATGAGCTTACGCTAAGATAAAGCCACATACCATGAAATAAGGAGCCCTTCATCCACGTGCCTTGGTAGTGGAGGCTGATTTATAACTAATTCATTTACCTAGTTGTCTATTAAATATTTAAAGGTTTAAGGTGCAGATTCATCCAGCTACAGCAAGTGGAAGTGCTTTTATAGTGGAGTCACTTTCCCTCACTTTGGCGTCTCCACTTGGAGTCATTTCCTTCACTTTCTAAGTAGATTTCCAGCCCTGACAATGTGAGCAATATTTCTCTGTCCAGAGCTTAATCGCAGCCTTAATCCACCGTAGAATGGTTACCTGCTTCACACACACACACCTACACTTGCTGGCAGATTCCGATTGCAGATAAACCAACTGATAACCACACACTCAGTGATTTGTAGACGCTAGTGCGACGTCTGCTATCGGAGCATCAGTTCAGATCTCAAGTCTCCGGGCCAACGGAATGTAAACGCAAACTACGGAGCTGCTGCCGTGTCACACAGACACAGAGACTGGTATAGGATACAGACTGAAGTCAGTGAACGCATCTCCAGCCATATCTGTTGCCTGGCATCAGTTTATCGTGGGGTCAAATAGACTGGATACCCAGAATCACAGTAGAAGTCTGGACTCAAAGCACAACAAACCCCACCTGATCTAGGTAGGACCTGCTGATGTTTCTCTTTCTCTATGATTCTTCGCCTCAATCTATATCTGTCTCAATGCAACGCATTGTGTCAGTTGATGCAGCTATACGTCACCCTGTACGCTGCACTGGAACGCACCCAACAACGCCGCTTCACCCCATTTGCACCCACCTCTTGTGCAGTAGCCCCATTTCTCTCTGTGTGTAATTGTGAATCTGTCGTCATGCATAAGAGCACAATTAGTCCACTGATTCCCATCTGCTGCTTCCTGTCCGT
>NW_027466864.1:4857500-5027500 GCF_046128005.1 Genypterus blacodes | reverse complement strand
ACACCCACAAACACACACACAGACTATCATATGTGAGGACACTCGTCTGGTAATTGCGTTTATTGAAAAGTAGGCAGGAGGCGTTTAAACACGGCTCCTCTTCTTCATGGGCGTACACTTGGCCCTCCTTTCCCAATACTACAGTAATTTCATAACGCCGTCAGTGAGGACGAGCCACTTGAATAATGTTACTTCAGCACACGGATGATTAATTAAGCGGCTAAATAAAGGAGACGGTACAACGGGGCGAATCAAAGCAGGTCTGTCAATGTTTTTATCCTAATCAAAATCATTAGCACACATAGTCGTTCATCACCAGTGATCCCAAGACTAATGAGGCTTTTAAACGATTAACTGTGACCCGCCATGACACATTCCGTCGCTGAGTGCATATGGATTGCGTGCGTGTTTGTTTGTTGTTGTACATGGTTGATGTATGACCGCAGGGAGAAACAAGCCCATGACACAACATGCAGAAATGCCAGAGCTCTTCCTCTTCCTCTCCTCTCCTCTCCTCTCCTCTCCTCTCCAGGCTCTGCTGTGTCTGTAACTAAAATGTAAGGTGCTTTAGGAAAAGGGAGAAAAAAAAGTTGCCATAGCAACAAAATACAGAGCCTGGGTTTGGATCAAAGAGAGCTTGAGTGCGAAATGGAATTAAATAGACCTGTCCAGACTCTCGCCTTCACAGACTGATGCTTTTATCAAGAATCAAAAGAATTAAAAGGAATGTTTAATGGGGCCCGTTAATTTAGAGAAGCATCCAGCCGAGCGTGCAGGTGTGAGGGAAACGTCAGCCTCCACTCCGGATTCATCTCTGACGCTTCTGTTTAAGAGGCCAGCGTTGGTTTGCATTCAGACGGAGGAGTGTGTGTTGCAATCTCCGCCCTCGTTTGACCGAACGATGGATAAAGCAAGAGGTGGAGGAAACTGTAGCTGCTGCTTTAGTGGTTAACGGCGTTTTGGTCGAACATCCATTGCAGGACCTTGGATGTCAGTCATCATCTTGTCTCTCTCTCTGTGTTCTCATTCCATCTCCTCCAATCTGTAGCATGAGCAGGAGGGAGCGTTCTGTCTGAGGTGGCTTTATTGGGGGGGGTGTGGATCGTTCAGTCAGTCCACAGAGACCTTGTGCTGTTATGGTGGCTAAGATGTGTGCATGCTGATGTTCTGCTGCCCTGACAGATACATCGTACACACACCTGAGAGTGGGACAAGGTGAAGATCGCAATGTCTGCAATCGATACGAGACACTGTGGACGAAACTGCAGCATGTTTACAAGCAGACGAATAGCTTTACAGTGAAGCTGCTCTCTGATTGGTGCATATCGTTCCAGTTCCTAGTTCACTTTCACACTGTGGATCAATAGAGTTCAGATTAGATTCTGTGTTGCTGGGCTGGTTCAGTTATTTTTAACCGATTTGACGTCAAATGCAGTGCTTTGGTCATGGAAGGTTTGTGTAAATCACCGTGTAAAGGCTTCTTCTTCCTGTAGAGGGCGCTGTGCAAAGTCACAGAAGCCGGCCCTTCCTGTTTAGGTTAAGGACTACAAGTTTACGGTTCCTTATGTGCTCAGATGGGAGCCGAGCAGCGACTCACGCTCTCCACTGGCTTCTGTTTGGCGTCTGGTCCGGTTAAGTCTTGAGTTTCTCTGAGCGTAGTAACTCACAGCACAGTCACAGCTTTGACTGATCTGTGTGTGAAGGTATTCAGAGTCATTTAGGGAAGATGCAGTAAGATGTCGTTTAAAGAGGCTGCCTTCGGTTGACGTGTTGAAGTTGGAGTCGGTGTCTCGCCAGGGAGGAATCACATTACCCAACACCTCCTTCTCACTCTCTATGACTTTGAGTCGCAACATACGTAGGTGAAGCGGACAAAGACTACCAGAGAATGGTCGGCTTCGGCGGAGGATGTAATAAAGCACACGCTCTCTCTGAATCTCAGCCATCCGACGAGAGACCCCTTCCCTCCGCTCCCCTCGCTCGCCCTGGGGGCTCAGATAGTACAGCAACTCACAGACGGCTGCTGCTTACTTCCTGATCTCAGTGTCTACAGTTAAGCCCGGAGGGGAGCTCCACCTTTGGTTTGTTACCACGGCGCTGATGCCAGTTGAATCCTAAATCATCATCTTCTCCTCTGCACAATCTGCTGCTCCGGGTCGGGGAGGGGGGAGCTAATTAGTTTAGAGAGAGTAATACCTTCTGAAGGCCATCGCAGTGTTTCCATCCTGAGATATTTAGAGTTGAGACAGTTGCGGTTGTGATGCATTCGTAATGATGTCATAACCTCCAGTATTAAAGGGCTGTAACCTGTGGTGATTGCCGTCATTTGATTCTTCTTGCGGAGAAGCAAACAGGCGGCCAGGAACAGAGCTCGAGTGAAGAATATCTCAAGAAATTGGGAGGAATAGTTAAGAAGCTGAACGTCCACATTAAACAGAATCCATGGCCTCAGGTTGAGTTAACCCTCTGGAGTCTGAAGCAGATTGAGATCAACTTAGGTTTCATTAAATGTGTCTTTAATTCTCCACCAGAAAGACAGAGATGGAAACCCGAATACAACCTGGAAGAAACTGATGAGCAGAGAATCTTAGAAGATGAGAAAATAGCATGATAGCATGTTAGCATGTTAGCATGTAAGAATGTAAGGATTTGGTCGGATGAATGAATGTAAACGGAGTGATGTAAAAGTGTAACGTCGGCTTCAGTTTGATGTCAATCATCCTGCAGGCTCCGGTCTCACTCTTTACAAATGACAGCTTCTGTGTTATGTAACTGTGTTGGTTACATAAGAGCGCTTGAGGAGATGAAAGTTAGATATCTTTCCATAGAGTTACATAGAGCTGTCAGCAGCTCTGCGTCCACCTCCACCTGGATGCTGAGTCGCTCCACCTGCTGCCACTCGTCTGTAACTTCCTGTTATCACATTAAAGATACAAGATTCATTCTGGATTTGGTCAAAGAGACTCTGGCATACAGTAACTGATGACCTGGCTGAGTGACAGACACCTTTGTGGTCATTTCTCTCTCTCTCTCTCTCTCTCTCTCTCTCTCTCTCTCTCTCTCTCTCTCTCTCTCTCTCCTTCACTCTCTGTCTCTCTCTCCCTCCTCTCTCTTTCCCTCTCTCTCCCTCTCTCTCTCTCCCTCTCCCTCTCTCTCTCTCTCGCTCCCCCCCTCTATCTATCTCTCCCTCACTCTCTCTTTCCCTCTCTCTGTCTCCCTCTCTCTCCCTCTCTCTCTCCCTCTCCCTCTCTCTCTCTCCCTCTCTCTATCTCTCTCTCTGTCTCTCCCTCCCTCTCTCTCTCTCTCCCTCTCTCTCTCTCTCTCTCCTTCTCTCTCCCTCTCTCGGTTTCTGTCTCTCTCTCCCTCTCTCGGTTTCTGTCTCTCTCTCCCCCTCTCTCTCCCTCTCTCTCTCTCTCTCTCCCTCTCTCTCTCTCTCTCTCTTCCTCTCTCGGTTTCTGTCTCTCTCTCCCCCTCTCTCTCTCTCTCTCTCCCTCTCCCTATCTCTCCCTCTCCCTCTCTCTCTCTCTCTCTCTCTCTCTCTCTCTCTCTCTCTCTCTCTCTCTCTTTCTCTCCCTCTCCCTCTCTCTCTCACTCTCTCTCTCTCTCTCTCCCTCTCTCTGTTTTTGTCTCTCTCCCCCTCTCTCTCCCTCTCTCTGTCTCTCTCTCTCCCTCCCTCTCCCTCTCTCTCCATCTCTCCCTCTCTCTCTCCTGCGTGGGCTGGAGGAGAATGTTAGCGTTGCATAAAGAAAGACGGGCAGTGAAAAGAATCTACAGGTAAATGAAAGGGAGTGAATTTAGAGGGTCGATGAGCGAGGGAGGAGGAGGGGGAGGGGGAGGGGGGGAGATAAATAAAGGTTAGTGTGTGGAGGAGAACATGGAGGGTGTTAGGTGACATACATGTGTACAGAGAGGCAAAGGGAGGACGGCATGAAAACAAGAAGAAGGGGCGCAAGGAGGAGAGAGGAGACGGAGGAGAAGTGGTGGGATAAATGCTCTATTTGAATTATGTAAAATAGCTGCGTGGGAGAGGTGTGCTTGTGTGTGTGTGTGTGTGTGTGTGACTATGTGACAGAAGAGGCTGAAAGAGAGGAGAGGGAGGGAGAGAGAGAGAGAGAGAGAGAGAGAGTCAATGGCAGAGACAGACCACATGAGCGAGATTGAGAAGCAGAATGAGACGGTTTGAAATGCAGGAAACCAGCGAAACCAGAGAGACGGACAAAGACGCATTTGTGTCTTTGTGGTGATTAAAGTGTCCAACCTATTGGAAGAAGGGGGGGGGGGTGAAAGAAACGTAAAGAGACGAGCGGAAAGCAGGAAGGCCGTAAGTGCAGACGCGTTTGCTGCCACCTTGATGTAGACGTGCGAGGATAAAGTGATGGTCTAAGCAGCGCCGCCACACGGGGCGGGGGGGGGGGGGGGGGGCACCTCAGCTTATTAAACAAGGGAGCGCCGCACCCTCGCCTCACGTCTGCAGGCAACACGGAGTTTGACCTCCGGCTCGGCCCGTCAGGTTGTAGGTGAAGATGCAAAGTCAGGAGCTGAAACTCGTGACGCTTCTTCTCCCGCTGAGGTCCTCAGATGATGAATGTTGAGTTTTGTCTCAGCAGGACAGAGACAGAGACAAAGACAGAGACAAAGACAGAGACAAAGACAGAGACAAAGTCACTCTGATGGCGTTTAAACAGCAAATCCAATTAAACTGTGATTCTGGTAGCCTGTTGTTGCCAGCAAAGTGTTTAAAACATTCACACGTTGATGACGGTCTCTAGCTGATGGACGGATTCCAAGTAGAAATGTGTCTGTGAGATGAGATGAAGGACGACAGTAAACATGTTTTCGTCTACAGTCTTCTTCAAGCAAAACGCACCAAAGGGTCAAATCTCAACTCTACTTTGAATCCCCTTAATACCGTTCAGTGGCAACTAAACTGGAGGATTCTGCATTTGGACGACACAATGATGTAACTTATATCTCGTATCTGCGTCCCGGCGGTCGTTGGGTTCCTTGGCGTGATGGCGTGATGGCGTGATGGCGTGAAGCTTCGTCCGTTCAGTCGGAAGCTCAACTCCCACGGTTGAACACAAAGTGGGCGATTTCTTTTACCTTGAATTTGGAAAATGTGAAGCAACCGCGCTATTCCTGCAATCAATCGCCGGATCGCCGCCGTGCAAACCGGCCCACTCGCCAAACAGGAAACTGGACCTGGCTCAGACGAAGCAGCTCACACTCACACACACACACACACCTACTCATCAATACACTGACCGACGGTGGCGGTGTGACGCGTCCATACGTTGTTGCCTTGGCGTTTTGTTCCTTTCTAGATGTTCTCACTTACAGTAGACACTCCTCCTCCTCCTCCTCTTCCTCCTCGTCAATCAAGGAGGAGACAGAGTTTATTCCCTCGCTGTCTAATTCACAGCGTCGCTCGCAGGTCCACAGACAGAAGTCGATAAGCGCTTTGTTTGTTTTAAAGCTCGTCCCCTCCTTTGGTTTGTAAGCATTCGCCTCGTCTGACGCACAGACAGAAAATCCATCTCCACCATATTCTCCGCCAGCCCCTCCCCCCTCCTTGTGTGTGTGTGTGTGTGTGTGTGTGTGTGTGTGTGTGATGTGACCCCCGGGTGGCTTTATTTCTGGCTGGCTCACCTTTGACCTCCATCTCGCGCTGGCTCTGCCTCTCATTCCTTCAGGCAGCGCTTCACTCTGGGCTCCTCACTTCGCTCCGTATCTCCACCGCGTCCTGGCGTCCGCCTCACGTCTCGGCCGTGTCCTGGCGCCTTACACTTTGATGTCTTGTCTGTGTTGTTGTGCCATAATAACCACCTCTCTTGTGTCTCTCGTGTTCTCCATCTCTCTTCATGTTTCATACTAACCACATAGGGATCAGGACTCAGGCGTTGGACTTATTGTACTTCCTGTATTATGGTTCCTGTGGGCGTGTGGAGCCCTTTGAGACGTTCTGTCCTCCCTGTTTGACCTTGTCCGTCTCCGTCTCTCCCACTCTCTCAGATCCTCGCGCACGGCGGAAGAGCATAGCCGTCGGGAAGCAGCCCAGCATGGAGGTCCCTCCCACTGCCCCAATTCAACCCTTCCGACAATCCGTGAGTAACCCTCCCTGGCCTCGGCCTCGCTCGCTGCCTCCGTCCCTCTCACTCTCCCTCTTCCCTCCCGCCCCGGGCAGCCGCCGGGCCAGCCGTACCCCGCCTCACCCTTACCCCCCCTTCCTGGCCGCCTCCCCCTCCCTGACCTTGTGCCAGCAGCAGAGGGGCTCCAAGATGGGGTCAGGCACGCCCCCCTTTCCCCACTCGCTGCCTCTCTCGCCCTCCCTGTCCTTCACCCTGCCCCACTCGCCTGCCGCCTCCTCCTCCTCCCCCCTCTTCTCATACTGGGGCGGAGACTGGAAGGCTGCCGGTTCGAGTCCAGTGGTGGGAGGACGGCATATTGCACCACTGCCCCCTGTTGAGGTATGTGACACAAACATGGCTGCTGAGGCAGAGACACCGGCTACGGTTACACCCACCGCACACAGTTTGTGTTGGACGGACACGCAATCGCCCAACTACACCTAAAGGCACCAAGTGGAGTTTTTGATTAAACACGATTTCGCTTCAATTCGGGCTTTTCCACAAAAATGCATCGTGTTTAATAACAAGTGAAGCCGTTTTGAAAGCAGTATTGTGCTTTTCTTCTTCTACTCTTTTTTCCCCATCTGCCACTTTTTGCATTAGTGCCCATTCAATGTTGCTCCACAGTGCCTCTAGTGGTCAAAAGCTCCACATGGTACCTGTTCAAAGTCTGTGCCTGCCCTCTGTATGAACTCAGACACACTCACAGAGTAACGGGTAAATGTCCGCACCACACTAATGGGAAACAATACACGAATGTGCTGATGCTGTCCTTTATGGACCTTCTTCTGTTTCCTCCTGTATTCGCCCATAAGTTAGAGATGAAAGACGGAGGAAGGAGCTAGGAAGCAAACATTGTTCTGTCCGTGAACAGGACAAAGTGACAGACATAGTGGATGATCAAGGTGTGAGACGGGCACCTGAAGGGCTCAGAGGATGCTTTGGTGTCTTATTAAGGCTGTGTCACTGCTCTGTGTCGCCCATCTCCTTATTATTACGGCGCTGCTGTTTGCACTCGGTCAGCGTTAGTTGGGGAATAGATGGAATGAAGCCTGTTGTCCCTCGCAGAAGGAACTTTTAGCTGCCTTTCATTTTGTTAAGTGCGTGAAGAAGCAGCTTCCGCACAGGACTGCAGATGCGACGGCGTATAAGATGATCCATCACGTGTAATTACGACGCCCTTATTTGGCTTCATCAGGATTTTGGCTTCTGCAGGCCGTTTGCATATCACTATATCAGGATGGAGACTCTTTATGATGATGCGTCAACGGCATGGGAGGGAAGAAAAGTCCTGACCGAGAAGAGATCCCCCCCCCCATAAAAAACGGCACCTTAAATCGGGGGTCTTTTGTTAGTGCAGACAGCAAATCATTCCAAGCCGCATTTGACAGTTTGTCTTTTAAAAATTAATATCTAATTACACACAGCATGCACTGGAGCGGCTAAATGTGGACAGTAGCAAATGGGGCTGTCACGCTTAATGACTCCAGCATTCTCTATCCTCAAGTGAACCAGAGGACGGCGGGGCTGCAGGGTTACATCGCCTCCTTTTACTGCTGTTTACTCCATTTTCTGTTTATGCATTGCCGACTTTTGGAAAACTTGAAGTGTCAGACGGGCCGGCAAATCAAATCAGCTTTAGTCATGCGGGCTATTAGCGTGGAACAGGCAGATGGAGCCCAGTCTTTAGTCGTATCCTCAAGACAGGCTTCAATGCCATTTGACTCATTCCAGATGATGAGGTGTCACCGCCTGCAGTCATTCTCCCTCTGAATATCGTTGTTATGCAGAGGTATGGAGCCGATACGCCTGTGGCTCCGCTGGATGCACCTGAACGCAGAACAGGTGGAGTTTATTTTTTTTTCCCAGCTGCAGCAGTTGGCAGAGTCCCAGGCAGAGATGCTGTCGTGCGGCGTTTTAAAGATTTGAGCTCTGAAGAAACAAGAGAGTCCAACATCTCAGGGTTTCGGCTGCGTCGGACGCATTCAAGCTCTACAAGTGGAGCTCTGATGCGGTCAGATGTCAGGTGGGAGGAGGAAAATTGCCACGTAATGTCTGTAAATGACTTTGCTGCTCATGTAGCACAGTTGAATACACTTGAGACGCCATTTGCTGGAGGAACAAGTCAACTTTCCCCCCGACCGGTCTCCAGTTTCTTGTCTGATTTCAGAGGATTTGAGATCAGTGTCTTTGTGCACTTTCTATAAGTGGCTTGTTTCACTTGGTCCCCCTCTGTTAATGAATCGCTCTGTAGGGCAGCGTAGTGACAATGATTAATGGCCGGAGTTACACTTAGATTCTGCTCCCTTACGGTTGATGAACTTCCTGCAAACGGAGGCTGCAACACTTTAACTCTCTGCATTCTTCTTCTTCTTGTTTTCTTTAATTCCTTCCTTATCTGTAATTGCGTGTTTTGATCATTGAAAGGAATCTTTCGGAAACACCTGCACCCCGTGTGCTCTCACTCACTGCTGCACTTGTTGTGGGCCTGTACGGCTCACCGCTGCCCACTACAGGCCATGTTACCACACTGCCGCCCTCTGCAGTCAACGTGCTATATGATGATGTTGTGTGTATCTGTATGTGAGTGTGTGATTTCTAGTTGATAATAAATGTACCTTGTCGCTCTCCCCCATCATGCATCACGTGTGTGTCTGTGTCTGCATCTCATTTTGGCCATATTTACTTTTTATGTATCCGATCAAAACAACATTGTCTTTATGGCCACGATGTCACCTTCATCCCTCCATCACACGCTGATGGTGTGGATACTTCTTCTTGGTTCTAAACCCCCCCACGGCATGCACCTTCCATACACCTTCCATGCACCTTCCTCCCACCTTCCTCCCCTCTCCCCCTCCATCCGTTTTGCCTGGTTGTCGCTCTCCTCCACCCGTTCCAGAGTTTCCTCAGTAGAAGGTTGAAGGGCTCCATCAAGAGGGCTAAGAGTCAGCCCAAACTGGACCGAACCAGCAGCTTCCGACACATGATCCTCCCCCGCTTCCGCAGTGCCGACCAAGACAGGTCAGTGTGTGTGTGCCTGTGTGTGTGTGTGTGTGTTTGAGCTTTCCTATCTGGATGTCTGTTGTGTCAGGCTGTGTTTGGCTGTTAATCTGAGCACAGTGTGTGTGTCGTTTGTTTGGCTGCGTTGTGTCTCTGTGCCTCCATCATAAATAACTTTCTTAGTCATCGATGTTCAAGGACGAGTTTTCGACATTTTTGCAAAGAAACAAAACAACTGAAATTCTTTATTAGGACATTTGTTCACAAGTAAAATGGAGCTCATTAAGAAACTCATTAAGAAAATTAACTATTTCTTTGAATTGTCCGCCACTTAAGTTCCACACACACACACACACACACACACACACACACACACACACTCACACACACACACACACACATTCATCATTCTAAACACATTTTCATAGATCATTCTTGTAGATTAGTGACAGTATTCCGTGTTATTAGTACATATTTCCTACTACACGCTTCCATAAACACTACATTGTTGTGTTTCCAACATGTGATGAAACTGTGACCAGAGATGTGACTTTGTTATTATATAGCAGCTCTCATTATTTTACACGAGTGTGTCTTCTACACTCCCGTACCCCAGTGCAGTGTCACTTACAATTAAAATACTCAGCACCGTCGCTGTTCCTCCACACGGGTGGTGAAAAAAAAAACCTGGTCTCTCCATGGCAACCAACAGACAGCCATATGGCTGCTGTACAGACCATAATGAGCCAGTGAGGGAGATTTGCTTAATTATACCTCCTCTGTACCAGGCAGGCGAAGCTCTGCTGCCGTTTTTCTCCACAGCAGCTCGAGAAGCAAAGAACAGGGAGAAGATTTCTGTGAAAGTTTTCCTGGAAAGTTTCTAATTCCAATTTGTTCTACTTTCCTTTTGCATTCATAAGGAATAGAAAATGGTTATATAAATACAAAAAGGTTGTCTGGCTGTTTAAGATAGTTCATGTTGTGTCTGCGTTGTGTTGTGTGTTGTGTGCATTTCTCCTGGTGCAGCTTGATGGTTTAGTCTGGATTCCCATTCCTCAGCCGGTGAAGCAGCAGCAGCTCCTTCATTCTGTCTGTTTGCTCCCATTTGGCAACTACAGCGAGGACAAACTCAAACTTGGAAAGACGAACAAGGTCACGTTGATAATCTAAACAGTTCAAAAGTGCACGGAGGGAGTGAACGCTAAAGTCTTCCCCCAGCCAGTCAGCCAGCTGTCTGCCAAGGTGCATTTCCACATGATTTATTCATTTGGGAGGGTTGTGGATGTCTATTATCCCCGCTTGGTCTGAGGAGGAGACGCAGAACGGACAAGGTCAAGAGCCTTGTGAAGTCTGCGTTGTTTGCCAAGGCCTCCATCTCCGTTTGCACAGCGCCTGCTTTGCTCTGTCAGAGGCGTCAGCGTGCATCTACTCATCCCTGCTCTGTGGTTTTATCTCTATTCCATCCAGAGAGGGTTTGCAGGGAGCCCATGTCCTTTGCCAGAGGGCTCCAGATGCAGGCAGTGAGGAGATTTCAGAGTTTGTAGCTGCCAAACACAACAATTCTTACTCTGCACAGTGTTACAGGAATAGGAGTGTGTGTTGATTATTGTTAAAGTTACAAAAATTGAAGTTAAGGCGAATGTAGGAATCAATCCAGCGAGGAAACGCCTTGAAAGCTTTGTTTCTGATTTGAATAGAAGCGTTTAGGTGTGGAGTGTGCAGGTTAGAGACGTATGTGGAGATGCAGCGTGTTGCACCAGCTCATGCTCCATGCAGATGAGTCATCAGAGCAAAGCAGGCTTATATGGAGGCGGCCTTAAAGAGACAGTACCCTCTTTAAGTATCCTTAAAGAGGCAGTACCGAAAACGAAAAACCAAAGGAAAGTCGATTTTGGCAGTAAAGCATTGCAGAGGTTTGGACGTGTGGTACTGTCTGTCCCATGTTTATGTGCTAGTGTGGTGTTAAGAGATGATTATGATTGTGATTGTGATTGTCAACAGTAAGCACACATTTCAGAAGCTTTTCCGACCTGGCAGGAAGAAGCGAAAGAGACAGTTTGAATATATTTGCATGATTGGGATGAGTCATGATAAGTTGGTAGTAGTGCTGATAGTGAGTGTCGGTTGTGTTAAGACGGCGGTTGGCGCATGATGAAGGTCCTGGAAGTTTGCGTGTCTGTGTGGGTTTCCTGTTCCTCACACCTCTACATGCAGATACAGGTCAGGTCAATCACAACGCAGGTAAAGGTGAAATTGCCTGTAGGTGTCAATGTGAGACCGTCCAGTGTTGATAAGGAACAAGGAGGAGGAAGGAGCAGGTCAACGCCAAATCCTGTGAATATTCAAAGTTTCTACATTCTGAGGTTTGGATTGAGGGTGAATTTTACAACCACACTGTGCTAATCAGGGTGAACCAAGTGGAGTCCTGCACACACACACACACACTCACACACACCCACACACAGTATCAAAGCCCAGCAGAACCCTGACCGCTCACTCGAATTAGTATAAGCCAAACACTTGAACACTGGAGTGAGGAAGAACCTTGGAGTCTTTGAGTTTCATCTTTTTTATTCTGCTACAGTCTCAATGTTGTTGTCGTTTCTTTATTCATTTTTGTTCGTCTGATCTGTTTCATTGTGATGTGAATACGACTTTTTTGGGCGGGTTTGTTTCTGCATGTGACTCTGCACTCCACCTCTCCACACGGACCTTTAGACCTTCATACCTCCTCCCTCTGTCCCCGGGTCTCTGCTGGCTCTCATTTGCATGCATAGACACACGCGCTCGCTCGCACACACACACACACACACACACACACACACACCCACACGCGCACAGGCACGCCATCCCGCTCTCCTCGCTCCATCTATCCACCCTGACCTTCTTCGCATCCTCTTTGCTTCCCTCTAATCCATGCTCTCTCTGCTCTCCTTCTCCTCCTCCTCCAAGGGATCCACAGTTTACATAACAGCGTGATTTCCTCTGAGAGGCCCCCCCCCTCCCTCCACACACACACACACACACACCTACCCCACCCTTCTTTCTCACCGTCTTTCCCTTCTCTCTCGTGCCTCTTCATCCTCTCATGACCTCCCCCACTCTCTCTATTCTCTCTGTATTACCCTCAATCTGACTCATTCCTTTGGGTCTATTTTTACCTCCCTCTCTCTCTCTCTCTCTCTCCCTCTCCCTCTCTCTCTCTCCCTCCCTCTCTCTCTCCCTAACTCCCCTACATGTAATCAGTGCTTTGTTGATGAACACTATGATTTAATGCAGACAAAAGCAGTGCAAAGCGCCGGGGACAAGCAGAAAGTCGGACGCAGCACAGAGGACATAAACTATTTTGTCCGTCTCTCCTTCCTGTTCTCACTCTCATCCCTGTTCTCTCTGAGGCCTTCATCATTTCTGACCTTCCTCCTCGCTCGCCGGGTAGATATCGTGCCATCGTATGTCCGTGCAAGTGCCAATACGTGTGTGTGTGTGTGTGTGTGTGTGTGTGTGTGTGTGTGTGTGTGTGTGTGTGTGTGTGTGTGTGTGTGTGTGTGTGCATACAGTACAGTGTCTATGTGCAGGTGAGCATGATGGAGTCAGTGTTGGTGGGCGCCTGTGCCCTGTGTGATGCCTGTCAGGGTAACAAAGGTCATGAAGATTATGTGAGATTGAATTTGCGGCTTAAAATGAAACTGAAAAGGCAAAATTTGAGTTGAGGAAAAACACAAAGGTGAAAACTTAACACCTTCATGGATTTGAATTTCTACTGTGAGCTGCAAACCGCAAGTGTTAGAGAGGAGTAAAGAGTCCAAAGTGTAATGCGGCGTTGAACAAAGTGTCTGCAGTGACGTCTCAGTGTCACTTTAATATTCATCTGCTGAACTTTGTGCCACCAGAGGTTTGATCCTTCCAGCTGCCCCTTAAATTATTTAGAGTGATCGTCCCAAAATTGTCATTATTTTCCGTCACCTCTCTTTCTGCCTCCGCTCCCTTTTCTTCTTTGACCAACTCACTCTTTGCCCGTTTGAAGTTTTCTCCTCCAATGCAAAACTTGCGTTCATTTCTTATCTAAACGCCTCCGTGAATAACAAAACAAAAACCTTTCTCGCCCCTCCCAGGACCCGTTTGATGCAGAGCTTCAAAGAGTCCCACTCCCATGAGTCCTTGCTGTCTCCTAGCAGCGCTGCCGAGGCGCTGGACCTCACTCTGGACGAGGACGCCATCATCAAACCTGTCCACTCCAGTATCCTGGGACAGGAGTACTGCTTTGAGGTGAGACCCCAGCTGCACTCTGGGAAAACTGACAAGCGGACTCGTCGATACGTGCGGCTGAAAATGTTGTTCCATCCTCACACAGGTGTCAGGGACTAGAAAATGTTATTTAAAATGTGAAAAAGAAAGAAGTAGCCCTGATATATTTAGCTGCAGAGACCTGTCAGCTTTTGCCATTACAGGAAACATGACACAGACTGAGAGTGAATGTAAGACTTTGTTATTGCGCCTTAGTTGCAGTCTCCATAGTTACTAATGGCTGTGGTTGTTGAATTTACCATTGGCTAACCTCAGGTGACAACGGCATCGGGAACCAAGTGCTTTGCGTGTCGCTCAGCTGCAGAGAGAGACAAATGGATCGAGAACCTGCAGAGAGCTGTCAAGCCCAACAAGGTGAGGGGAGAGAAAGGGATGCGGTAGAGGAAAAGGATGTTCCCTCCGTCTGTGTGTCTCTCTCTCTCCTCCTCGTCTCCCGTTGTTGTCTGTTTTCAATAACAGCGTGCCCCGCTTCATGTCTCTGTGTGAACTCCATCCCGTGTCTGTGTGTGTCTGTGTTGACCAGTTTAGCGGCTGCTACAAACAGATATGGAAGCTGCACAAGGTGACGTCGCAGGGTGGCGGCTCTGCGTCTGCTGATTGGAAAATTGGAAGTTTAAATTTTTGGAAATCAGATGAGGTGATGTCAGCAGATTGCACGCAGCAGGGGCTTGTGTTTACCAAGCCGGCATGTGTGTGTGTGTGTGATATCAAAGTCACTGTGCTGAGTCCTGAGTGACACCTGAATCAGAGTCAGTATAATAACAAGAGAGTCGTCTTTTTTTCTCTCAATTCTAATGTTAAATTGATGCTGAGGAGGAAAGGAGCGAATGTTTCCTTTGTAATCTTTCCTTGTGCAGCTTTGATTTTCACCCGCGCAGCTTGGAAGAGAAGAAATGGCTCCGTCTTCAAACCAGCTGCGTAAAAACCCCATTATCATAACTGCAGTCCAGATCCAAGTAATGCGATCAAATTGCCCCACATCCCCCAATTTCAAAAAATTGAGCAGACGCTAATATGTGCAAGGAACGAGGAGCCAGCCAGCCAATCACCGCCCGAGCTGAACGCCTCCTCCAGATGCTCGGCCTACGGGGGTCCAGCCTGAGTCATGGAGCTCCAAGGACGCCACACAGGGGCTCCCTCCAAACTCCTACCCCCTCCCCAAAAACAACCAGCGCTGTGGATCTCAGTCCACATGCATCAGCAGAGATCAGACTCTCTGCAGAGACCAGAGTTCCAATCGTGCCTCAGAACATTCAGGGCTCTCAAATTTCCCCTCTTTGAGCATTAATTGTTTTTGACATAAGAGCAGCCGGTTCGACCTCCCTTTTTTAATGACTTCATGCTTTTTCTTTTTTTTTAAATGCAAAAACAGAGATATTACAGCACGATAGAGAGATGTAACAAGCATGAGAGCTCACATCCATGCTGGTGCTGCTGCGCTGTGTGTGCACTAGCAAACTGAGCAGCCAGATGCCCCGCGCGTTCAAACTCAGACGGTTTGGAATTAATTAAGTGTCGCGTGTTGGCGTTGGTTATCAAAGAGCATACAAATGGGAGACTTAGGACGGTCGGATCGCTGGCTGACGCTGAGGAGTTTAGCTCTTTTAAAGTAGGACTTCAGGGGTTTGAACCAAATGGGCCCAAACAACCACGGCCTTTTAGCCCATTTGAAATGGCTCCGCCCCCGCTGATTTAAAGGTGGCGCTCTGCAATCAGCACAGTGCTCTCTCTCTCTCTCTCTCTCTCTCTCTCTCTCTCTCTCTCTCTCCACCCCTGGGAGACGCCAAATATAGCTTGTTGTTGTTTTTTTCCGATCAGGATTTGGAAGTAACAGCACCGCCATTGTTTGTCCCGTGTCTTTGCAGCGTATGTGCGTTTTTTTGTCATTTGTCTTTGTCACCCAGTCGGACCTCTTCACGTCTTCTTCTCCATCTCTTCCCTCCTCCTCCCTCGGCCTCTTCTTTTGTGTCTCCTGTGTCACCGTGTCCTGCATCTCTCTGTATCTCAGCACAGACTCCAGCAGTATTTCAGTCCAGCTCACCGTCTGTGCTCACCAGCCATTCTTTCCTGTCATACTTTTATTCTCTTGGAGACTGACCTCCTTGTGCCCATTATTCTCACCCTGACACACACACACACACACACACACACACTCATACAGTACAAACAGTCTCCGGCAGCATATCTTGGTACTGCGATGTTGTGTTGATTTGCCATTTGCCATATTTCCACTTTTTGCATTTGTATCATTTGCTCTCTGCTAATCACATCTCCTCTAAGTCAAGTGTGACCTCATCTGACCCGACTTTATCTCCACGCAGGACAACAGCAGGAGGGTGGACAATGTGCTCAAACTGTGGATCATCGAGGCCCGCGAGCTTCCGGCCAAGAAGCGTTATTACTGCGAGCTTTGTCTGGACGACATGCTGTACGCCCGAACCACCAGCAAGCCGCGCACCGACACCGTGTTCTGGGGCGAGCATTTCGAATTCAACAACCTGCCAGCTGTCCGCAACCTACGCCTTCATCTTTACAAGGAGACGGACAAGAAGAGACGCAAGGTGAGGGACAGACCTGTAGGGGGCGTTAGCGGGAACGACAAATGTGGATTGAAGGGACGAAGAACGAGAGATTTGTTAATGTGATGGCGAAAACAAACATTGCCATGCTGCGTATAAAGTTAGTTACTTATATCCCCTATTCATAAGAACATAACTGAACCAGTAAAGCTGCAGATTTCATTAACAGCTTATTCTCACACACGGCCGAATTCTAGGCCTTGACCTTCAAGCTCTAAGTTAAATGGAGTTCAGTGTAGATCCTGTATCACACAAAGGAAAGATTTGTATTTTATTTTCCCTTTTACATGAAAAATGTTCCAGAGCTTTGCCCTCCGATTCTGTCTCATCTAAAGCCACAATAAGAGAAGTGGGTTTGTATCAAAATGTAATGAATGGAATAGAAATTCACAATGATTGTTGGTGTGACCTTCACCCAAGTCACACACACACATCTCCTTCTGCATGACGGCAAAAAATTCTGAATGATTCCTTCAGTCATCCATCAGCAGCCCTGTCAGCTGCCATTTAGTGTCGTCATGGGGCCGTAAAAAAGTCCTTTTGTTTATTTAATTCTTGTCACATTAGAAACATGTTGGGGAATACACAGTCAATAGTCAGTCACTAACATGCTAATTCACATTCTGCAGCTGAACAACTTATTTCCAGCTTCAAACGACACTCCAGGGATCCAGTCTTAGCCTTCTTGCTCATTATTATGCAGTGCCAGTGCTTTGCTCGTGAACTTTTGTTGACATTTCAGACGCTTCAACTTCCTCTCTCTTCGACGGGAACAACTTCCCCGCTTCTTAGTTCTCATGGCGCCTCATGTGCTTTGTTTCCTGTTAGGAGAAGAGCACCTACCTGGGCCTGGTAAGCATCCCCATCTCAAGCATCACCGGGCGGCAGTTTGTGGAGCAGTGGTACCCGGTCATCCAGCCCAGCGTCCTCACCAAGGGCGCCGGCGTAGGAGGGGGGAAGATCATCAACGCATCCCTACGCCTCAAATCCCGCTTCCAGACCATGAATATCCTGCCCATGGAGCTGTACAAGGAGTTTGCGGAGTATGTCACCAATAACTACCGCACCATGTGTGCCGTGCTGGAGCCTGTGCTGAGCGTGAAGAGCAAAGAGGAGGTGGCCTGTGCGCTGGTGCATATACTGCAGAGCACGGGGAAAGCTAAGGTACCCAACGCTTCTCTTAGGGTTAGTAAAGGGAACATCTCAATCCGTGTCTGTCTGTTTAACAATCCTCTGTTTGTTCCAGGATTTCCTGTCAGATATGGCGATGTGTGAGGTAGATAGATTCATCGACCGAGAACACCTTATCTTCAGAGAGAACACTCTGGCCACCAAAGCCATAGAAGAGTACCTCAAACTGATCGGACATAAGTACCTCAAGGATGCTATAGGTGAGCCAGAAGCCAATTCATCGTCTTCATGTCAACTCATCATGTTTATGTTGAGGTCAATTCCAAATTAAGTGAGGAGCTGCCCACTTAAATGAATGGGTTTTTAATTGTATGTTGCATGGAGAGATTAGAACGGCTCAATCAATGGATGTCTAAAGTATCGAGTGCTAGTCTGACCTCCAAACTCTAAGGAGACGTGAGACGTGAGAAGTGCCATATTTCAGACGGGGGGCAGTAGTCGAGTGGGTAGAGCTTCCGCTTAAGAACCGGAGGGTTGCCGGTTCGAGTCCCTGCCAAGGTGCCCCTGAGCAAGGCACCGAACCCTCAAGTGCTCCCCCCTCTGCGAAGGGTGGTAATATAATGTAATGTAAGTCGCTTTGGATAAAAGCGTCCGCCAAATGATCGTAATGTAATGGATTTCGGTGTCATGATTCAATTTGAATAGTCTGAGAAGGTGTCTGGATTGTATCTGAACTGAAAGTATCTCTTATTCAGAAATGCATCTTGTTTTGTACGTAACTGATCTTTCCAATGTTTCTACACTTTTTGCTTTTCCTATTGAAATTCCATCCGTTTGTAGGGGAGTTCATAAGAGCCTTGTATGAGTCAGAGGAAAATTGTGAAGTGGACCCCATGAGGACGCCTCCCTCTGTACTCCCAGACCACCAAGCCAATCTCCGAATGTGCTGTGAATTAGCACTCTGCAAAATCGTTAACTCCCATTGGTCAGTAATCACAAACTGCTACAACTATACCTTTGAAATGTGTGTGTTTACTCCTCGCTGCTTGAACCAAAGTCACTTGAGATCCTCTCAAATTGAGGGAATTGGGGAGCCAGAGGGTCTCTGCAGTTGTTGTTGTTGTTTTTAGTGCTTACAAGATGTAACACGTATTTGGCTTCACAGTGTTTTCCCTCGAGAGCTTAAGGAAGTCTTTGCCTCCTGGAGAGTGCGTTGTGCTGAGAGGGGGCGGGAAGACATCTCCGACCGTCTTATCAGCGGCTCCCTGTTCCTGCGCTTCCTGTGTCCTGCCATCATGTCCCCGTCGCTCTTCAACCTCACACAGGAGTATCCCGACGAGCAGACGTCACGCACCCTCACCCTCATCGCTAAAGTAGTGCAGAACCTGGCTAACTTCTCCAAGTCAGTTTGATTTTATTTATTTAACATTGGTCATTACTCTTGGTGCATCAGAATACTTCACACACCTCACAAGTATTTACAGAATTCAGTCAGTCATGTATTAAAGGTAGATTTTTAAATTGAGATTGATTTTGGAACAGTCCCCCAAAAGTAAGAAATATTTATTTGCATGATTCTTATTGAACATATTTCACTAAATACTTCTCTGTCCCACTCACCTCCATCTCTTTCCTTCTCCCACCTGCTCTCCCTTCACTTCCTCCCTGCAGGTTTGGTAACAAAGAGGAGTACATGTGTTTCATGAATGAGTTTTTAGAGATGGAGTGGGGCTCCATGCAGCAGTTCCTCTATGAGATCTCCAACCTGGACAGCGTCAGCAATGCCGGCGGCTTTGAGGGATACATTGACCTGGGCAGGGAGCTTTCTATACTGCATAGTCTCCTCTGGGAGGTCATGGCTCAGCTCAGCAAGGTAAACCCTGACAACCTACAGGTACACACTTTTAAATTTGTACAGTATGTGTGTGTTGTAACATTTGTTTCATCCCAATACTATTAATAGGAGTTGTTGTTATCACTGTGCAGTCAAACTAAACCGAACTCTAACCAAGCAGCGTTGATATGTCATGTAGAGGATTTGGTGGATTGAATCTTAACAATTATCCTTAAAAATGGAGTCACTGTTCACTCACCCAAGTTTAATAATCAGGCTTTAGCTGTCAGAAATCAGGCACCAGGCCAGTGGAGGCGGATTTCTGCATTTTAATGAATCCCTTGATTTATATGACAAAAAAAAATCAGATAAAGTGCATAAATTTGCAGCAAAGACCCTTTCTCTCTCTCTCTTCTGTTTAACCACAGGACGCCATCATTAAACTCGGTCCGTTGCCTCGCCTCCTGAATGATATTAGCATGGCCTTGCGTAACCCACATCTTCAGCGGCAGCCCAGCCATCAGACAGACAGGCTCCAGGAGAGGCAGGCAGACAGGCTGCTGTCACGGCCTAGCTTCAACAGGGGCATCTCGTCTGAGTTCCAAAATGTCATGATGAGGGATCTGAATAGGTAAGGCCACATCTGCTTTACCTTTGTCATCTTCAGTATCAAACGTCGTCAAAGGCTTCAATTTGGGGATGAATGGAGGATGATGATGATGAATGACAAAAGGGGTTTGTCACTTGAATTTCACAATCAAATCCTGAGGCAGTTGGAATAAAACATTCTGAGGGTTTCTTGCCGTTATGAAGCCCCTCATCCATCACTCAATCTTCTGGTTCTTCATCTTTGCTTAGAGCTTCATCACATGAATGCCAAGGTCAGGAAGTCTGGAAAAAAGCTTTGTTTCTCTGAGGCGCAATGTTCTATTTTATATCCATGTCATTCTGTACCTGCTGTTATTGGATTTTTTCTCAGATGTATTTTGTACTGAAGAAATGACTGAATGAACCCCGTAAACCTAAGTGAAAGTGAAATTCTCCATCTGAGGCAGTTCTGATGGACTCTGGCTGCTGCTGTTCTCCAGTTCTATAGATATCACTCACTTGCCTTCCCCGACCTCTGGCGTCACCGGAGGGGTCATGCCATCCCGTGCCCAGTTGAGTTTCCAGGAACGTGACCACCCCCATCGAGCATCCTCCAAAGATGTGTTCTACGTGTCGCGCCCTCCCCTGGCCCGGTCCAGTCCAGCCTACTGCACCAGCAGCTCGGACATCACAGAACCAGACCCCAAGGTGAGTTTGTAGTGACTGGTGACTTGGGGAATCATCATCCCATCCGTTAGGTTTATTTTGCGAAACCAAAGCGAGGTCAGTATGACGTGCATGTCAGTCATACTTAAGAGAATCTGCCACTGTCTAACTGAGGCTGTAGTTTATCATGACATCTGCTTTTTTTCCACTGATTCACCACGCAACTCATCCTAGCGGTATTTCCTGGGAAATACTTTGAGGTATTCCGATATCCAGGCCCTCTCGGTAAAAACACCCGCACCACCCTCACCCATATCATCCGTGGCCACCTAACATGGCAAAATAATGGAGGGTGCACTAGGCCTCTCTCATTCCTTATTATTTAGATACTCAGTGTAAATAAAAGCGTATCTATGATGGACCTCCAGGATTCCCGAATGAACAGCGTGTCTAACCTGCAGTCGGTGGACATGCTCAACTCCTCCCAGGCCTCCATCGCCGGCATGGGCAGCTTCGGAGGGCTGAGCAGCGGAGGCGGTGGCGGCCTGGGGTCGGGCCTGAGCAGCCAGCTGCGGGCCGGTGGGCGGTTGTCAGCTGGCTCTGGCGGCTCCAGCATGTCAGGGGGCCTTCGGCTGAGCCAGCTGAGCCAGATGGGCACCACCACCGACTCGCTGTCCCAGCAGCAGCAACAGCAAGCCGCCGCCATGCGATACCCGCTTTCCTTCCAGAATCCCCTCTTTCACCTGGCGACTGCCGATGGGCCCCAACAGCAGCAGCAGCAGCTCCACCACCAGCACAGCCGGGCGCAACCCCCACCGCCGCTGCTCCTGGCGCCGGAACCCGATCCTTCTCATCAGTCCTACCTCCCGCAGTTTGCCCATGGGGGCTTCTCTCGCAGTGAAGACCTGTCCACCCTCAGGACCAGGGACGGTCACCTGGGCCAACCCAGCATTATCCACTCACATAGCTACAGCGATGACTACAGCAGGGTTGACTATGGACGGAGGCAGATGTCAATTCAAGTGCAGGTACCTGGCTAATCTTTGTACTTTCATGATGTCTTAGAGTTGCATGAATGGAAACTTGGCGACTGGTAGACAGAAAAGCACTGCCTCATATAAACAGGCCTAACATATCATCATCCTATTCATCTTGATCAACCTGCGTACTGACACATCCAGCAGACACATGGCAACACTAGCATCCCTACAACTGGAATATGTTCAGTATTCAATGTTGTTAAGTTCTGGCCCCAAAACAGATGAAACCACAGACGGATATAATGAAAGAGTATTTGCTTGTTCCCTCTCTAAGGATAACATCCAACAGCAACAACAAATGATGGGCATGACTTCCCAGCCAGGAACCTCCCACTCCTCCTTGGCGGCGACGCCCCCCTCCACAGTCCAGCCTGTGCGCCAGAGTTCTGTTGCCCCGCCTCCCACCCAGCGGGTCAAATCGCAGACCTCCCATCAGCTGTCTGTTAGCTCGGCCGCTGCGCCCGCGGCTCCGGCCAAAACACGACCACAGAGCGGGAATCTCCTCCAGTCACCAGAGTCGGGCTACGGCGGCAGGCAGCACGGGCCGCGGCAGCTGTCGGTGAAAGACAACACGCCCCCGGGCCTGCCCCACCAGCAGAGCTCTGTGAGGGAGAGCCAGAGTCCACAGGGAACCACCAGTCAGAACACTCAACAGTCACCACAGCAACAGTCACAGCAGCAGCAGCAGCAGCAGCAGCAGCAGCAGCAGCAGCACCTGCTCAAACCCACCATGAGCAAACAGGTAATATCTCTACGCTGTGAACTCATTCTGCTCTCTATCTCTTTGGCTCCACAGCCTCTTCAGTATCTCTGCCTCTCTCCATCGCTGTTCTCCCTTACTGTGTTTTTGTAACCTGTCAATGATGTGGCTTCTAATTGCCGGTCTGCATGGCACCAACACTGTCAGGATTAAGGGCTTGAGTCCCACCAGGGGCCAGACATGCTCAAAATGTATGAACAGAGAACTGCAAGGCACTTTGGATAAAAGCCTCCAGAAAATAGCTTCTGTTATGAAACCGACCTTAATCCACTTCAGAAGTGGAGCTCTGATATTCAGTGTGTTGGCCCCTCTTCTCCCCCAGGGCTCCCAGTCTCCATCGTCCCTCAATCCCCCGACACCAGCCAATGAGCGAACCGTGGCCTGGGTCTCCAACATGCCTCATCTGTCGGCTGACATTGAAAGCTCGCGGATTGACCGTGAAGAATTCAAACTTAAGGAGTACTCAAAGAGCATGGATGAGTCCCGCATGGACAGGGTAGGTGTCATTCTCCTGCTTCACAACGGCCTCTTAAATGTCAAAGCTGACAGTAATGCGCAGTGAAAATGTTAAGGAACATGGAGTCCTGTCCATCATTACTGAGCAGATGGCACTCAGACGCTCTGATGTGGTCTGAACAAGGAGGTCCAGAGGTCTCACAGTGTGGGAAACCGCTAACAACCAAATGTTCCTGTTTCTTTTTCATGTCTGTACACTTTGCTGGCAGTATGGAAAGCAGCCTCCCATTTTTAGAATATTTGGAGGTGGCTCTCTATTTAATGTGTGGCGAATTCATGAATGTGTATGGAGAATTAGAATTTTCAAATCCACCACCCACTGTAGCTTCTAATCCGCCTGAGGTATCGAGGCATGAAAAGACTTCTGCAGTATTAAGAGCTCTGATTCTGAACCCAAATGATTTTACCCAAAATGTCTCACTTTGCTCTCTTTCCATCTGCGCCGCCTCTGCTGCAGGTACGGGAGTACGAGGACGAGATCAACGTCCTGAAGGACCGCCTGTTGATGTCCCACAAAAAGCTGGAGGAATACGAGAGGAGGCTCCTAACCCAGGAGCAGCAGACCAATAAGATCCTCCTACAGTACCAGAACCGTCTGGACGACAGTGAGAGGAGGCTACGGCAACAGCAAGTGGAGAAAGACTCCCAAATTAAAGGAATAATTAGCAGGTAAATGGAGGCTGTTGTTTGGATGGAGGGAGAAGGACAGCTGAGCCCCCCTGTGGTCTTTCATGTGGGGGGGCTATGAGTGGCCACACTGACTAGCTCTGTTATGATGCCTTTGGTGAAACAAAGAAATGTAGCTTTCCTTTAAAATAAGTCAAACGCCCTGAGATAAAAAGTGATGCATTCTCTCACATCATCTTTACTATCCTATCATTTAAGTGAATTATGGGATTCTATGAGCGATAAGTGGAAGCTTATGTTCTTGTTTGACAAAAACAAGTTGCTTTAACAAATTGAATTATGTTCAGAAAGATTGAAATGTGAACTTGAAGTAGAGATTCTTAATTTTTCCAAAGTGAATTTAATGCATTTTGGAGTGTGACTTTATTAAGCAGGGGCGTTATTTAGCAGAGATTATTAGAAGGAAGGAGCTCAGTTTGATTTAATGCCACGGCCTTGGAAGAGAAGGCACGGGGCGTTAAGATTGAGAGCCAAAATCTGCAGACGTGAGGATTGAACTGATTAAATGAGATTATAATATAGTGTGCAGAGATCTATATGTGTATTGATAAGCTTGCAGCACGTTCCCTCTGGGCGCTTGGTTCTTTTGCATGAAGTCACCCTGGTGAAAGGAGCGAGGAGCCGCTGTGTGGCTCACCGGGGTTCTTCAGGTGCATCGTGTCTGGATGAGCACACAGAGCTCCAGCTGAGCCATCATCTCAGTGCTCGTGTGGAAATATGACAATGCAGTCAAGTTTTTATTGATCCACCACAAAATTAAGTAGTTGACGGTACGAGCGCAATATTGATCATATCTCTGCTGCATTCAGGCACCGGAGGCCAAATGTTTGCAGTGTGGAGGATGAAATGCTCCTTAGGTACTTTAAGTGTGACTGCAGTGTGTGTGTGTGTGTGGCTGTGGGGACGCTTTAGAGGCCCCGTAGAAAAGAACAGTAAAGTATATGCTTGTCTGCAACTGAAGGGTAGAGATCTGTGACTCTGAGAGAATATTGCTACTTCTAATCCACTCCAGGAAAGAAGAAATGGAATGAAGACAGAGACAGTCCTGCTCCTCTTTTATGGGAAAGCGTCTCTAAGGCTCTGTCCTTGTAAATAATCCACATCTTTAGAACTCCTTCCCATATCTCTCTATCATCGGTTTTTTTATGAACAAATAGAACACGGTGGGGGTTTTTCTTTTTTTGTAAACTGGATCTTTGGATGGTTTGAGATGGATCCAGGTAGCTTAAATCTCCACTGACTCTTCTTCCACAAGAGTGCACTGTAAAAGCACAAGAGGAGGTTTGGTGTGAACTCATCGGCACTTTTTAAAAGCAAAGCATATTCTCTTTGGAGCTTCAGGCGCAGGACGATGGAGGGAAAATGGTTTAACATTAGCTCTTCCATTTTGGACCGAAGCGAGCGAGCAGCTGTGTGCACTGAAGGACGACTAATGGATCTCTCTATAGAGTGAACGCGGGGATCAATACCTCTCTCATTCCTATATACATCCAAGGCTACCGTGACGTCTGAAGGGAGAGCCGCAGGCAAAACTTGCGGTGCGGTCGGTGAAAGAGGAATATTTACGGATAAAGGAAGGGAAGGAGTGAAGCATGTGCCAAATAATACAGAGCACTCCATGCAAAAACATTTATTACAGTCTAATCTACAGTAACTACAGGAAATCTGCAGCACACAGTCCATGTAGTGTGCAGGAAACTGGAATTTCCCAAGCCTACACACTTGCAGCTTGCGTGACTTCTGACCACAGGTGGATTTAGTAGCAGATCTGGATGCTTCCCAGTCACGTTTTGCTCACCGTGTAGACCAGTGAGCCAGACCATGTTATGATGTTATCAAGTGTTCAGGTTCGCATTGCAACAACTGCTGTCTGCACACACACACACACACACACACAGAGTATAATGCACAAAAAGAGCAATGCAGTGTGAAATATGGTCTCATTCTATCATATCATCATGAGCAGATTGTAACCATACATGATATTTTTTTAAAACCATGAATTGATCTTCACCCTTTCCTTCAAACATTTCACGTGAAAATGCAGGTGCAAACACACACAAGCTCAGGTTCTGCAGAGTGAGCTCATGTCATCGTGAATCCAAGGCTCCTGCTTTTATTTGCAGAACTGAAACACTTTGAAGTGCTGCGTTTCAGGTTTCAGCCAGTTCCTTTCAGCGAAGCCTTAATGTTCTGAACATAGAGAGCTTACTTTCAACTCAGAGCAAATTCATTAAGAGCTGATTATTATTTTTTTAGTTAACGATCTTATTTAAACCAAAGCCAAATGTCCAGTTTTTGGTCCTATTAGGTTCAATCCACTGAAACACTGAGTCCACTTTACCTGTAGCACTTATACCTATCTTTGTTCTTTTAGGTGATGATCCCCTCATTTAGCCACAGGCTGCTCTATTTTTGTCAGAATATATGAATGCATTTTGATTTTAAAGTAATTATGAATATAATAAAATATATATATATATATAATATAAAGAACATATTTATCTTCCCCAAGCTGTTTGCTGTGACCTGATCGATGTAATGAAGTTGGTTTGTGGAGAGCTGCAGCACGTTTGCAGCAGGGGACAAATCAATGGTCTTAACCCGACCGCTCATAGTAATAATCTATTTTTACCTGTAACCCCATAACATATTAAAGTTTGTGATGCAAGAGCCATAACATTAATGACATACTGGAAATATATCAGCTCTATTGTATCAGTGAGATTATGAGATGTGACTATTTAAACATTGCAATAGTTAACTTTTTATCAGAAGTGCAATAATAGAATTAGACGATATGCATTTTACGACACGGCCTGGTGTTCTGTTTGTGCACACGCACATCCAGGAGCTACACAAGGTGTGTTGTATGCATTTGTGTACATAAACAGAAACTTCCTGCCTACAAAATCTTTTACCAGGTGCCAATCTAGCAGAAGGACAAACGTTGCAAATATACATATAAATATATACAGTATACATATATATTTATATATATAGACTTAAATCTATATGACCTGGAATACTGTCAAGTGCAAAATACCATAGAGACAACATGACTCCATGACATGATACTATGACTACGGTTTGTGTGTTTCTTCATTTCTCCACTTGTTTTTTAGGGAAATGTGTATGATGTTTGTGAATTCTTCTTCTGCTTTTAAAATGAACGACTGCCATGGATGTTGACATTATTTATCAAATGCGAAAAGATTTCTCTATCTGTATGGTTTTGCTGTATATGCTTGGTATGACTTTTGATCTGCAGTTCGTCATTGGTGCTGTCCAGTGACATGGTGAGCAGAATAGTTGTTGGACCCTCTGGAGTCTGAAGACGTCTTTGCAAGTTTACTTTCCATTGAGTTTGGCTTGAATTTGCTACCTTAAGCTGCAGTTTTCCACTGTTATCCACTATTAGTCATGAGGACAACACAAACAGTTACTGCTTTCTACAGATTCCATTTTCTTGAAACAAATACCAAAACTTATTCTTAATTCTATAAAATATTAATGATTTTCCTTTTCTTTCTAGGAATTTCTAGATTGAGGTTGATCAAGAAATTTCTATTATTACAAATTTAATCTTAAATTTATATATTTTTTTAAATGCCTTTCTTTTATTTCTTTATTTTCATTCCGAGAATTTTTTTCAATTAGAATTTTTTTTTTCCAAAACAAGAAATTACTTCAATAAATGTAAACTTTCAATTCTACCCAAAAGTAGAAGAAACTTTTTTTGATTTTAGAAAATTCTTCAACATTTGATCTCATGTGGCTTAGGTGCTAAATTAAGCCAAATTTGACAAAAAATTAAATAGCTAAAATGACTTTAGACCCCAGAGTGTTCCGAGAGTTAGACAACAATGTCATTTAACTTATGCAGATACAGTTTGATTTAAATATTATTATTATTAAAAAGGAAACTTTTATTGAGATGATATTCTGGTGTCAGTATATCTGCCTCTATTTTGTAGCAAGAATATATTGATAGGCTGTATAGATTGTAACTATGGCAACAGTTATGTTCAAATCTATAAATTTTAATTGGTAGTGGTGATGAGTTTTGGCTTGATGTGCGTGTGACTGAAACGGCTCGTAGCAACAGCCAAGGGTTTATACTCACTATTCTACAGACCTGTGTCAAATGGACGCAAAGCATTCTGGGGGGGAGGGTGTATTGATGCGAGCTGTCAATCACAGAGATGAAGGTTAGAGCTGTGTGTTTGCTGTTTGATCCAGGTCTGTAGTACATTCATTTGACTTTGATCATATTTAACCTCTCTGTCTCCTGCCTTCTCTCTCTGTAGCACAATATTCATGTTGCTGAATACACACATTGTTTTGACTTCATGTACGACTTGACCTCAAAAGCACACTACTTGAAGGAAGCGGATCTATAAATAATCAACCTTTTCTTTGTAACATGTCACCCACATGAATCATTGTCTGCCTTTTGAAGTCATGTCAGAATCTCTCTGCTGTATTCTCATGTTTACATCTCATTGTTTTCCAAACTCTGCTAATATTTCTGTCTGTGCTTACAACTGATTCTTTCCTTTTTTTCCTATTTTGTAAACAATAACTCGACCCTGTACATTATTTATGGAATAAAACATCCAAACGCTTCTGTTTGAAACTTCACCTGTGGATTTTCCTTCTTTCTTGTCGCACATGTGCCTCTCCGTGTTTTACGTGCCTCTCTGTGGAAACAACATGAATGTACAGAAAATAGAATCCTTTGGTCGATTCTTATTTTCCTTACAACTTTGATTGACTGTGACGGATAAATGTTCCTGTGGGCTGAAACCCGGGCGATGCTGTCATACGTGTGTGGTCGCTCCTCTTGTGTTTCTTTGTGTTAAATATGATAGAAAGGCTCTTCAGGTGTGTATCGATCCAGTGTGTGTGCCATAGAAAATAAAGCTTGGAATGAAATCTGATAGGGAACAGGAAACGTGTGACCATGGAAACAGTAATATTCACAGTAAAGCCTTTTTGCTACATGAAAAAGTTGGGCGTGTGTGTGCCAGTGTGTGTGTGTGCCAGTGTGTGTGTGTGTGTGAACGTTGTGGTGACACTCCCTGGCACATGGATAATCATGAGAGATGGGAAACCTGCTTGCAGAGCCTTTGAAATGAGAAGTCAAAGGATTTTCCATCAGTGCCTCGATCGGCACCATGTTACATAAGACCAGCAATTCCCAGGGGATGATTGGGATCTGATACCCAACCGCTTGCCTCACACAGCCTTATGTGATTGTCCAGCATTGGCATTGAATTGCACTTTGAAAAAAACACCTTAAATTGGTCAAAAAGAAGAGAAGAAAAAAATGCAATGAAACTCAGGGGAGGCAAGAGGAAGAAACAAAAAAAAAAAAAAATGGCTCCATCAGTTTAAAATGAATTGTCTGGCTTTGGTGCTTTAAAAAAAAGAGAGGAAAAAGCAGTGTGGCAGCTCGGGCGACTGCTGCTGAACATTTGCATGGGCTTACATGCTCAGATTGAGGGTCCAAGAGCGACAGCATGCTCACTGTGGTGCTGCTGGTTGTGTTGAGACAGCTGCAGATGTTTGGGCTTGGGTGGAGATTGTTAAGTATCATGTTGGATTCATAATGCCTCCCTCTCTTTCTGTCACCTCCCTCCCTCCCTTCCCTCCCTGCTTCCTTCCTTTCTTTCTCTCTCTCTCTCTCTACTTCCAAGACTCATGGCTGTGGAAGATGAAATAAGAGGAGGAGCCATAATCGAGCCAAAAACCAGGATATTTGCTGATCAGGTCTGTGAGGCTGCTTCTTCTCTCGTCGAGTCCGTTCCGTGGCCCCTTGCTGTCTTCTCCCTCTCTCTGCCTCTCTTCCCTGTCTCTGTTACTTTGTCTGCTGTGTGGGTTTGTGTGCGTGCGTGCGTGTGGCCCCTCCCTGGTTGTCCGTCTTGCCCCGCCCTGTCCCCCGCCCCGTCTTCCGTCCCCGTGTTTGGGTTTGACTGCCATCTGTCTGCCGACGTATCTGAGAGCTTTTTGGAGACTGAACGAGTTTTTCTGTTTGCACTCCTGAGCTCGAGCTGCTGAGATGTTTTGATTCCTGCAGCTTGGCTCGTGAACACTTCTGGGTCTTGTGATGATGTTGACAGTTCTGTCGAGCATGTCGGGGATGCTGGGCCCAAACCTGGTTGACACATGACAGTAGACGACTCACTGTACTGTATGTCCATCCTGTTGAACAGCGGAGGCCCTGATCAGTGTGTGCTGTGTGTTGGTGCTGTGTGTGTGTGCCCTGTTCTTACCCCCTCACACTGAAGGAGCCCACCTTCAAGCATGAGTCACGCTGTAAATATAGTGGTGTGTGTGCGTGTGTGTGTGTGTGTGAACATACAGTATATGTTTTAGTGTTTGAAGAGAGATACAAAGAGTGGAAGAGCAGCAAAGAAGTCTCGCCTGTATGTCTCAAAGCAAACGATGACTTTACTCTGCTAAAGCATGCAAACACACATGAATAGATTAAAACACTTAAGTCTCTTTAAGTGATGAGAATAATCAAATGCAACATAAACATCATAAAGGTAGCAGCTGGTTTTCTTGTGAGTTTATCGCCGTCGATTCATTTGAGGCGTTCTTGTTGTCGTCGTTTAAAAGAATCAAACCAAACCTCTAATGGAGACCGTCCGTCTTCCCTCGGACGTATTTATGAATTTCCTGCATGCCAGAATCAAAGAAACGCCTCCCGGCAGATGTTTAAGCTCCACGTCAGGAGCAGCAGCAGTCAGGGAAATAATGAAACCTGCCACGAGGAAGGAGAGCTGACAGAGCATCCGGAGCGTCACACTGATGCTTATTATTCAAATTAATTTGACGAGTATATAGGAGAAGGAAATTCCCCCAAGGCTTTCCATTGAAGAGCCAACACAAAAGGCTCATCTTCTATTCTGAGATGAACATATAGACCCCATTAAACACACATTAAGTCTTTACCGTGACAGCAGGGAGACGGATCGGTGATGAGACGTTCAGGCGCTCTAATATCACCGCCGTCCACGTAAAGGCTGGCACTGTGAGTCAGGCGGCCGGAGTCAGACGACAACATGAACTTGTAGATGATCAAGTGCAATTTGATCCACTTGCTGAAAGGGCAGGAGAACAAATGTTAAAGATATACAATCATTTGAGGCGATGATTCATGGGTTTGAAGACGCTGAGGCGCTCGGTGGTGATGAGTCACGCTCGCTCTGACCGCAGTGCAGCAGCCGATCGCCCTAAACTTCCTCTTATTTGTGTGTGTGTGTCGTTTTATATTATTATAGATTTAATGGTTTCTACAATTATTTACTAATTAAATTTCAAAGTTTTTTTTTTACAGGAGTTTGATAATTAAAATGAAAATGTAAATGCGGAATACAACTTCAACAATCAATGTTCACTTAAAACTCCATGTATTTTTAGACCTCATTCATATTCTTGGCTCATAACCAAACGTATACAATTAAAAACATCAGATCTCAGGCCCAGAAAACACATTTTCAAGTCTGGACGACCATAGAAGCAGTAGAAGAAGTGTAGGTCGCTTTATTCTCTGATGTTTCTCAAACAGTGTGGCAGCATAAGTGACATTAGTGAAGGGATTCAGACTCCCATAGATTTACTGCCAGGAGCCACAGAGGGGACAAAGTGACTTTAGTAGGTTGAACTAAACTCAAAACTTTATCCTCAACTCCTGCTGAGGTCCCAAAGTTTCCATGGAGACAGAAAATGTCAGCTTGTATTTGGAGGAAGTGAGTATATACTGAAGCACAAGACGTCTAGAATACAACTAGCGTCTTGGGTTTTAAATATTTCAGTCAGAGTAAGAACCCCCTATAGCTCCACTGGAGAGCTGGAACATAATGTATACAGTCTATACATGCTGCTATAGAGTGTGAGGAGCTTTAATGGAACATTTAAGGTGAAAATCAAGCAGAGTAGAGGTTAGAAAATGACTTAAATGGTTAATAATCCATGTCCTTACATCATAATGTCATGCTTATGTTATATTTATACCAATCTGATACTCACTGATGCCTTTTGCGGTAAATGTGTGTTGTTATTTTCCTCAGAAGTCAGTTGTGTCTTTGTGCCTGGGGGCCTTTGTGTGGCTCTCAGTTCAGCTCTCAGCTCTCAGTTCAGCTCTCAGCTCTCAGCTCAGTGTCCTGCAGCCTCTCTGCACTTTAACGAGTGAGTCGGGCTCGGAGCTGAAAGGGAGGAGAGTCAATTAATTGGGAACAAGAGCAGAGAGGCGTGATACTGTTCCGTCCTCGGGCCACTGTGAGCCTCCAACAAAACAACATCCCACATTTAATAAGAGCTCACGCAGTCATAAAGGTGCGGGATGTGGTAATCCTCCCTGACCCAGTGACTCCACGCCTTAGAAAGAGGCAGAAACTGTAAAAAGATTAGCACGGGTAAACAAATGTCGCCTTCACAGAGCGCACTTACACACGTATTGGAAGATTAGGAAGGAGCCGAGTCGTAAATCACTGGAACAGAACGCACAAAATGGGTTTAAATGAGATCTAAACACCAGCAAAAACAGGAATTTAAGCCTCAAGCAGTCAGGACTCAATAAATATAATTTTTTCAAACTATTTTGGTGACATTTTCAGATTGTATTATAACACTACACCTCAAATCTGTGTGTACATTCATAAACCAAAGTACTAAAACAGCAGTTAAGGTCCTTAAAGGTGCATAGGTGGTAAATCAGGAGCCGCAGAGACATGTTTAATGTATGAAATCGTGTTCTCACCTCGCCGCCTCGCTCACATTCACACCTGTTCACTGGTTACTATGGCATTACTTCATTTCACAGTCAGGCGAGCTACACATGAAACACACCGCCGCCCCG
This sequence comes from Genypterus blacodes, assembly GCF_046128005.1. NCBI lineage: Eukaryota > Metazoa > Chordata > Actinopteri > Ophidiiformes > Ophidiidae > Genypterus > Genypterus blacodes. The sequence continues at coordinate 4,995,394 of NW_027466864.1, read as the reverse complement.
CACAAATAAAGACCGGTTTCCTGAGTGATGTTTTCAAATGTATGCAGCAGCTCATTATACCTTTTTATTATACACACAATTGCCCGTCTGTTGCCATGGACACCGCGGACAATATGGACGATGTTCCCTCAACAATCCGTAGGAAAGTGAGAGGTTATACGACGCGCATAAGAAAACGGTGACAGCAATAACACAGATCATTACAGTATCAGTACATCCGTGTGTGTGTGTGTGTGTGTGTGTGTGTGTGTGTTTGTGTGTGTGTGTGTTTGTGTGTGTGTGCGTGTGCGTGCTGGTTCCTCTATTGTTCCTTTCCTATCTGCGTCTGTTTGAACGCGGTGCCTCCGTTAAATCCGACTGATTCTTCTCTGACTGTGATCACATAGATGATGCACGTTTGCTGTGAGCATGACCTTCACGCTGTCTTCTGACCTCTCTGAAGCAGGAAACCACACTTCCTTCCTACCTACCTACCTTCCTTCCTTCCTTCCTTGCTTCCTTCCCCTTTGGATTCAGATGCAGATGTTACGTGGACATGATAACGTCTATCTCCCTTCTCTTGTCCCCAGCATGGTTTTAAATAAGTATGATTATTGATGCGCTGCATGTGCAGGCTGCTCTCAAGCTTCTCAGGCTGTTGGATGTCTGACAATGTGTGTGTGTGTGTGTGTGTCTGTGTGTGTGTGTGTTATTTACGTGTATGTATGTAAACTTGGTTGCGTAAGCATTTTTATGTGTATTTATGTCTTCACTTTCTGTTCTCTTTGTGTTGTGCATTGTGTTTGTACTGTTTGTGTTGCTGTTGTTCCCTCACTGCCCTTCTGACTCTTTGCCAGTGCACACAAGTCTCCCCTCTTTTTGCTGTCAGCTTCCTCCTCCTCCTCCTCCTCCTGCGCCTCCTATTTTCCTTTCCTCTTCCTCTTTTCCTCTCCTCTCCTGGCCTCTCCTCCTGTGTTGATGAGATACGGTGATTTCTCTTAGGGGAGGCGTCAGTCCATCCTAGTGCAGCCCCGTCTCGCGCCCGCCCCACCCCGAGTAACCAGGTAATAAACAAGCCGGCAAACTCTCACTCTCCATCCATAACCCCGCTGCCTCCCCCTCCTCCTCCTCCTCCTCCTCCTCCTCCTCCTCACTTCTTACTGTTCTCTATGTTCGTCCCTGTCCATTCGCGGCGGCCCCCCCCTGTGTGAAGTCGCTCCGCACCGACACACTGACAGGCCCACTTACTCCTCATCTCTTCTCTTCACACATAGAGGCCTTTGACAGGGTGTTTGCAGAGGTTGACTGACGGCTCTGAGGGCCGAGTGACAACAAAATCAAACATCAGGGTGAAGATTTGAAAGATTTTCATATAAAAAGACGTTTAGCAGAGAGATTCAAACTGCACAAATGACTCCAGAGAGATAAATGGGAGGTGTTGTGTTTGCGTTTATCTTAATCTCATTTGTGGTTCTATTTTCATTGATCTGCTTCTGCCACACAGCAAGAAAGTCACAGGTTTGAATCCTGAAACAATGAGGAGTTCTCTTTCCCTCTCCATCAAAACCTACAGTATGTGTTGGGTTGGTGTTCCTGCCATTTCCCTTGAGCAAGGCACTAAGCTGGATTTAGTCGGCAGGCCCTTGGCTGAAATTTAAATACGATTAGCAACAACAGATCATTTCAGCTTCTCTCTCTTGTCCTCTTCGTCGTCCCTCATACAGGCTTTGTTTTTGTTGTCACTTCCTCTCCAGCGTCGTCGCGTCTCTCCTTCCTGCTGCTTACAGCTCTGAAAATATTCCCATGCAGACCTCTAATATTATCTTTATTTGATTGAACCAAACTGAATATTTGAGATGGAATGACATTGCTTTGGCTCCTTCAGCTGAGCAGGGAGAATCTTACACACATGCCTCAGCAGGACTCATCTCATAAGAGCTCCAGTGAGTTGGAGCTTTGGAGTCATTCCTTATCCGAACACACAGTTCAGTCACAACCAGCAAACCCTAGGCATACAAGCCAACATCAGCACTCAGAAATGATTCTCAAGTCATAAACAGAGACATTCCTGTAACTCTTTGCATTGGTAAAATGATTTATGATAGAAATGCAGAGAATGCTGGCATTTGCAAATATCCGACTCAGCTCTTCATCACATTCTGTGCTCACCTCATCTTTACTTGCTCTCACAACTTTGAAAATACTTGACTGTTATGCATTGAATGAAGAATTACAGTGTATCAGTGTTACACACAGGGTGGTTACTTACAATCCCTCCAATTCAAAAGTCATAATTAAGGAGTTAGATCGATGCTGGAAATGTGCAAAATTGTTTTCTGTCAAGAAAAAAAAAAGAAACATGGAGAAAACATCCATTGACATAATTGAACGAGAAATGATAAAGTTATTTGAATTCTTTATAAAAACAGATCTCAAACAGAGACAATACTGTCTAAATGTCATGTTTTCACTCGGTACGCGCACCAGTGCTTCAACAAGGGAGCCGAGAAGTGTATCAGTGATTAAACTATTGCAAATTCTTTAAAACGTACCCCTACGTGAAAGCAAGAACGCTGACATCTGTCCAATACCTTCAACGTCCACTTCAGATGTTTACGTTCCAGGTGACCAAAGCTGCTGTGAGGTAACTAGAGACAATTCACATCAAACCCCTCCAGGCCTACAGGGGGCAGTGTTTGGCAGAGTTTAGTGCACCCACGCCACGTGATCACCACTATGTTTCCCACACACGTCAACCTACATTTCCATTCATTCTGTCATCCCTCCCTCCCACTCACCCTCAGATAAACAACAGGAATTATGGGAAATCTCCGTATCTGACCCAATCCTTCCCTGAAGAACACTTAATTAATGTGTGTTTTTGTATGTTCCTGTGTGTTTCTTCATGTTTTTTTTAAGTTTGTTTGTGTTTCTGATGTTGATGTTTGTGTTGGTGTTTGACTCCTGAGCACATTAGCTGTTTGAATGGTTGTATAGGCTGATGTTCTTGTGCGTCTGATGGAGTGTGTCGTGCATACTGCGTTGATAGAGTTACTTAAGATAGAGCACTAAGTTAATTAAAATAAGTCTGACCCTGGTTACTTACAGCCCACAGCTTTTTATCTCTAATGTTGAGGTGAGAAAGATTTTACTGTTTCCAGTAGACTTCAACAATTCAATGAGATTGGAGGAGACGGGTAAGAAGAACGTGTGTGTTTGCTTCATTTACTATACACCTAACATTTCAGTTCTCCACTAAGTGTTTTGTGTTTCTGTCTCCAGTACTGCAGTATTTATTAGTTACTGCATTTAAAAAAAAAAAAACACTCACGCCAAGCTGTAATTGAATGCACCAAGTAATCAAACACTACAGCCGACAGCAAGCGAAGCAAGTTTGGTAAGTTTAAAAGGATGTCAGTAAACATTTTGCAATGTTCAAATGCTCGATTTTCTGGTTTAATAGACATGTGTAATGGTCTACACATGGATATTAAATCACACTGGTAAATGTGACTTGTGACAGATTGAGAGTAATGAACAAAATGTCAGTGGAGTCGTGTTACTGGCATCCTGTAACTGTCTGTACCGAAGCAGAAGGGAGAAGCTGTTTATAGCACCAGTTAACAAATAACGTTTGGATTGATTTTTGGTTCTGATTGAGAAGAGAAAAGGCCCGCTAGTTCACATCAAATTTTGGGGTAATGTTTTTGTCTTTTCCCTTTTCAAGTAAGATGGAAACACCTTGTGTGCGGACACACCAAGTACACCACATTTCCACCACAAATCCAGCGCTAATTTGCTTTTGATACACTTTTTCTACTGGATGCAGACCAAACTTCTCCTCCTCCTTCCTGTCTCTCTCCTCTCCAGCACTTCATCCCATTCATGTTACACTATTCCATACTTCCTGTTTGATAGTTCATACTTCTTAAAGTGGTATTAAGTGTTAAGTGCTTTTTTCCAGAGTTGGATAAAGAACAAACCGTGGTCATATTATCACACGACTTTATGCCTCGCACAGACAGGTGCGATAACAGCAGAGTTCACTGCTTGTCACAGTGTATGAGATGTTTCATAAAATCTTTATCGCCTCCATTTTGGAATATTGCGAGGACAAAATGACATCTACACTGCTTCAGCCATGTCTTTCCCATAACGCAAACACGTCTTGTTTTCGTCCCTAGTCTCAAGACACCAGTAGTTGCAAGTTGAAGTTCATAACCACAACAACACTTAACTGTCAATAGGGTTTCTTGTATTCTGGGATGGTTCGTCAATCTCTGTCCGTATTGGCTACAGACCAAAGTGAGGACCTGCAGTAGGTTCCTGAACCTAAGTTCCTTAACCACTTTTAGTTCCTGGTTCCTGTGGTGGAGTTCCTGAAAAGGTTCCAGAAAGAGTTTGTTAGGTGCAAATGAAATGGCAGACCCTCAAAGCATTCAAACTAAAACATTTGGTCCTAAATTTCTCAAAGTGTCAGAATTTTGCTGCAGACTGACTTTATCACAAGTGTATGTGGAACCAAAAAAGTGGATCGATTCGAAGAGTTCATCATGAAAATCGCACACTCGTCTGTAGGAGCTTTGAGTCGGCAAGGCATAATTTTTCTTGCTCCGTAAAATAGAATTCCTTTAATTATGTCTAGAAACAGCAAGTGTGCTAAACAAGATAAATCAATTGTGATTACTTCAAGAGGCCTGATGGCGCAACTTTAAATTGCAGCTCTTAAGATGCGTCCTTATAGATACTTTCTTGGCTCTTAGATATATCAAGAACCATCATCTATCAAGTCCTCATAGATGTCTATTGGCACAATAACACAAATGTTTTCTCTTCCCACTACTCCTACACAGACCCCAGTGAAAACAACTGGAGGCTTGCAAACAGACTTTGATAAAACCTAATAACTGAAATGAAACTGACATTTGCTCTGGTGTTATTCTGCGCCAACGTAGGTAAAAAAAGATAGCAAAACCAAACTTTAATAGAATCCCTAATCAATAACCCAAACCCCAGTTACAGATAAAGGTCAAATCATTCCTTAACAAGGATTACATTTTGGATGAAATCTCTTGGTTGGTGATTCTGACAGAGGTTTGGATTTGGTGCCAGTTCCATAAGATGCACCTTTACCTTTGCTTTTAAATTTGGCACTGAGCTCTTTGTGGCTTGGCGTTCTCTGCATGTGTCCGTGTGATAGCAGGCTGATGCTATGTGCTGTTAAGATGTTTAAGAAGCCATAGTGTAAGAGTTCCTCCTGTAGTCTCTGATTTAAGATGTCTATAGCTGCTCCAGCACATTCACGTAGAAGTTTAGTCGTTATTGGTTTGTAGACAATGTCGCAGAGTGACTCTCCCGACTTCCTGACTTTCCCTGACACCTGTCACGTGACAAACACCCCCTTGCTACTCATCCCAAGAGGATCAGGACCCTTTGACCTCGAGGGTTTACTCCCCTCCATCCCTTCTTTCTCCGTGTCCCTCTACCTGTGCTGCCATTTCTATTGGTGTACGTCACACATCGACTTCGTAACTCTGTTTCTCTGTCTCTCCCTCTTCCCTCATCACTTTGTCTTTTATTTCCTAATCCCGCTTTATTTTGCTGCCGCCAACCCCGATCTTTGTCCATCACCTTGACCTCTCAAACCCTTTTTTATGGTCTCCTCCCACCATTACTTGGCCTCCTCCCTTCTCCCTCATTTGCTCTCACACCTCTTGAATCTACATTTTTTCCTGTCCATGTCTTGCCTGGATTGGCCATTTCCTTTCCAACCCACATCCCTCTCATCGGTCATTGAATGGCCTCTCTTCTACGATCATCTCTCCCTGCTCCCACTCCTCTTTCCCCCTTCCCTCTCTTTCTATCTCGCTAGGAGGACCAGCTTTCCTCCCTGGGTTCAGCAGACCCCGGTGTGAAAACTGAAGGTGGAGGGGGAGGTGAAGGAGGAGGAGGACAAGCAAGAGGAGCAGTAACCGACGATCAAGACCTCAGAGTCTCTTCTTCGGGACTTTCCTCTGACAGCTCGCCCCACAATGGAGTCCTCCCCCAAAATATAGACCCTCCCTCTCTACCCACTCCTCATCAACATTCTAGTCAGAATGGAGAGCTCCGTGGCAACCAAACATCCTCCCCCGTAACAACCTCACAGGCAGCTGGAAGCATGGCAACAACGGGCATAGCAGAAGAAGGGGGAGTAGGTCAAACACAACACTGAGCCAAATCAGAGAGAGATGACACAATCAGAAGGGGAACACTGACCCCCATTCTTCCCCTTATCACGACAAAAAATTCCCATTGATATAACCTTTGCCCCCGAGCACGAGAGAGAGGAAACATCGGAGAGGAATAGCTATCACACAGCGCATTAACACACCACATAAAGGGCTCTTCTATGGACACTCATCTCTTTGATGCTCAGCTCGAGCTTCAGTCAGTATCAGTCTTGCAGGACAAGATAATGATACCGTATCAGATACTGTAAGCCGCGTCAATCAGTCAAACTAAACATTTGGCGTATGATTTCCATGCCAATCCGATATGTAATCATCTGCTTTGTCTACCTATTGCCTGCCTGTGGCTTCTTGAGAAGTAAGGAACAAGCACTGTTGAATGTCTTGCACCCCAAAGACTTCATAGTAGCCATTAGCGAAGAAGCGCTATCAGACAGCTAACAGTATCCCTGGATGCAGGTGCATTAATCTTACCTATCCTGAACATGCCAGGCTGCAGATAGCGTAGGTCGAGACGTGGCGATGTAGTCTGGCTTTCTTAGTGCCTTTGAGTGTTTTTCAACAGGGTTTTCCAATAGCGTGGAGAGATCCAGGGCGGGTCCATGTTAGCTTTGGTACGAGGAGATCCACGGGAAGCAAAGTCACACCATCCAGCGTTATAGAGTTGTGAATGTTTGACGGGAAACGTGCAGACGATCGGGGGGACCCTTTTCTCCCATCTAAGGGACTTCTTGTTTTTGGACTGAGCTTGTGCAATTTTTCTCTTCTCAATCTCAGAACCGATATGTGATCAACTGGTGCTAAACAGAAACAAATGGTGCCATTTCCAGATCCAGTGTCTGTGTCCACCATAGCACTGCCTCTTCCACGACTCACTCACTGTCTTTCTCTCTCCAGCAGTTTGTCTTTGATGGGACTTTTATTTCTTTTCCAATATGTTTTGTACGTGTCTGTCCTTGTTCTTTGTGCATCCTGTTGTGTCCTTATGTCTAACAGGGTTCCATGTCTGTGTTTGAGAATCGCCCTCCTCCAATCTCTGGGTTCACATAAATGAAAGCAGGTCCCCCCAAATTATCAGATCGACCACTGCACATGAGTGGGTTCTTTCATTTGTGGTGACCAACACCCCAAAGTGGTATTCAGACTTTTACAATGAGCTCTATATTTAGAAGACTGAATGAAGCTGCTTTCAATGAAATGGATGAAATGGAGTTCATTGCCAGATATCAGGGTTGTTGCTGTTTTCTATTGAAAAGTGTTGGTATACAGTGTATTTACAGAGGATGAGTGGGCTTATCATTGCTGTTGTTCATTCAAAAATAACAATTCAAGGCCACAATCGGTTTTCTTTTTTAAGTTTGCTCCATATCAGCAGATATATTTATAAGCGCGTCAAAATTCAATGGTAGATAGAACGTTTTTGAAAGAAGATGAGGATTCGCTGCAGCCAATCAGAGCCGGTGGGCTGATTATTATGAATCTCCTTTGGCCAGGAAACGAACTAATCATCAACCAAACCAAACTTAAATAGTGGTAATTGTTTCTTTTAATCTATTAAACTCAATGAAAGGTAAATCTTTCTTCGATTAGTTGACTTCAGCCTATTTTTAGATGCATGATGAGATCCCCAGATATATTTGAATGTTTTCTTTCTCATGTGTCAAATGCTTTGAAATGTAACGTGTGTCCATATTCCTTCATTCTGTGTATGAACTGTCTTGTAAAGTCTGTCTGGATGTGAATTAGTTTTTTGTCTCTGTAGCTTCACACTGGTGTCGCTGTGCAACAACTCAACTTGGTTTTTGTTGCAAAGTGCAGGTGGAGCCAAGAGGAGTAGAAGAGTTTCACAGCAGCTTTGTGTCGGCCATTTTCTACCTATTAGGAAACAAATCACGCAACTGTGCTTTGCAGCGTCAAAGGTCAAATTGCCAGTACTTTGTAGTACTAGTGGATTAGCTATAAAAACGGAAAGGTGAAACGTTTAATTGTTGAACCACCAAATGTCAATAATGTTCACAGTCTTATGCAGGGAAGGATTGTCTTCTACTGAGACAGCTTGTAGGGCTACATATTGCTAATCCTGCGTGCTCAATGTTGGATTTTGAGCAGGTTAGGTTCACAGTCCGCGATTGAGAAATTAATATTGCCGTGAAAAATACCTCAGTGACATAAAATTGAGAGACTCAGGTAAACAAGCAGTTGCCTCAGAGCTGAACACAAAACTGAGAAAAGAGACGCGTCTAGCTTTGGACAGACTGCCAGCAGGTGCTCCGTCCATCTAGGGTGAGATCTCTAGCTATGCTTCAGCAGCACATGATCAAGCTCCTCCCTCGTTTCTTCTCTCTCTGTCTCCCCTTTCTCTCCCCCTGTAGCCACTCTCAAAGCTTCATCGAGGACAATGTGGAACCTAATTGGGTGATGCACCATCGGCACTCCACAGGGTGGCATAGCCAAATGTCCAGAGCCCTTTCTCGGGACGCGATTGGCTGACAAAGGGAGAACTTGGGGCGTTGGTCCCATTCTCTTTGCTCAAGGGATGGTGCAGAGCCCCAGCGGACCATGTAAGGAAATGCTGGGTTTTAACCACTCTTCACCTGGGCCCTCGCTCTCTGATTTGATAACCGGAATTTGTGTGTTTGACGCCTTGTGGTTGGATCTACGTTTTTTCTTTAAAAGGCTGAACATATATTGACGTTCGTTGGCCTACCAAGCATGTGAAGAACAGCTATGCAGTCCAATCAATCAGCAGAACGGGAGAAACAAAGACCACGGAAGGCACTTTGCTTAAAATATGAGAGGGAGGGAGATTACTGTACTGTGGGTAAAATATATTTCAAAGGTGCTTGACTTCTCTTAAACTTTCAGTCAAAGCTCGTTTAATTTCAAAGCATTTATTTCCCTCCCTCCCTCCTCTCTCTCTCTCTCTCTCTCTCTCTCTCTCCCTCTCTCTCTCTCTCTTTCTCTCTCTCTCTCTCTTATAGTCTTTTCAAATTGCTTTTTTGATTCCTCCTCATCTATTCACTCTTTATCTATCTAGTATTCTCATTATTGAATCACTTCATTTTACTCCACTTGCTCTCGTCGATGACTTCTCGATTCATAGTTTTTAGCTCTTCCTTTTGAGACTTTGATTTTAAGGGAAACTAAATATGCACAGCCTATACAAGTGAAACTGCTTCAAAATAAAAACTCTGGCTCCAGTGAAGACTTTGACAACTGGACAGAATGTTATCATTTATATTTCTAGGATACTGCTTATTCTTACAATAGTACAAAAAGAACTCTTCATCAGAAATCTTCCGGAGCAGATATTTATTTCTTGATATAGATAGATGCCTCTATCTAATTTATATGAACCAACTTTTTCGTACTGAGACAATCTTGTGGAACTCTAAAGAGTGTTATTGCCCCTGAGACTGTGACCAAAAGGGACAAAATTGTGTGTGTTTACCTACTCCCCTTACACGAGTTTGCACGTTGCTGTGACCTGTGCCCTCCTTCCTCTTGGTTGAAATCCCTCAAAGATCCAAAAGTGCGGACTGATTTTGGCCCGACACGTCGCCATGGAGCTCTCCATTTACGGACGATCTTTTGGATGAGGACGCTCTCACAGCTGTTATTTTGTATTCCGTCTGTAGAGTTTAAACCGAGCAGAGGATCCACTCCACTCTTGGTCTCAGTGTTGCCGTTTTGGCACGATTCTGCAGTCCAATTGCTGTAAAACCCCCCCCCCCTTTCTTTCTACCAATGGACTCCACCGGCACCAATCTGAGTTTACGTCCCTGCCGTGTCCGCCTATCAGAGAGAGATATGTTAGAGGTCCTGCTCAAACGAGTGAATGTGTTTGTACATACGTGTGTGTTCTGGGTAAATCTTTGTGTATATACTGGATAAATGTGTATATATGGTATGTCTATGTGTATATACAGTTTGTTTGTATATGCAGAGTGTACAGTTATTTTTTTCCCCCCCTCTAATGTTTCTCTCTCTTTCTATTGAATAGGTCTTCTCAATTTACCAATACTGAGACATGGAGAAGTTTTTAAGTGTATGAACAGCTGTCAGACGCACTTTTCTGTGCAGACTATAGAATATCAGCAAGGTCTGTCACTCAGCTGCATTCTTGGAGCTCTCATACAGACGTAACCTACATAATCTTAAGCTTGCACTCATTTTCTGACCAACTTAAAAAAGCTTTTCTAAGTAGATTTGGGTGACTAAGCAATGTTTGTACATATATAGAATAAGATAATATTTCCAGAAAACTCCATCTGCATTTCTTTGGAATTCTCGACCTGTTTTGAGTTCTTGCGTATCTGAGTTTCACTTTAGGTTCCTATGGTATATGTTTTCAGCTGTTGTCATTCAGAGTTCTATATTTATTCAGACAACCCTTATATATTCCGTAAAAATTTAGTTCCCCAAATTCTGCCTCTCGTGGAGCCTTCTCAACCTTTTGTCTGACAAAGATCTGGTTAGATCGGCAAACCCTTCCATGAAAGTACTGTCATTGTTTACACATTGCTTGTTTTTGTATAGGTCCTTAATAAATACAGTAAGTGTGCCTCGCCCTTATACTCTTACTAACCTTAGCTACATTATCTCCACCCGCTCATTTTCATACCCCTTGACAAGCCATAGCCCCCCCTCCCCCACCCCCAAACTCCTCTATCGTTGTTTTGAAAAGGACAGACATTTGGGGATTTTGTGTATATTAATGGAAGAGTGATGTTGAAGAGTGTATTGCAGTTGTATATGGATGTTATGAATGTGGCTATTCTGATCATTGAATTATTATTGTAATAATGATAATAATTGTTGCCACTTTGATTTTTTGTTGATTAATTCATTTGATGCAGTTGATGAAAAATTCCATTTCTCTTTTTTTTTTCCTTTCCTTTTTTTTTTTTTTTTGAAATACACCGGAATTTATATTTTTCGGGTGGGTGAATCTTGGAGATAGAAATACGTAAATAAATTAATAAATAAACAAATGATTAAATTCTTAAGTTGGTGTGAGACATGGCATGTTTCTTCCATCACGTATGTCTGGTGTAGGAATCAAGGCTTAGGTTTCCTTTGAGATATTGTACTCACACTTGTACTTATAATATACGAGCAGTTGTACATGCAGAGTCACTGCCTGCACTCTGTCTGATATGGTTATTCATTGTAATTTGGAAAGAAACTGGGCAGTGTTCTGAATGAATGGATCGCTTCATTTTCAATATAAAGATTCATTTTCTAGAGTTACAAGCTCATTTATTCTGATTTTTGTATCCGAATCCTCATTATGATGACACTTAAATCCATGTAAGGCTAATTTGGGTCATCTCTTTTCATTCCTGGGCTCAGGGACTGTATATTCTTCTTCCTTACTCTCTTCCCAGCTGAGGTACTGAGCGTGTGGATGACGAACAGGATCCAGCAACTGGGGACTCGACTGAATATAGCAAGGTTGTAATTATCCCCATCCTCCTACACTTAATCGCCCGCAGTTCCTTAGTGCTTTGGCAACTTGTGAGTTGGGGAAAGAACAGACAACATTCAGCACAGTGAAGGAGCAACAGAAGGTTCATGCTGTGCTACATGGTGTTCCACCTCAACCTGCTCCAGACCCCAGTATCAAATTCACCCTCCAGGTTGATGCAATGTCACAGTGTAAGATAATACATGTTGAATGGTTAAAACCATTTCTGTGTCCAAGTAATGTCCCATTTTGGAGTGACCCCTTCCAACTATACAGTCCATATAATCCTGTTTCCAGTCAGGAGTTACATGAAATTAAGGAAGCGAGCCTCGATTTCACTCTTTTTTTAAATTGGTATAGAAAATGGAGTATTAAAATAATCTATGATCAACAACGACCTCTGCTGGCAGGCTGGAGAAATTGCAAAATGTCTCCCTGCACAAGGAAAACTGCAGTAGGTGCAGAGGAGGGCAGACAGATAGTGTCGAGAACGTAACGCGATGATGCATGTAAACACACGCAGACACACTGGGATGACATCCTCCACACAAGTCAAGATTCTGACAGTCAAAGAGACAATTAGTTCCACATGGTAACGAGGTTTCAGTCTTAGGAAGGTGTTATATCTATTTCAATCAAGTGATGGAAGCAAATATGGGGTAATTGCTTTTTGATTGAATATTTGTCAGCTACAAGGACTTTTTCACATACACACACGGTTTGATAATTAGAGTGAACAAAACAAGCTCCTGCAAAACAACTCGTCTTTATGACTGCTTTATAGGGCTGTGGTTTATAGTTGCAGTAATTACTTTCTGACCATTAAACTGAAGATGGATTAACTAACAGATGCACGCTCCATATGTTTTCCACAGAAACTCACAAGAATCATGTTCCTTCCACCTAATAAATGACTGTAATGAACTCATTTCAGCTAAACTTCCCCAACTCCCAAGAAAAACATGTGGTCTTTGTTAAAATTAACTTCTTCTGAAGAGGAAGTGATTTTGCTACTCTTTAATCTCCCATAGAGGTAATAAAATGGCCACATGATATTTTAGAATATTGGTTTTAATGTAATCTTTACTTTAATTTATGTGACATAGTTTGAAGTCCTGCTTAAATAGTTTTAGAAATGCCTGAGTTACACACGACCTGGCAACCATAATATTATCTCGTGAGTCTGTCCTGATCCCGCGAGACTCTGTCACTCACTGCCTGGTAGGAGTAATGGCTGCCTTCGCAGCAATGGCAGCAACGGGGAACAACACAAGAGGTAAACCAGAGTGTTTTAGCTGACCAGGACGGGCCGAATTCACCAGGCACCCCCTTTTACCCGGGTTCCCGACTGGGTGGGTAGAAGGGGTCTTGCCAAAGGACACACGGAACAAAAGAGACTCGGGAGGGAAACGGGAGAGCGCTAACGCTACCGTGGGAGCTAAAGCGCTAACTGTAGCTGCCGGGACTCAGCCCGAGGAGCTCCGGACGCTTTGGAGGAACCGGAGAGCGTGAGAACAAAACGCGGCCAGGTCGTTAACATGAGCGGACCGGGACAGGACAGCGAGCCAGAGGCCAAAGTCCTTCTCATCAAGCGGCTGTACAGGTACGCTCCACAGGCCGCTTTGTTTAGCTAACCGAGGCGCTCATTTCAGGTTATTGTGGTGGCTAAAGTAGCTTTAGCTCACCCCTAGAGCTACAAATGTGTGTTAAGTCACTAATGTCTTCACCCCAACAGTGAAACATCCCTCACATTTGACTGAGAACAAAGGATGTAATCAGTCAGCGCCTCGGCTTTCATCCTCACGTTGTCTCCGGGCTGTTTTTGTGTCTTGGTTGCGGATTTGCATCATCATCCTCCTATAAAGAGCCGCTCAGGTCACTGACAACAACTTTAGATGATTCAGTCATGATTCTGACCCAAACACTGCGTCTCTAATGGTATCTGCATCAGTCAGTACCTCCTTCGTGGCCGAGAAATGAAACAGAAAGCTCCTTGGTTTAGTTCCTCTTTGGTACTGAGCTGTTTAGAGTTCACACATCACCTTCATCTGATCAGTCAGTTCTGAATGTGAACATCACTGTGGAGAGGCTAGAGAGGGACAAGGAGAGGGAATCTGAACCATATGACAACAAAACAGTTGGTATTAGAGCCTATAATTGTCCTTAGAGCATCTCTGTCCCTCTGCTCAGGATCAGCTTCTCTCTACAGCCACAGACTGGACTCAGCTACCTGGTTACCTGGTTGCACAACAACACAAATAGTTCACATTTCTTGCATATCCAGCTAAACTTGTCCATATCGCCTTGAAACGTCCTTTTTATTAGATGTTTAGCTCCATCTGTGTGTTAAGTATTCATCTAACAAGGACATGGTTTCCATCTTGAGTTGGTGTCATAACCTTTGACCTCCTCCTTCACATCCTCCCTCTCGTCTGATGCTCCGCAGGGCTGTGGTGGAGTCTGTGCACAAGCTGGACGTCATCATCGGCAGCAAAGCGTCCTACAGAGAGGTCTTTAAGCCGGAGAACATCAGCCTTCGCAACAAGTATGTGTGTCTGTGTGAGTGTGTGTCTGTGTGAGTGTGGGGGGAGACGAGGCTTTGGTATCGGCCAAACCCTGGAAAGACTTTTCTGAGCTATCGGAGCAAGAGGGCAGCCAGAGCAGTTAGTGGAAGGTGAAGTCTTTTTTATCTTCAGCCAAAATAACCAATGGCTCTGCATGGCTGCGCCCCCTCAACCCGTGAAACCAGGTTGACTCACCAGACCACTTGTCAAACCAGCGCGCCCACTGTCTCCCTAACCCCCGTGTGTGTGTGTGTGTGTGTGTGTGTGTGTGTGTGTGTGTGTGTGTGTGTGTGTGTGTGTGTGTGTGTGTGTGTGTGTGTGTCTGTGTGTGTGTGTGTCTGTGTCTGTGTGTGTCTGTGTGTGTACTGTGATCAAGTAAACATACACAGATTGAATTACAAGATGTGTTGCGCAATCACAGCGCTGGCCTTCTCTGACCAGACCTTTACGCCCTGAACAGATCCAGTTACAATCACATCACCTCGCCCTCGGTTACCTCCAGTCTGCATACTGTGATTTGTTTCCAGATTACACTCACATTAAGTTCAGTCTCCTCTCTTAATCCCAGTCTGATGAGGACCTAGACTTCCTGTGTCCTTCCCTGGCTGACTGTGTGTGTGTGTGTGTGTCTGCGTGCTCTCAGGCTGAGGGAGCTGTGTGTGAAGCTGATGTTCCTCCATCCTGTGGACTACGGGCGCAAAGCCGAGGAGCTGCTCTGGAGGAAAGTCTACTATGAGGTCATCCAGGTCATCAAGACCAACAAGAAGGTGAGGAGGAGACACCAGCCCAGAACCTCCCCCCCTGCTCGTGTCCCTTTTGTTTGTATTTCTTATGTGTGTGTGTTCTCCTCTGTTCTGCTCCAGCACGTCCACAGTCGCAGCGCTCTGGAGTGCGCCTACAGAACACACCTGATCGCCGGCGTGGGTTTCTACCAGCACCTGCTGCTCTACATACAGTCACACTACCAGCTAGAGCTGCAGGACTGCATCGACTGGACCCACGTCACAGACCCGCTGATCGGTCAGTCACACACACATACACACACACACACACCTTCAAACCATAGAATGTTGGAAAGCTTTGTTGTTTAGTACTGAACACACTCCAAGGAGAAAGGAACCCGATCAGCAGATTTGTGCAAATGGATTTTATTTCTAAATCTCTCCTAAAGGCCGATCAGAATGCGTTTTGATTCGTACGACTGCTACGTTTCTAAAAGCGGCTTGACCTCCTTTACAGCTCAGATTAAACCGTAGTCTGCGTTTGGATTCGGCGGCCGTGACCTTTGCGGCTCCACCACGTGTTCCCCGCCGCTCATTGTCTCCGTCCGCTCAGCCTCAGATTTCATTGTCGCCCGGCACAAAGCTAAATTAGTAAACGCTGGAGGATTGCCAAGTCGGTGCGTTGCCAACAAACGGGGCAGCTGGAGGGTCGAGCCCCGACTGGAGAGATGAAGAAGGAGATGTTCAAGCTAGAGCACCTCTGGATCCTCACATACACAGTCATGTCAGGTGTTAAATGGAGCCTGTAGTGAGAGGAAAACATGAATATCTCCTGATCGGCTTCATTAGATAGATAAGAGAATGTGTGTGTGTGTTCCTGTGTGTCCCTGCAGATGACACACTGCTGTTTGCACTGTTGCAAACAGTTGGTATCAGTTATAATGATCAAAGTCTCCTCTCGTTAACTGTTATCATCGCTGTAGACACCAAGTCCTTGAAATTAAAGGAAATATGTGTTGTGGAATGTTTCTCTCCCCCCCCCCCCCCTGCAGGTCGGAAGAAACCCGTTTCCGCCACCCCCAAGGAGATGGAGTGGGCCCAGATGGCGTGCCACCGCTGCCTGGTCTACCTGGGAGATCTGGGTAATAACAGGATAACAGAATACGCTATGTAACCGCAATGAAAGCCTCTTTACCCAGCATGTGAGAGAGAGGGAGAGAGAGAGGGAGTGTGTGTGTGTGTGTGTGTAATTGGCCCGGAGCTGTTTGCTTGTGTTAGAGCTGAGAGAGTTCTGTATGTGGACCGATCATACATCGTTTCACACAACGAGACGGGAGGCAAATGAAAACCACGTCTGCCCCGTTTAGGCTTTTGATGAATTACAATCAAGTTCAGCCTCAGCGTCTCCACTCTGATACTCACTTCCTGTCTGAATCCAGTGTGTGTTCAATTCACGTGGAAGGAAACTTCGTTCTAACTTGTTCTTCACGTTGCAGCTCGCTATCAGAACGAGCTGGCCGGCGTGGAGTCGGAGCAGCTTGCAGAGAGGTTTTACCATCAGGCGCTCACTGTCATGCCACACGTAGGTGAGTGACAACAACACGCGACCACGGAGACGAAATAATAATAAAGGAGCGTCACGGGGCAGCAGCAGCCTTCAGTCAACATGAGGTCACTCTTCACGCCAATAACAATGTTTTCACCCACACAGGAATGCCTTTCAACCAGCTGGGCACCCTGGCAGGAAGTAAGCTCTACAACGTGGAGGCGACCTACTACTACCTACGCTGGTAAGGAGCCAGAGAGTCACAGCTGCCCTCAGCCGTCCAACCACAGGCTACAGTCTCCTAACAAAGTGTTTTAATGTGTTCCTGCCAGCATCCAATCCGAGACTCCGTTCGACGGCGCCTACGGCAACCTGAAGCGCCTGTTTGACAAGGCGGCCAAGATGTACCACCAAGTGAAGAAGCAGGAGATGAAGAAGCTGTCGCCGTCTCGGCAACGGTGAGGAGGAGTCACCTGGTCTGTGGGCGTGCAGAACGTTTCGCACTCACGGTGTATTTCAAGCTTACGGAGAGGACACAGATGGTCGCCCTTAGCAACAAGAAAGCCGTTTCACTTTCAAGCCCCCCCTGACAGACAGAAGCCAGTCGATGCCTAAACACCCTTTGTCCTTCTTCCCACAGATCTAAAGACATCAAGCGTCTGCTGGTGAGCTTCATGTACCTCCAGAGTCTCCTGCAGCCTAAAAACAGGTGAGCTCCTGTTCCATCACCCATCTGCTTCTTTTCCTCCACAAGACAAGCCGCCGTTGTCCTCTTATTTACATTTGCGTGGCGTTAAAGCAGCACATCCTGGACTCTAGCAGCTCTCTGGCTTCACCCTGAGCCTGCAGTGGAAGCTTCACTCCCCTGACTTTGCTCTCCTTCCCCCCCTTGTGTGCAGCCTGATGGAGACGGAGCTGACGTCTCTGTGCCAGTCGGTGCTGGAGGACTTCAACCTGGTGCTCTTCTACCTGCCGGCGCCAGGACACGGCGGCGCTCACCACCCGCCCAGCGAGGAGGAGGAGGAGCAGCAGCAGCAGCAGCACGCCGACAGCTCCTACCCCGTGCTGCCCGACGCCCTGGTCTTCAAGATGGTGGTCACGTGTCTGATGGTGGTGCACAGCCTGAAGAGGGGAGGTCGGTGTCTGATGCACGGCGGAGATGCGAAGGTTGTTGCGGTTGTTGTATCTCTGTTGTTGCTAACGCTTGTTGGTGTTTCGTGGTCGCAGGATCCAAGCAGTACAGCGCGTCCATAGCCTTCACTCTGGCCCTGTTCTCCCACCTGGTCAACCACGTCAACATCAGGCTGCAGGCGGAGCTGGAGGAGGCGGAGACCCAGGTGCCTCCGCTGCAGACCGACCCCACAGGTGAGAGAGGAAGAAGAGCTCCAGAGATCTTTAAGGAGTGAAACACTAGAGGAACTTAAACACACACAGCTTCTCCTGGCTTACAGTCGGGAGCAATTGATACTTATTTTTAATTTATACATTGTTGTGTTGTGTGTATTGTTGTGTTGTGTATAATGTAAAGTGTTTAAAGTGCCAAGTATGTGGTAATAAGTTTTTGCAATCTATCTGAGAACCCACTTGACTTCTGTCGTCTAGATGAGTCAGAGATGAAGGATGTGCCGGCTCCATTAACCGATGAGAAGCCACTGCAGAACGGCTCCCTGGAGCAGGAGGAGGAAGACGAGGAGGAGGAGAAGAATGAAGACGGAGCGAAGAAGAACATCAGTGAGGCCGAGCAGCGCAAGTTGGAAGAGGAGAAACAGAGGCAGAAGAAGAAGTACACCCGCCTGTCACGATTGCGCCGCCGCCGCTGCGCCCGCAAGGACGGGGGAGGAGAGGACGACAGCGACCTGAGCGAAGGCTTTGAGAGCGAGGAAGAGGAGGAGGACGACGACGCGAGGAGGGGTCGCGCCGATTCGACGAGCGGCGCTTCGACAGGAACGCCCGTCAATCCTTCACCTCTCGTGAAAGAGACCAAGAGAGAACCGTTGGTTGAGCAGGCCAGCTGGGAGAGCGGCTCTGAGGAAGAGGAGGAGGAAGGAGGAACGGCCTTCGATGTAGAGACGGACTCGGACATGAACAGTCAGGAGTCTCGGTCGGACCTGGAGGACATCGAGGACACGGAGAACTCTGACAACATGGAGGGCCAGGCTCGGGAGCACCAGGAGGAAGAGGAGGACGAAGACCAATCTAAGGAGGAAGTGCCCGAGCGGGACGGCGACACTCCTCCCACCACCAACGGGCCGCTGCTGCCCAGCGACTCCAGCATCAGCAGCAACCTGCAGGCCATGTCCTCGCAGCTCTTCCAGGCCAAGCGCTGCTTTCGCCTGGCGCCCACCTTCAGTAATGTGCTGCTGCGGCCCCCCACCTCACCGTCCCCCGCCAGCCCCGCCCCCACGCCCGCCCCCGCCGACGCCTCCGCTCCCCCCTCCCAAGAGACGCCGCCTCCGCCCGGGGACTCGCCCTGCGACGTCAGCCCCACTACTGCCAACGGGACCAACGACAATGGTAACGCACCTTCACTCCTCCTCCTTCTTCATCACACATAAGCTTTGGTCCTTTTTTGTTTTGCCTAACTGTTTCCGCTCCCTGCCTCAGACTTGGACTCAGACTCTGAAGGCAGCCAGCACAGCAGTCAGTCGGTCCGCAGTGAGAAGACTCTCCTGGAGAAGCTGGAGATCCTCACCAACCAGGGCCTCATCCAGGTGGTCAAGGTCTTCGTCGACTGGCTGAGGACAAACACCGACATCATCGTCATGTGTGCCCAGGTGAGTCCTCTCTGTCCAGACTCCACATCTCTGCAGTCACATGACATAAAGGCCTGGTTCTGACTCCACGGTTCCCTCTGCAGAGTTCTCAGAGTCTCTGGAACCGTCTGTCTGTGCTGCTCAACCTCCTCCCTGACGGCAGCAAGATGCTGGAGGCCGGTGAGTCACAGCATCAGTACACACACACACACACACGTTATAGATGTGTGTGTTTGGGTCAAGGAATCGGATTATAAAAGTCCTTTACACAGAAACGATTGTTAAAGTGTGTGTGTGTGTGTGTGTGTGTGTGTGTGTGTGTGTGTGTGTGTGTGTGTGTGTGTGTGTGTGTGTGTGTGTGTGTGTGTGTGTGTGTGTGTGTGTGTGTGTGTGTGTGTGTGTGTGTGTGTGTGTGTGTGTGTGTGTGTGTGTGTGTGTGTGTGTGTGTGTGTGTGTGTGTGTGTGTGTGTGTGTGTGTCAGTCACAGAGCTGGGTCTGAACCCGGAGGTCACACAGCTGCTGAGTGAGTGTGAGCAGCCCGGCCTGGTCCAGACTCTGCTGCTGCCTGAGGATCTGTCTCTTCATCACCTTCCTGCCCTCAGCGCCGCACACCGCCGCCTCGACTTCACCCGCCACAACCGCTCACTCACACCCCTGCAGGAGGTACACACACACTCTCACACTCTTGTTTATATGTGTATTGACCAACTGAAGTGAGAGAGCGGCTCCTTCATGTGTGTACTCGTTCATGTTCCTTTCAACGATAGAACAGGAAATGAGACTCAGTAGTTTCTGAAATGAATAATTGAAGAGAATGAAAGAGGAAGCTCACATGGAGACTAACCAGCCAGTTATGAGTTAATGCTTCTCTGGCCTTCACTCTTTATTGTTTGTTTTTTGTAAAGATTCTCACTCAGCTAAGCACCTCGCTCTCCCTCTCTCCCTCTCACTCTCTCCCTCTCTCTGTCTCTCCCTCTCTCCCTCTCTCCCTCTCCCTCCCTCTCTCTCACTCTCACTCTCACTCTCTCCCTCTCTCTGTGTCTCTCCCTCCCTCTCTCTCCCTCCCTCTCTCTGTCTCTCTCCCTCTCACTCTCTCTCTCTCCCTCTCTCTCTCTCTCTCTGATGGCCTGCAGGTTAGAGTCACACAGCATTGAGTCTGTTGTAGCCAGGAGTGAAATCTTTTGACTTATCTGATCATCAGTCAGCAGAACCTCTTAATCATTATTATCCCTTCTCTCCTCTTCATCTCTTCCAGTGTGTGGTGCGAGTCTGCTGCATCCGCAGCTTTGGCCACTTCCTGACCAATCTCCAGGGCAACGTGCTGCACTTCAACCCAGAGGCGGGCATCTTCACCAGCATCAGCCAGACTGAGGAGGACAATCTGGTGCAGCAGGCCAAGGCCCAGTTCCGCATGGTGAGTGACGCCTCGGTGGACCGACCACAGCCAGAAGGAGCGCCGGCTGTCTGAGGCCCCTACAGTCGGCTGTGTGGGCCAAACATGGCAGTGTTACATAAATGTATAACTACGCAGAAGAATTGATGACTTAAGATCCAAAGTAACGGCACCGTTTGATGTGGAGTCTCTTTTCTCTTCCTCCAGGCTGAAGAGGAGGCTCGGCGAAATCGGTTAATGAGGGACATGGCCCAACTCCGACTCCAGGTGGGTCTACTGGCTTATACAGATGTGACGTACAGATGTTAGAGACGATCAGGGGCCTCAACTGAATTCCGAAGTCTAAACTTTGTAGGAACCTTAAGAAAGTTTCAGTTTTAAAGTTTAGATAATATGAGAAGAAAGTGTGACTTGTGTGTGTCTGAGGAGAGTGCGAGTGTGTGAGGAGAGAGCCATTGTGTCTGAGTGAAGGAGGTCCAGGCTTCAGTATCGGCTTCTTCTTTACTAAACACCAGATCATTCTAAGTGTTACCTTTAGACTCTCTTCTCTAAGCCTCATTGATGCTCAGCTGTGCCTCTTGTCAATCCCGGTGCTTGCAGTTGGAGGTGTCGCAGCTAGAGGGCAGCCTTCAGCAGCCCAAGTCCCAGTCCTCCATGTCTCCGTACCTGGTGCCAGACGCCGCCGCCCTCTGCCACCATCTGAGCCTCATCCGGCAGCTGGCGGCCAGCGGCTGCTTCATCGTCATCATCCCACGCACAGGTCAGTCTGTCTGAGGGAGCTGCTGTTCACCCTGTGGGCCTGCAGGGGGCGACAGAGGGAGGAGGTTCATCAGTCTCTGTATCAACTCTGTGTTTCTGTGTTGTAGTGATTGATGGTCTCGACCGGTTGAAGAAGGAAAATGCCGGAGCGAGAGACGGGATCCGCTTCCTGGAGTCTGAATTTCGCAAAGGCAACAGGTGAGTGTGTAAAGGCCTGATGAGCTCAGGGAGAGGAGAGACGGGAGCTCCTGCTTTAATGTACAGACGGGCTGGACAGGATCTTCACTTCCAGTCCCTGACGCTTGCTTACAGCCTTCTTCTTCTCTTCTTTGTGCACTGCAGGTACATCCGCTGCCAAAAAGAGTCTGGGCGAAGTTTTGAGAGAGATAAACTGAAACGGCAGGACATCGAAGCTTGGTGAGTCCTGACCTTACCTGTCTCACCTTCACCTGTGAGGAAAGACGTGAGAGCTTAGTCAGTGGAGTTCAGCTTTGAGTTTGGGTCCTCTGCTGCTTTTCCAGGCATCTGTACAAGATGGTGGACAGCTGTCGTCAGCTGACGGTCTCCCAGAGCAACGGAGATGAAGACACGGCCGGCATGGTGACGATTCTTACCGGGCTCACCGTGGACGAGCTTTGCAATCAGTCAGCGGCTATGAAAGTGAGTCAGTCTGTGTGTTTGTGCTTCATCACTCACTAGGCTTACACACACTTCAATCAGAACTGCAGCACTTTACTTCTAATTTAGGTCTGTAACTGTGACTTTCTCTCTGTTCCTCTTCACTCATCTCCTCCTCTCCTCCTCTCTCCTTAGTCGGCCGTCCAGGCGGCGGGCGCAGCGGGCATGGAGCTGAAGAACATCGTGGACTTCCACCGGCAGTGGAAGGAGATTGGCTGAGAGGTTCCGAGGGGGCAGCTGGCGGCGCTGCGAGCAGCTGACGGATCACGACACATGCTCCCTCTCTCTCTCTCTCTCCCACTCTTTTGCTCTGTGTGTATCTGCGTCTCAACTCGACAGGAAGATGGACGGAAGGAAAGAGTTCAGGCTTAGAGGGATGGAAAAGTTCAAACGGGCAGAGGAGGAAAAAAAAAGGCAAAGAGATAAACGGGGTGAAACGGGGGGCGGAACTCCCACTCCCAAACCTTAAACATAAAGAGCGACCCCTGGTGGTCGGAGTGAGGACCTGATTGGGGACGCGACACACCTTTTAAGTGCCCCTGGTTCACACCCTAACCAGGCATACACTGTATATGTTAGCAAACGAGTACACACACGCGGGGAGAGGAACCGCACGTACATACACACACACACACACACACACACACACACACACACACACATTTACGCTCAGATGAATCCATATAGATATTTAGAGCTCCGCCCCTTCCCTCCATTCTGTGTTTTGAAAAACAGGCGACGTGAAGGCGAGACTCTGCCGGGGCCGAGTCGGATACAGACGCAGGGTGTATCAAAAAAAAGAGAGAGCGAACACACAATTGCGCACACGCACACACACACACACACACACACCCACGGCTTCCTAAACAGGGTCCCGTAGCTCTCGGGCCTGTAGAGAGGGTCGAGGCAAACACACATGTACAATTCTCCAGACATTGTTCTTTTCTCTCTGTGGCTTTCTTCTCCTTTTTTTTGTTTTTTTGGTTTTTGTTTCTCCCTTAATTTTGCGGTGTACTGTTGTGACCAGTGACTTATGTAATGAAACGTGTGTGTGTGTATGAGGAGAAAAGGAATAACGTGTAAGGCGTTTTTAATTTGGATTTTTATTTTTGTACCCGGATGATGATATTGTTTATTTTTGCTTTTGTTTTTGGGGCAGAAAGCAGAAGGCAGGAGTATTTATGGGAAAACGGTCGTTGTTGTTGTCGTCGTCGTTGTTGTTGTTGTGTGTTCATCCACTGAGCAAGTCCTTCACTTTTTTTCCCAAACAAAAGAAGATGAACGGTCATCCAGCCTGTGTGTGTGTGTGTGTGTGTGGAGGGGGGAGGGGCTGAGCAGCAGCAGCAGCTTCATCGTACAGGAGAGAGGGGTCGGCCCGGCCCTCCCACAGGGGGGGGGTGAGGGGGGTCGTGTTGGACCCCTGTGAACTCCTATAAGATAGAAGCCCACCCACCATCACGTTTCCATAGTGACTGTCCCATCATGCACAGTGCAAAGGAAAATCAGTATATGTACGTGGCCATGCATTGAACAATAAAAAGAACAGAAGTTACATTGTTTGCTTTGTTTTTATTACCAATTTACTTTATTTTCAATTGTCAGTGTGTTTGTAAGAGACTGACACACGATCCAGTAAAGATTAAGTTCAGTTAAATTAAGCTTTACCACTAGTTGGACTGATGGTGGCACTCTTATAACTCATTTTAGGCTCTGGCTTATAATTGGAACCATAAATCATAGAATCAAAATTCACCCCTAACAGTTTTTGTTGTATTTAATGTTGTGGGTCAATTGTCCCTAAATCTCAGATGTAGATTGATGATGTGCTGTGTATACTTGTATAATATAACTATCTGAAACCAAACTCAGTGGACGTCTGCACTCCCTATGCAAAAGGTGAAACATGAATCGACCTCATGGTGGCACTAAAAGGTCAACCGTTTCATTTTGTGAGTGTCTTTGGAAGCAGACATGATCGAGGTCAAGGATTTGGTCTTGATTGGAGGTCTTGTTGGCCTTGGCGGTGGTATGTATGCCCTCTGATACTCTCCAGCTCACAAACACCCTGACATCACAGCTGAAGCTTCATCCTCCTGGTTGAACTCCCTGACCCGAGCCTCTTCCTCCTCTCTGCCTGTGTGCCATCCTCCCTCGCTTCTCCTCCTCCTCCGGCCCCTGGAGTCCCTCTCTGTCCCTCTCTGTCCCTTGGCCCCGTGCCCACCGCTGCCACAGCACAGGAAGTAACCAACCCCCCCTCCCCTCCCCTCCCCTCCCCCCGACAGTGAGGTCAGTGCCACCCTGACAGAGTTGCTGGCACCGTCTTTGGCCCACTCTCGGTTGGGTAAGAGGGTGGGAACCTCAGTGGCCCAGTCCTCTTTCATCCTGTGGGGCTGCAGCGGAGGTTTGAGCTGCGGAGACAGGATGAGACACACACACTCCTAACCTGCACACATATACAGTAATGTCCATGAGGGGGTCTGTGCTTGTGGTGGGCAAATGCCTCGCCTGTCTTGACTTCATCTGTAAGTACTTCTGATTCTTTTAAAGCTTTTCTCTCATGTTTCAATCTGTGACACTAAAGCAGGAGCAGCACTAAACTCACACACACTCCGGTCCTATTCTAATATTATTAGTACGTATAGATTTATTAGAAGTTTCCTTTTGCATTGGCTCATATGTTAATGCTGCTGCAGCTCTTGTGCTTTCTGCTTTGTCTCCTGATCGGGAACACAAGCGCTCTTTCTTCGCTCCATCCAATGAGGCGGCGGCGCTCAGGCCTGAGGGTGGAGATTTGGGGGGTCCAGCCCGGTTTGTTATTCGGTGTGTGGAGGAATGTGCGGAGGAAGAGGGGCTGCTGTCCGTCACAACAGCGGACAGGCCCGAGTGGAGGATTAGGAGGGAATTGTACTTCAAAAACCAGTTTGTTCCCTTATTTTTGATTTCCCTCCGTGAGCGCCCTGGGGTCCCGCCGTCACTGCGATGATCCCGCCGGGAACAGAAAGCTGAGAGGTTAGCGGGTGTCTGGTTGTACTTTTCCTTCATTGCATTACAGTGACACACACACACATCCACACACACACCCCCACACACACGTGCCTGCCTCTTTCTAAGAAACTGTGTCGTGTTTCCCGACGATCGCTTCCTCCACTTAAACACCCTCGAGGGTTTGACTCGTAGCCACGCCCATTTCTGAGGAACATGTTTTTGTTCCTCACAGTTCCCGAACGTTCTTGGCGCGCGATCAGCACATGTACCGACAGTTACAGTCACGTTCAACCTACAGACATACATAACACGCTGACGTCATCCCTGCGCTCCACTCACAGCGCGTGTAGAGGCGGAGTGTGTGTGCAAGTGTGTGTGTGTGTGTGTGTGTGTTAACGCGCGTTTACTCCCCCACGCGCACAAAAGCGTTTTCCTGTTTTGTTTTTCACTATTAAGTGCAAAGTTCCACGTCAGGTCCTTGATATGATCGGATTTCCTGCCCACGTGACTCTCTATGGTCAGAGTTTGAGTTTGGGGATGTTATTGTTGAGTTGTTGTTGTTATCATGATTTGTTTGTCACATACTGGAGTGTGTGTGTGTGTGTGTGTGTCATACATCATTGATAAGGTGTGTACAAGAAAGAATCAAATGTGGGAACTTCTTATAAACAGGATTATATAAGAAGGACTGCTGTATAAGGGAACACTGGGGACTGGAGGATGTATTAGGGCACATAAATACAAGATATACCAAAGATCTATAGCTAAGTAGTAGTTCTAAGTATAAATATATGTTAAATATATGTAAACAAACACAAATCTATCAGCTTATAGAAACGTATGGATGCGTGTTAGTCCAGGTCATGTGATTCACTCATTTTGTGTTAAAGGTAACTGGACTTTTTTAATCTCTTCTGAGGTTTCATCATTTCTACTGACTGACAGGAAGTCAGTTCCCTGTTTTCAACCTCTGTGAGTCATGTTCTCTGCATCACGAGGCGCTGAGGTCACACTGTTCTGATCATCATTAAGAACACAGGCGGCTTCACTCCGCTCTTATTGGAGTTCAAACTATGTCCTCAAAACAGACACATTGTTCAAATTGAGATGAATAGTTTCTTGGTTCAATAAGTTACGAGTCATGTTATTTTTCAGAATAATGACCTCGTCACATGATGAAATATTTAATCTGCTCATTCTGCCATCAGTGGGCTCATAACTTTTCAATCAGGTCTTGTGTAAGGTGAAGGGCGCCTTAAGGTCTCCTATCATTTGGCAGTTAGAATACAAAATGAAATAAGAATGCAAATGAAATAAAAATAAAATAATAAAACAAAATGCCTGAACAATGTTTTTGGCAAGTTTTGTTGTTGATTGGTTAAAATAAGATAACAGATCAATATGAAATGAGGATCCAGGAATGTGATTAGAGATGATGATGATGATGATGATGATGATGATGATGATGATGATGGAAATATCTCAGTCATTGTTTTTTTTGTTTTATGTGTCAGGATCAGAACTTATCAATCAGGTCAAGTCATACATGTGGTGCTTTCAGGACACAACCAATCAATCCGTTCAAGTCTGTGATGAGGTGATCTAAGGGGGAAATTTTTCTTGGAAATCCAGGAATGTGATGGATGATGATGATGATGATGATGAAATCTCAACCCTGTGCTAATTGGATGGTTCAGGCTCAGAACTTATCAGTCAGCATTGGGGGAGCAGAGGGACAGATCATTGTTTTGTTCCGTAGGTGGTCGCGTCCACTCCGCTCACACATGGCCGTTGTTGTTGTTGCTCCATCGGTGCCACGTGAGGGCCGAACAACGCTTCCTATTGGCTGGAGAGCGACGTGAGTGACACAGCGAGAGAGAGGGAGAGAAAGAAAGGAGAAAGAGAGAGAGGGAGAGGAGAGAGAGGAGAGACTTGACTTTACTACACAGCCGAGGCGGACAAACCCTCCCAAACCCTTTCTCGCTGTGATTCTACTTTGGAGCGGGACCGGGAGCGTCTCTGTTCCTAAATGCCGATCAGTCGCGGTAAGTCGAGTCGAGTCTTTGTTCCAGACCCGAAATGTGCTGTTTTGTTATTTGTGACTGATAAAACCCAAACTTGCTCGCTTGTCAGTGTTTGTTTAAGTCTCGCTGCTGCTGCGGATCCTTGATGGACTCGTTCCTCCGCCGCCCGCAGCGGTCGGTGCTCCCAGTCTGGACGTGTTTATGGGATAGTGACACGCACATGGGAGATGATGGATTGACGCGTTTTAAAATATACAAAAAACAAAATTCCTAGACGTCCAGAGAAAGAGATTGTTCCCGTGACCGTGTGTTTTTGTCTGGAGACGCGTTCAGGGTCCTAATTTAACAACACATTTCCACGTTCTCCAGAGAATTCCTTCAGCCTGCACAGCTCAGGAGTGATGGAATGTTGTTTCTCTGCCTTTGTATTTACACTCGAGGCGCCTAGAGCAGCACTCAAAGGGTTAACAGTCATATGTTCCCTTTATTGTAAAGCTTCCTAAAAGTTCCTGGTCAAAAGTATCTGGACGTCTGATTTCAAAGCAGCTGTTCCTTTCTTTGCTTTCCACTAAGATGTGGGATCATGGCTTCAGGGATTTACCTCCAATTGTTCATTAAAGCTCAGACATACACACTGTTGCTGTTTGGGGGCAGCAGGAATGTGTGTGTGTGTGTGGGGTCACACCCCTTTCTTGACCTTGACTCTGTGCTTGGGTGGCTTTGTGGTGCTGGGACAGGAAAGAGCCAAACTGTCTCCACACACCTCTAAACAACCTGAATGAAATGATGATCAAAGGGCTCGACTTGTGTTTGATAAAGGGGAACTGAATACTTCTTTTTGCCTTCCGGTGCCATGTTTCTTCTCCTACCTGGTGCATAAAGTAGACTGACCGGAATGCCAATTATTATGGCGGCAGAGCACCGTTTAGCCAAAACAAGTAGATGTGATGGGCTGCAGAGACATAATCGTCCATAAACATAAACGTCCTCTAATGAGGACGTGTTGTGACGTGGATGGAGTCGGTGCAGCTCAGTCTGGGGTCGCCTTTCATCTCTGCGTTTGCCGCCATGTCATCTTAAATGATTATTTTTCTTATCTCCTGTGAGCTGGCAGAGTGGCGTTCAGGCTAACTCATGTTGCTCTGTGTGTTTGGGATCCTGACGGTTTTTTCTTTGGCTCAGGGCCTGATGGGAGGGTGCAGACTGGGAGCTCCACACACACGTGTTCACTCAAGCTCGTGGGTTCAGGGAGGCTGGTGCCAACTCAGGCGTCGGTCTGAAGATAGAAATCAAAGAATCAGCCAGCCAGTCAGTCAGTCAGTCAGTGACAGACCGTTACTCCTCATCCACCTCTCATTTAGTGAATCCACTAATTACAAGGCGCGTTCACACACTTTTGGCCATGTATTGTACAGTCTGTTCTCAGTAGGAATGAGGCTGGGCTCTTTTTATGTAAATATGCTTTAGAAAATGAAGCTCATATCTACAAAGCAAACCAAGCCGGCCCGATAAGTCATATTCAGCTTGTTTCAGTCTGACAGGCTGTTTCCCTTTACTGGTCGCACGGCACCGACGGTCACATGTGGGCCAGAGGAACTCACTGAGTCTGGAGGTTGGAGAGTTTTTTTTAAATTTGGGTTTGCTCACCAGGTCACAGCGGGACGAAGTGGTAGAGTAACACAGTCGATGAAAGAACAATAAGCAAGAATTGAGTCAGGGTAAAGGTCTGTGGTGCTCCTGCAGAGGGAGTGTTTGGTTTCAGCAGATAGCAGTTGTGATCTGGTGGAAGTCTCTGTTCCATAACGTGCAGACAGGGTGACAAAGGAGCGACACCTTTAGAAAACATTCCAGCATGGCCTCAGACTTGAAGCTACAACAGGAAGTTTAAATAACGTCTCTTGTGCTGAGGTCTGTGTGTGTGTGTGTGTGTCTTTGTACACGATGTTCTACAAAGCCTCCCGTACTGCAGTCACTGCAAATACTACAGTTCATTCATCTGCAGTAGAGAAGAAATTAGAGGGAAACATTCCCCTAAAATGCAAATGTGTGATTTGTATTTGTGGGCCGTTTGTGTGGAACAATAACCTGCTTATTCTTTATTCCTGAGAGTAATTGTTGAAATGTGGACAATGTGAAGTCACACTGAGATATTTTGCAGAGTGGAGTTGCAACTATTGGTCTTTATTTCAGTTAATGTTTGATATTTATGCCATAAACATCCAAGTTTACAGAACAAGACTTAGCTATCCCATTTGTGTGACGGCACCAGCAAATACTTGGCATTCATACCTTATAAATGACTAAAATAGATCAATGAATCAATCAGTGGTGCGTTTCTTGACCTTTGCTTGTTGTTTCTTACATGCTGTCCTCCAATCAGAGAGCAGAGATCTGTGTTTAGGTGTGGGGTCTGTCCTCTGTCGGCCTCAGTGGATCAGAATGCAGTGCAGCCTCAGTGAACCTCATCATCTCATTATACTCCAGGCGTGACTTCAATTTCACTAACTTGTCAAACTGGCTCTGTGAATGACATCGTTGTTAATCCAGAGACGAGCCTCAGCTTTACTCCCTCGCATTGCGTCGTCCTAACGGTTGGTGTGTGGAAACGTCGGATTGAGCAATGCCGCTCTCTTTTTCTGGTCAAGCGTGTTTGTGAGTGTAGTGTAGTGTGCGTTTGTCTGTCATCTCCTCAGCTCAACGTGTTCCAGCAGGACAACGGAATGTTCTATAGCTTGAAATGTGCCAGGGCGGCTTTGACACCGAGGACACGTGCACATCTGTGTAGACGACATGTTCTGTACCCGGCCTACGTTACTGTCAGCTCCCGTGCCAATAAAGGCGTCCATTGAGCGCGGTCACGTGGGAGCCATCGAGCGTGAGGGAAGAAGTTCAGATGTCGGGAGAAGGACGAGAACAAGGGGAAAATGAAAAGAGGGGAAGGAAGTATTGTTGGACCCTAAGATGAGAGTTGCTTCAAACTCTCAAGGTGTAGACGAGGATCAGTCGGCTCCTCATAGCGTGAGGAGAGAAACCACCCGCAGGGTTAATACACAATGATAAATGTCTCTGTCAACACAACTCTGTGTCAACGGGGTCACAGAAGTAGGCACACACACTCACACACGCACACGCAAATGTATACCAATCCTGAGTTTAGTCATTCTTGTGTATTACTATGGTTGCTGACGGCTATGAACACTTTCTCCTTCCTGGAGTCTCGTACGATTACTTTCCTCTTAATTGCCCCGCACTGACTGATTACATCTTGTTTCACTCTCGTACTACAGTTCGATTTTTTCCTGTCCCCCGGCCTGGAGGTCCATGAGTCAAAGACATTAAGCTTTAAAAACGGCGGCTGCACACTTTGTACTGGCTTGTCAGTTGCTTGTTTTGGACGATCAGACTCCTGGTCCTCTGTTCCTCTCAGTGTGAAGGTTTGAGACTCACTTTGAGAGGACTTGGCAGATATCTTCATCTTCCTTTGAGCAGTATTGAGTATTGAAACAGTGTATTGGCCTGTTGTTCGTTATATGCATTCCCTTTCTCCTTTATAAGCTGATTAAGTCAGAATCCTCTTAAATTCTTCCATGTATTATTCAGGATTTCTGTCTTAATTGCAGTTTGGGTCAAAGATCTGATTAACTGTGCATGCAAACTTACTGAATTACTTCATTTAGACACAAACAAGTTAACAGGGAGTGAAATTTGGACCAGTGATGATCAGGTGCAGGTATTGGAAGCAGAAAAGCCAAGCAGAACTTTGAAAGAGCTTGAGTCACTGCGTCTTTAGCCTCACATGAGCCTTTTTCCCCTAAAGTGGGTCCTTAAGCCAGATCGCAGAGACCTTGGACTGATGTTGACCAGGTCTGTCTCATCTTCAGCATGGTTTCCATCCGTGCTGCGACCTTCCACAGCAGACAGCCGTGTCGTGTAATCGTCTAAACTAACACACCCTTCGTCCGAACGCCCCCTGTTTGATCTCCTCATGCCTTTTTCTCAGAACTACAGGACAGGAGACATCATTTTCTTGCACAAGATCTCTGGGAAACCACAACAAACTAATGATTCTCAGGGAGGACGCCTATGATGATTTAATAAACCATTTAAGCACAATAAAGTCCTCACTCTGACTCTGAGAAGGCAAAGGAGATCCAGGAGTGTGTTTGTGTTTGTGTGTTTGTACAGTGCGTGTGTTTCTGGTGGGAGGAGCAGGAGCGGAGGGCTTTGCTGTCTGACTCAGAGACTCCTTCCAATCAGCAGGATGACCTCAGACTAAGGGCGGAGCAGGAGAGGAGAATGTTTTTGAGTTTGTGTCCACGTATGAGGTTGCATGTGCGCTCCAGTCACGCCTCAGGGTTCAGGACAGCGGCCCTGGGAAGCTATTTGAGAAAGTCAAAAAGGGTTTGATAGATGTTTCTCACGTCTTTTGAGTTCCTGTTGTAGAGGCACTTCAGCTCCAGCTGCTCAGCTTCTGATTTCATTCTCATTTCATTTACTCCCCTCTGCCACACTTCCATGAATGTGTAGTTGTGCGTTTGACCACAGTGGAACTTGGCAATGCACTTAAATCTACAACTTTGACACACATGGTTCACCAGTACGATCTGCTCAGAGCGTCTTCATGATGAACGCTTAACCCGTTGTTTACAGACGCTGCTTCTGCTGTCCTGGATCATCAGCATTCAAACAAACACATTGTTGACTTGTTGGGATTCTCTGAGTCGGCGTTCTCCTCTGTCAAGTTCCTCTAATCCATATCTCATTATTGATCGCTGTTAAAGTCTCAGGTGTTTGAAATTTGCATGTAAAGAAGTTTTCATTCAAACGAGCTGCAGAGAGAAAACGCATCCATCCTGCTAGCAGCTCTTTGTCATGGACACAAGCTGCAGTGTGTGTGTGTGTGTGTGTGTGTGTGTGTGTGTGTGTGTGTGTGTGTGTGTGTGTGTGTGTGTGTGTGTGTGTGTGTGTGTGTGTGTGTGTGTGTGTGAGCGAGCATGAGACGCCTCATTTCCATCCAGTCCGGCATGTAACAGTCGCTCTGCACTCTCAGGGCTTCGCCTCCACAAAGCTCACTTTGTCACAGCCAACAGGCCGCAGCCTGCAGCTGGGATGCAGTAAGCGGAGGAGGAGGAGGAGGAGGAGGAGGAAGGGTGGGGGGCTATAGGTACGAGCTGTGGTGCCAGGAAGCCTTCCATGGGGTCCAGCCTGGAGAGCGATGCCACGGCTCTGTTCTGGGTCTGTAAGGTGGCTAAGTGTTTGGGTTTGAATCCTGCAGGGCTTTTCTGTGTGCATGGGTTTGCTCAGGCTGCTCTGTTTCTTTTCCCCATGTAGCCCAAAGATCTGTTGCCCGTTATGCAAATTGCCCCTCAAATTTGCCCATAGGTGTGAATGTCTGCTTTGTTTCCTTTTGTCCTGCTTCACTACATTGTCTTCATGTGACCTCTGTGCCTTAAACTAGATTTACTCTGTGATAATACAGAAGTTAAAGGAAAGCATTTGGTTCATTCGGCCTTCTTTCTGTCTGGACAACAAAAAGGTTCCTGTCAGTTTAAAGTCATTAAAGCAGGGCGGTGTTACGTTGCAGACGCTGTGTTCTGTGGCGCAGACGTGTGAGAAGCTTCATCTCACTGCACGGACATAAGTGGCGTCTATATGTGTGAGAGATGCAGTCCGTCATTTGTACTGACGGAGACGAAGGAGGAGCGTGCAGTATTGTGTTGTGGTGTTGTTATGGGCGTGCTCGCTGTGCGACGCAGCCCACTGCAGCGTGACAAAGACGGGCTTTTTCTGAGGCCATGTCTGGTTTTGTCTCAAGAGCGGCAACAATGGCAGATTGTTCTCTGAGCCGGATCCGGTCCACAGAGCGTCGCACTGAAGGACTCTGTCATACACACTTTAATGCTGATTGTACTTTGGAAGAGAAATCCAATTTCAACTCTGTGTTTGGATGGACTGATGTGCTCGATGCTCCGTGTCCAGACTTTAGATTCTGTTCTATTGTGTGTTTATTATCTGATAGTTGTGTCCCGGTGCTACATTTCTGTGGCCGGTTGTGTCTTTTATTTACCACACACACTGTTGTTGCATGTGAAGTCAAAGCCTGAGCAGTGAAGTTGTGTCATGGTGCTGTGATGAGCATCGCCCTGGCATAACATTGTTGGTTTTAAGATATTTACTTTTAAACATATTCATTCTGTGTAAACTGGTTGGTGATGGCTCGTGTGTGTGTGTGTGTGTGTGTGTGTGTGTGTGTGTGTGTGTGTGTGTGTGTGTGTGTGTGTGTGTGTGTGTGTGTGTGTGTGTGTGTGTGTGTGTGTGTGTGTGTGTGTGTGTGTGTGTGTGTGTGTGTGTGTGTGTGTGTGTGTCGGCAGTGTTTCCGGTGTGGCGGGGCGTCGGGGCCAGTAATGGTGGCGGAGGAGGTGGGTGGAGTCCGGGCTGGAGCTGGGGACGCTGCCTGCGATGGGAGCCGGCCGGGTTTGACTCTCCCGTCTGGTTAGTCCTGTGCCGCGGGGGACACGCCAGACTCAGGGAGGTTTGCCAGAGAGGCAGCGGCGCCATCAGACTGTCCACAGACATGCTGCGGATGAAGCTGCCTGAGCTCTTTGAGATCCACCAGATCCCAAAGGTAAAGAGTAAAAAGGTCATCTGAGTGCTACAGTACCTCAGACTCTTCAGACCAGCACAGGTTCACACACACACACACACACACACACGCTGATTTCCCCCCCTGTCTGTGTGGTTGTTGGTCCACAGGTGTTCAGGGAGGAGAGCATCATCTCAGGGTACCGCCACCCCCAGAGCTCGGTGAGGGACTGTCTCCTCAGCAGCTTCCAGATGAACAACGAGACCATCAACATCTGGACCCACTTCCTGCCAACATGGTAGGAAAAGACAGTGAACCACAACAAAGACCATGTTAGATGTTTGTTTCAGACATTTTTCACTTTTCCTACCTAATAAAGTGGCAGCTGAGTGATTCCTTATCAAAGAACCCAGCAGGAGGAGCACATATGAAGAACACACTCATGTTAGTGTGTGTGTGATCTAGAGAAACACATCTTCGAGGCTCATAGCATGTTTGAGTGCCTGTGTACACACACATTTGGCAAAGTGCCGGAGAGAAAATGGAGGAGTGGAAAAACAGGCATGAGATGGGGAAGAGATACCTTTTAAATATGAATAAACACCCAGACCAATCCAGGATGCAGGGAGAGTGTGAGAGTAGGAGTCTCAGAGCTGCTCCTCTTGGCAGGTTTGAGCCAAGAGGAGGAACAGAGACATGAAAGACGGGGAAAAGCTGATTTTGATTTTGAAAGCTTTTTCTCTTGGAGGAATTCCCGAAGCTTTGAGTTTTGTGGGAATGTTTGGAATGAGAGGAGACGTGTTCTTGTTTCCCGTCCAGGTACTTCGTCTGGCGCTTCAGCCTCCTCTGCTCCACCATGAACTTCCTGACTGACAGCTACACGTGGCCCCTGCTGGTCTACATGGTGGTGATCAGCATCTACCCCTTCACCTCCAGCTGCGCCCACACCTTCAGCACCATGTCCCCAGAGTCACGACACATATGCTACTTCTTTGACTACGGAGCGCTCAGCCTCTACAGCCTGGGTGAGACTCAAAACACCGTTAACGCCACCGCTGCCACCGCCGCCACTGGCTCGGTTTGTTTGTTTGTTGGCAAGAACAAGTCTGGTTCTGCAAATCCAGAGGCTGAGCCAGGGTTACTCCTTATTATTACTCAACTTTTCCAGACTTCCCCTCCTTTCTTTAACATCGCAAGAGACGTTTTTGACACTTTCTCACAAACCAGTGAAGAGATCTGGACCAAAACAAGAAGACGATGAGCTCATTCTTCGTCTTATCATCGTCTTCTTATACTCTTTAGGCCCAAAGTGACCCAGTCCAGCAGGTTGTCATGACTTCATGGGGTCAAAGGTCACAGAGCAAGGTCATAGTTTCAGCCCAACCCTAATGCATGCAGAACACACTGAAGGCTTCTCTCATGTACAGGAATACACACACACACACACACACACACACACACACCTATACACGCACTGACGTCTGTCCGTGTGTGTGTGTGTGTGTGTGTGTGTGTGTGTGTGTGTGTGTGTGTGTGTGTAAGGAAACAAAGAGCAATGCGGGGCACAGGTGCTGGTTTGATAAAGTTGTTCTCTGACTGTTAGAGGCAGTGTAGAGTCCATTAGCGGTATAGATTCAGTTTGAGGGTGTGTGTGTTTACACAGGTAAGTAAGTATGCGCTTCTCTCCGTCCTGATTAGGCGTCCTGATTAGATCTCCTAACCGCCGCAGCCTCCTTCTGTCAATGTGAGGCAGCGGGAGGAAGAACGCTAAACCCAATGCTGTAAATGTACAGGAATGAGGGAGAACAGAGGACAGAGAAGATACCAAAACACACACACACACACACACACACACACACACACACACACACACACTCGCCACATTAGAATAGGAGCATAAGCTTAGTAACAAACCGGGTCAAATCCTCACAGATGTGGAGGTTTGAAGCGTGATGCGTGATGCGATACATGTTTGTTGACGTTGTGCGTCCGTGTCCAGGTTGTGCCATCGGTTACGCCGCCTACATCATGCCGGACAGCTTGGTGAACAGCTGGCTCCATCAGTACTTCGTCCCCATCGCCATTGGGAACTCTTTGTTCTGCACCAGTTTATCCTGCTACTCCAGGTGAGGAGGCTGCTGGCACCATCACCGCCTCTGCTCAAGGGCAAAACACAATATATCTACTTTTCCTTTTCTGTGTGGCAGCTTCCAGCGATTGATCGACCCCCTTTTTTTTGAAAGAAGCTTTTGTCTCAGATTCTTATTTCCTGCCAGCTTTTATCAGATGATGTAAAATTTTCTAGACAAAGAAATGAAGGAAGAAAGAAAGGATGAAGGTTTTAGTGTTTCCCCCTCATTGGATCCTGGTGTTGGACTGTGAAAGCCTCAGACACACACACACGCACACACACACGCAGGTATTTAGACACCATGTGACACTTTAAACTCTCTGAATCTGAAACTCCCACTAATGAAATCCTTAAAGTTTGAGCAGCACAGACGGAGACCAGTCCAACAAATCGCTTTTAAAATCTATGAATGACGATTGCGTAACGTCCCCCGTCTGTCTGTCTCTCTCTCTGTCTGTCTGTCTGTCCGTCTCGGCAGATTCCTGGAGCTGCAGTTCCCACAGAGGAGTAAAGTTCTCCGCACGGGAGCGTTTATCTTCCCGTTCATCTTTGACACGACGCCGCTGCTCTACAAGGTGAGACTGAGACTCTCTGCTCTCCTTAGTGTTCATCCTCTCCACTGGGACCTATCGGGTTAAAACCACAGCCTTTGTTGCTTTGTGTGTGTTTGTATCACTTAAGAACTAAGATGCGATTAGTTTGGTTTGAATCCTTTAAGCAGGACTTTGACTCACTAACCCAGAAACGTCTCTTAGCAACATGTTTCACCTCGTTGGGTCATCGCTGCTGAACATGAAGCATCAATGAATACACACTTCTATGATAACGTGTTCCCTTACAGACAGACACACACACACAGACGCACACTGTACGTCCACTAAGGATCCACACAAGGACGCCCATTCACGCAGACGACTCATTATCTGCCGTTATCTGAGGACCGTGAGACGAGTGTGGATGAAAAATGTTCTCTCAGATGTCTGATTGGAAGCCTTGTGTGTGTGTGTGTGTGTGTGTGTGTGTGTGTGTGTGTGTGTGTGTGTGTGTGTGTGTAGCTGCTCCTGTGCCTCGGGGGAAGCTGCGGCTCCAGCGAGGCCTATCTCTGCTACCACCTCCTCTTCGCCTTCCTCACCTGCTTCCTGTTTACGGCTCATCTCCCGGAGAGGTTGGCCCCGGGACGCTTCGACTACTTCGGTGAGCCTTTCTCTTTATGGTGTTGGGGTTGCGGCCCCGGTCGGTCCAGGTGGTGAAGCTTCCAGGTCTGGTCGTCGCCACAGGGGAGAACAAAGTGACAGTGAGAGTCTTTATTTAGTCTGTCCCCTAACGTGCTGACGTCAGGACTCGGCTGGACACGCCCACAAGACACTCTGAACCGACGTAAACATGGGAATGTCTCAAACTGTGGATATCTGGAAGAGTTAGAGTTAAACATCTAAGAGGCCTTTTATAATTTGGCTTTAATCTTTATTTTTACCCTTAATAATCCCTTAAATTAAACAAATTTATCTGTCTGAAACTTTCTTCTCCATCTGATTTGTATCAGTGTGCATGTTGGAGACTTTGTGTGTGTGTGTGTGTGTGTGTGTGTGTGTGTGTGTGTGTGTGTGTGTGGTGAGATAAGTAAATGTTGTCTTAAGTAATGCGAGCGTCTTTGCTTTGCCTCGAGCCGTTTGAGTACAGAAGTGTTTTGTCTCCTTTTCTCAACTAACACAACAAACCACAGCACAGAGAAGCACAAGTGTGTGTGTGTGTGTGTGTGTGCGTGTGTGTGTGTGTGTGGACTGATGATTAGAGCCAAGAGGCTGTAACGTCTGACACAACTCGTATTCATTATGATGAAGAGGAGGAAGAGGAGGTGTTTAGTGCTGTTACAGTTGTTTTGCTTCCAGTCGATGAAGTTTAACTACAACATTTGTGAGTATTCAAACCTATCCTCCTCTTCCTCGTCTCTCCTGCAGGCCACAGCCACCAGCTGTTCCACATCAGCGCGGTGATGGGGACTCACTACCAGATGGAGGGCCTGCTGGCGGACATGGCGTCTCGCCGGGCGTGGCTGCTGGCCCACGGGGCGATGCCGTCCTTCCTGGGCACCATCGGGGCGCTGGTCCTCAGCGTCCTCCTCAACGTGGGCATCATCGGCATCTTCAGCGCCCCCTTGCTGTGGAACCTGCGGCGCGGCAGCAACCAGCCGCACACGACGCAGAGCGAGCGCAAGGAGCAGTGAGGCCGCACTTTTATCAGCGAAAGATGCTACAAACAATACAGCAACACTCCTCTGCATCACCATTTCACCTGCTCACCGTTCACTCAGACGCTGAGGACCCAGACCATGTTGAGTCATGGTAACGCCGTATATTTGAGCATATAGAAATGTCTAATTTATTATTAATAATCTTGACTTTCCATGTAAAGGCTTTGGGTTGAAGGAAGCGTGCTGTCGTACCCACACACACACACACACACACACACATACACGTGCCTTATCACAGAGCGGCTCCATCGGCAGCGTTTACAGGAGATCACTGCAGGTCGCAGCTCCGGTGGAGTCAAATCTGAAACAGGAAACCCTCCATGTCTCTTATTTGCAGGGATTATTTGTTATATTAATAATTCTTTGTGCGTTTACTAACTCGGCATCTCCTCTGTAATATGGAGGATTTGTCTTTTGGAACTGGACGGCTCAGTACAGGTTTTCAATAAAGCATTAATCAGCCCGGGCCGCCCCGTGTGCGTGTTCGTACCGGATGCAGATCAGATTGACGGCTCTGATCGATTCCACTCAGCGTGGATTGGAGGTCGGCGTGGCTCTTTTTGTGATTGCGTGCGTCATTATTATGAACCACATCCACCCGCAGCGGCGCGGCCGTGATTAAAAGACGGCGGGTCTTTTTTTATTTCATATCGGCAGGTTTCTATGGCGACGCTACATTCAGCCGTAGCGTGTTTCCGTCTCCCGTCCGGCGCCTGAGATCCAGAAAGGGGCCGCGTCGATCTCAGATCAGAGCTTTCCAAACCACTCAACTTCCAAATTCCATATTTAAACTTTCCAGTCGTGTGACATATATGACGCCAGTGGTTGATCATGTGTTGAAATGGAGAGAAAAGTACTTGAGTTTCTGTTGGGATTACAAAACCGTTCACTCCTTTCTTTACTGCGGTTTCCTGCCTTGACTGTTTACATTTACCACTGAGATAATACTGGTACCTATTTAAAGACCTTTACCATATTTATATCATGTATGCTTTGTTTAAGGTGCATATACAGAGATGAAGGTGAAGATGATGGGGATTTAATACAGACGGGGAAAGGAATAAGTTTGTAATTCACTCTGTGGTGCGTTTGGGTGTCTGTCTGTTATCTGTTGTGCACAGCGTCCTCCACGTTTCAGCTGGGAAGACATTTCAATGCGTTCATGCTCAAACGTGCACCTAACACACGCGCACACACACAGAGAGAGACGCTCACACACACAAGCAACTGACTGACTAACACATTTGCTGTACACAGGTGAAGAGATTCTGAAAGAGAGGCTCCGTATGTGATATAATGGTTAG
This sequence comes from Genypterus blacodes, assembly GCF_046128005.1. Lineage (NCBI taxonomy): Eukaryota > Metazoa > Chordata > Actinopteri > Ophidiiformes > Ophidiidae > Genypterus > Genypterus blacodes. Next base: position 4,956,022 of record NW_027466864.1, on the reverse strand, counting down.
AGAGAGAAAGAGAGAGAGACATGAGGGTGCTGGGTGGAGACACACACACACACAAACACACATATTTTAGTATTAGAGCAGTGGAGTTGTTTAAGGTGTTTTGGGAATCTTTAGGTCTAGAGAGTTAAAGTGACTTTGTCCTTAATGTCGGATCATTCCACTTCCACTTCTACTTCTTCTTTTCCTTCTTCTTCTTCTTCTTCTTGTCTTTATTCCATCCCCAGATGAGTCTTTGTCAATTGGTGTTCTCCGTCTGCTGTCAGTGTCTTACAGCGTTCCGTGTTGGTTCTTGGAATTGTATTGTTACAAAACCAGTTTGAAACCCTTGATGCTTTTAGTCATCTTCAGACACACACACACGCACACACACACACCCATCAGTTCTGATCGGTCGGTTTCTGTCATCTCGTCAAATAATCCTCAGCTCCATTTGGTGGTTCTTACACATTTCAGGGTCAAACCTTCTGCAGAATCGGGCACTGGTGACATTCTAATAACTCTGCCGAAGGATGTTTGATAACCAGGAATGGAAAAGAAAGACGAGGACAGGATGAAGCTTTTACAGGATCCAGGAGCTTTTCCAGGTTGAAGAAGTGGCTGTAGATGAGTTGTTGTTCTTGTTCTTGTTCTTGTCTTTTACTGTTTTATAGAAGCTGAACTGTGATTTAATACTGCCTTTGCTCCTAAAACATCAGGCTCCTTTTTAACTGTAAATACTTTATTGTTCTTTCCTTTGTATTATTTGCCTTTTACTACTTTGCGGTACTAAGGTTCTGTAATAAATTAAGCCTTTTATAAATGAATCACGTGTCCACAGGTGTCATTTCATGTTTCTCCCCATGTTCAGCAGGAGTTTGCTCAGATCACACTCAAACTAATGTTACTCTGACGACAGAGACTCAAGTTTCCATTTGTCTTTGAACGTCTTAAAAGCCCCTAAAATATTTTAGTTATTTCGTTATGTCTATTCATTTCAATCTAATTACTGATGCATTGAATTGACTAATGATCAAATGTCCCCCTGCATTGTTTTCCAATAATCTGAGCCAATCGTGTCTCCTCTTCCTCTTCTTCCTCCTCCTCCTTCCTACCTGCTGCACCTCAGTCCTTCCTGATTGATTCTCCAGCCTGCGTTGCTCGGGGTAAGTAGTCTGAACTTCCACCAGCACGAATGTATTCATGCAAAACCCAGAAAGAACAACTTGAGTGACATTTGCGGTCGAATGTGGGTCGGAAAAGTCCCGAACATGAGACATGACTGACAGCTGAGACATGAGAGACCGCGTGGTCATTTTTCAGGCTCACATGTAGTTGTTCACCCCCAAAATCTGATTCCATCGGCAGAGGGCGCCAGAGAGTTCAGATCTGTTTCACAGAGCGCTTAATTGAAGGGATGTGACGAGGAGTTCAGCTAATTCTTTAAGTAATTGTCCTTAAAAAGTTACATTTTAGTGCAAAAGTCACTGTTTACATGCCAATATGAAGGGTCGTCATAATCACATGCGAGCCCGTCTGTCTGTCTGTCTGTCTGTCTCTCTCTCTGTCTGTCTGTCCTCATGTCCTGCTAACTATCAATCCAACTGGAGGACAAATAGACAGAGACGCGGAGTTTTGCAGCACGCAGTTGCAGTTCCTCCATGTGACCACTAGGTGACGGTTGATGCACAGGTAGTTGTTGTGTGTGTGTGTGTGTGTGAGTGAACAGCAGAGGGCAGAGAAGCATCAAGAGAGCATCAGGCAGAGCAGCTGAACAGGATGAGCTTCCGAAAGCTCGAACCGCAGCAACACAATGTGGATGATTGATTTAGGAATCAGCCTCCAATGATGAGGGTTTTTTTTCTTCTTTCTTCCTCTTAAAATGTGAACAACAGGAAAGAGATGAAACTTCTGTTATTCTCTCTGCACATTGGCTCGTTTCCGGCCTGAAAGTATGACCGTTACCTTGGAAATAAGAGAAATAAGGCACATGTGAGGCTGAGTTGAGTGCGATGATGTCACCGCTCCTGTCAGACCTGTGAGGCTGCCGGACGCAGAGCCGCTCGTAAAGTTGAGGTCTCTGCTGTACTTGAGAAATGTTTAGATGTGGAACCCGCAGAGTGCACAGACTGTGGTCGGGCCTGAAGCGTCCCACTGTGGCCTGTTACAGTGAAGTACACACACACACACACACACACAGCCGCCGTAATGCAGCTCGCACAACCCTAACCTTCAATCCTCCTCCTCTTCATCACCGCTCACCCCTCTGGTCTCTACAGGTTAGTGGGGTTGCAGTTTCAATTTGAGTCCAACAGATTCAGGAAAGAGGCAAATCGCCACCTTCTACCTCTAATAAACATCGACTTAAGCGTCTTTTGAAATGTGAATTTGACTGAAAAAAATCTAAAAAATGAAACCCAGACTGATATAAAATGGAAACATGATCATTTTTGTTGATTATTATAACAAAATAAAGGTTTGTGGACTCAGTTGTAGATGAATAAACCACCTGATAAGACGGAGAGGAGCCGTCACTCTCTTACTGCCTGACAGGATCAATAAGAAAGGCAGAAGGTTTATTTTTAGCAGTGCAATATTCAGAAATGGCAGCGCAATTATCATAGAAGAAATAATTACCATAAGAAATCAATATCCTGCATAGATACATTATAAGACAAGACTGAGGATTGAAAAGCAGCAAAGTCTTTTCTCCCGGCTGCTCGGCTCTAATAATTCATTTTTAAAGAACGCTCATCCTTCTGCTTCTCCTATTAGAGTCCTGTTCCATTTCTAACCAGACTGGAGGCTCAAGTGCTTATTAAAAAGGATCGTTGTGAAATCGCACAAATGGAAGCTTTATAGTAAGGAAGGGTAACGCTGCGAGTGTGTACACAGGCGAGTGTGTACGCCACCCTAGTCTGTACGCTGGCGAGGGTGTATGCCACCAAGTGTGTACGCCGGCCTAGTGTGTAGGACACCCGAGTGTGTAGGCCACCCGAGTGTGTAAGCCACCGAGTGTGTAAGCCACCGAATGTGTAGGCCACCCGAGTGTTCTAATCCTATCTGGCATGTGTCTCTGTGTGGAAACTGGAAGAAACAATAGATCCAGACACGAGTCCTCCCAGTGTTTGCACCCAGTGGATAGAGGGGTAGAGAGAGGGAGAGAGAGAGAGAGGGGATGATAGCATTACTCACAATCCATTACCACTCTCTGGAGACGCACTGCATACAGAGGAGTGAGGCGGGTGGGGGGGGTAGAGTGTGAGGTAGAGGGGTTGGTTGGGGTTTGGCCGGCGTAAGCCAATATGAAACTTGATTATTCCTTTTCAATATCTGTCTGCTGAGCATCCCGTGGAGACGTCGCAGGTTGCTGATTAGTTCGTCAAAATAACAGGAGGCCCTCGAAAAGCCTCGTTAAGATGTCTAACTTTAAGTACAGGCGGGAGCGCGGATCATTGTTCGCCCGTGAAGCCACGATAATGATGGATTGACTGAGGCGCCCGCACAAGCTGCATCCATGGTTCATTTATTTTATTTTTTTTAATCAAGTTTTGTTTTTATTTTAAGGGCAGACGATATACAAAGTGCTGGAGTAACAATACTTGAAGTAGATCTATATATTTTGGCATTAATACAGAGTATGTACAGAGTATTTACACGTAAAGGCATCACAATGGTTCCTCCGCATCAAACGTTAAGTGTCTTTCTGTATCAAATGTCAGTGTCCGGCCCGTTTGGGTGTGACGGCGGGTGAATGTAAACACACCCGGCGGCTCCGGCGGTTGTTTTGCGTCCACGTGTGGCGCTGGACTCGCCGCTCCTCGCCGCGCATCGCTGCGCCCCGACCTCGGCCGGGTCCAGTGTCTGTTTCAGCGCCATCTGTCCGTCTTCTGCTGGAGCGTCCGTCCATCTGTTCCTTCTAATCTCCTCTCGCTCCGTCACCTCCCGGCCATTTGTCCCTTACAGAGTTTCAGTGTAGCGCTCTCATACCAAAGGTCAGAGCAGCGACGTGTTTCAAACGCCGCTCGCTGGTGCAGAAGACGCTAGGCCGCGTGTCAAACTGTCACACTGTCACTTATGTAACCCCCCAATGAAGAAATAACACTGTATAAAAATGCAAAGTTGAGTTTATAAGCAACAAAAACAACAGCTTTAGCTTGTTGTTTTGTGCTGTTAGCTGTGTTGTCGTGCCGTATAAATGTATTTCAACGGTATAATTAGCATGAGAATTAAATAAGTAAATAATCAAACTGTACCGGAAATAGACATTTGATGTTTACTGCGCTTTGCTACATTTACATGCACAGCAATGGCCTGATACTAGCCTGACGAGGACCTTAATCAGGCTAAGCTCAGTCTGGCTAAAAGAGGCGGGCTAGGTTGATATTAGCCAGACTATTCAGGCAAGTAACGCATTCATAACAATCAAAAGTTTTCACAAATATTACAACATTAGTCTCTGTGGTTGCATGTGTGTAATTTAACCCAACTTTAATGTAATATACAACTTTTAGCAAGCTAGTGAGGTAGCTAGCAGTTAGCCAAAGCTGTAGTAGCAGCTAAACTCGTCTGACATGAATCAAGACAAAGATTTACACGTTTTCCTTTATGGCTCTATTTTTTTTTTCAAAGCTCTGTGTTGCCTCAATGTGCACAAAAACGTCGACCCCCCCCCTCTTATCTCCTTATCTTATCAGCATTAGAGAGCTACGCTAATGTTGATGAGGGTCACAAAAGCTCCCTTTACATGTAAACACAGAAGCTAACACAGCAGGAAACACTTTCACTAATGATCAAAAGCCGTTTTGTTCTTTTTTTGTGAAAAATACTCATATGTTACACTGGATTTGATGCAATAGAAACAAACAGAATGAAGGACGGCTGCAGAAGGCTTGGATTGTACGTACAGATATCTTATGTACATTTACTGAAAACCTTTAAATGACCTTCCATATCAAAACATATCCAAAATCAGTGACTGTACCAGGAACGCCTGTGCCCCAAAACATGTTTTTCTCTTGGACTCCTGATGTGAAGTGCCCTCTCTTGCAATCAGTTTCATTTGCTGTTTGCCCTTCATCATAATTGTGGTCTTAAGTCAATTAACATTAGCCCGGCTCCTGGCGACGCCGCGGGGGAGCCAAATCCCAGACCAACCGCCATCTCAAACTGCATGCCACGTAAAGTAAAGCTCAAACACTGCTACTACTCAACACTGATCCATGCATGTCCCTCCGCTCGGGGCCGATCCCACTTCAGATTAACGTTGGTAAACATTTGACAGGTTTCCAGAGAAGCGGGGACGAGCCGGGACGCAGATTTGTCCGGACTGTCTGAGAAGCGTCGTGGCTGGGAAAGCAGCAGCGACGGGGAGGTTTAAGATTCCTTCAGATCCTTTAACAAAACTCAAAGAAACAGACTTTCAAACTTAATCCAAGCCAAACTAGTTTAGAATAATTAGAGCAGATTAGCCCTGACAGAAACAAAGGCGCAGGTTTTAGGTTGATGGATAACGTCTCCAAACTCCCTCCCTCCTCCCCTCAGCCGCTGATCCCCCTGCTCCCTGCTGGCCTCGTGGACCCCTTTTAGCCCAGGATGTCCAGGTAGACCGGTGGGTTCTTGACCAAAGCCAGCAGGCGGTTTTGGATGTCCTTGATGACCATCCTCTGCTGGGGCTCTCTCTGCCAGCAGCCCTGCATCAGTAGGTAGACCTCCTTGGGGCATGTGCGCGGCCTTTCCAGCTCCCGTCCCTGTGTGATGCATTCAATGGCCTGTCGTGGGGGGGAATAGAATAATTCAATTTGTCAGGGAAATTTGGGGGTTTTCTGAATTCATGCATTTTGTATTTGGTGGTGTTTCTATGGTGGACAGGAAACCTGACATTTCATATATAACAACTGGTGATGATACAATAAGAAAATCATGATAAAACAGACAAATCTAAGCTGCTCAAGGGGTTCACATACTATCAAGCAGCACCGTTACATGGCAGAATTGATTTATCATTGCTGCAGGAGGGGAAACTCAATCTGTTTTCTATCACTCAGGAGCAGCAGGTGTACACTTTGCTTTCCCACTCTCCACTCGCCCCTCGCTAATTAGTTTCCAGGTACTTCAAAGTCTGATCCTGCATCACGTGGAAGCAGCTGAGCATAAATTCATCGCCTGTCGATATTTAATCCAACTGTGATCTCTGTCTGACGTCAGAATGAGCTCAACATCTCCCGGAATGATCTTCCATAATTCCAGATATGTGATTTAAAAATGTGAGCTATTTTATAAATATTACATCGTTTTCAGGTAATTTACATCTGAACCACATTTACTGGAGTTGTTACTTTGTGGTTTGGAGCATTCTGGAGGTATTAGTGTTCACTTACCAGGTCTTTGCTTTATATCTATATATAGTTTAGTTTGATGTATGTTTCTATGTGGGAATCCATATGTTTGAATTTATTTAGTGTTCATATCTTCAGAATTTATGCTGCTGAAGGAATAGTACCGGGATCCATAATGGTGTGTTGAAAGGCCTGGAAAGCAGACGGCAAATATCTCCAAAATGCTGCAGCTTTAGAAAAAACACAATATCAGTGACTTGGTTCACATGCAAATGACCTGAAAATCCTTCTTGTAACTAGGATCCCTCTGAAGACGCAGCAGCTGATCCCGTTCAGTAGCACTTCATTCAGATTAGCTGAACAGTGTCTGTGCTCATTTACATCATCATGCTGAATTGCAGTAAACAAATACAGCTCAAAACTAGCCACGGCTACTTTAAACTCACTAACAAGCTGTTTTTGTTATTAAAATGCAGCAAAGGGATCTGAATCCTTTGGGAGGCTATGATGGCAGCACCAAGGACATTTTCTGACAAACATACTTTTTTAGCACGACAGCCTTGGTGTTTACAGGCCAACAGATATGTCCATTAGCAGCGACCTTGTTGACAAATATGAGCTGCTGATATTTGAATAAACTGGAATAGACGGTGATGCTTGGATTGACTGACTGCGTTCTCATGCTCCTGCCACATACAAAATAAATCAGCATTGAGGATGAGATGGAGGATTTCACGCCGCTCTCCATTTGAAGGGTTCCCGGCTCAGTCCCTCTCCCATTGTTAACCCCCGACCTGATCCAATGAGCTGTAGAGGCCTGTTAGCACAAGGCCACTTCATGCCAGAATAGCCTGTCAATCCAGCTCACAGATAACCGCCAGCCAAAATGGCTGCTGCTGTCGCCACAGTATTTTGGGATGATTTATCTCTGCCCTTACTCGTTTAGGCAACATGATAATTTCACCTGTCCCTCGTTGGGCGAGACAGATTAGTTTAACAAGGTTAGATCTCATTGGCCCTGGGCAAAGATGAAAGCCAATGAGATTAGAATTGAGTGCATGGGAAAAGTGATCCACCCTCCTCTTGAAAGGAGAGAGGGTTTTGCCCAGTAATAGCGCCGTTGTGGTCACGATGGAGTCCCACTTCTTTGTGTGTGAGCTGAAAAGGCCAGACTGGACTGCCGATAATTACTAGGAATGTATTGATTGTTTTAAGAGTTCAGGGCAACGGAGAACTTCAGTGCCACATGCTCAGTATGATGAACATGCATCATCCATTATGGAAATATACACTAAGTTTGACATTTAATACTGTTTTACTACCACCACTAGGGGCGCTGTTCAGTTTTATTCTAAGAGAGACTTGTATTTGAAAGAAAGCCAAGCATTGAACAAGGTTGTGTTGAAAATTACAAAACTCAAGATTCATATAATTAAAATTGCATCCATTAAGACAAACCCACTGATCCTGATTGGCCCTCAATGCTTTGTTTTATAATATAGCAACACAACATAGTAACCCAGCTGCTCAGACACACCGTGTTCTTCACTCAGCGTGCATATCAGTGCTGCAACAGCAAATTAATACATTACATGGGAATCTGTTTAACATATCCCTTTTAATAGTTTGGTTTCATGCATGCTGCAGCTCTCCATCATCCATGAGTTCATCGTAGTTCAGTCAGGGTGCTTCCATTCACGCCTATGGACAAATTACATTTCCAATTCTCCAAACTTGCATGGCTTTGGCAGTGTGAGGAAACCGGAACACATGTGCAAACTCCAACCAACCCCCCGCCCCGCCCGGCCGCGCTGCCCTGCTGCTGGTCCCCGACGGGTAGATGAGAGCCGGGCGACACACTATTATAGTGCCTTGGAAATGGCAGAACAGCATGACAACGAGGTTCATTTCCCGTGGTGACATCTGAAAATCACAAAAGGCTTCAACAGGTGAAGAAACCCAATTCTCACTAATTCAGCTGCAAATTCTGACCTCGGTGCTGTAAGGTTTAATCTGCAGACCTGTTTGGAGACGCAGGACTCTAGGCAGACCTTTTGAAATATATGTACATTTGAAAAAATAGAAAAATAACCCTGCAGGAAAATGAAGCTTCCTTCACTGGCTACGTTAAAGCAAAATAGTAGATAAAACCGCACAATACTGAGGTCCCAAACTAGGGCGCAGCTAAAGAGAAGACTGTAGGTGATGGATGCTACAAACGCTCCCTCCCTAAATCTTGTGTGTGGCTGACTGTCAAACTTGTACCGACGGTGCTCATCATGCAAACCCGGGCTTTGGACAGAAAACATCCCAACCCACCTCACTGTTGGACAGCTGGTACCAGGGCTGCTTTCCGTAGGTGAAGATCTCCCAGAGGACCACGCCAAAGCTCCAGATGTCGCTCTCTGTGGTGAACTTCCTGTACATAATGCTCTCCGGAGGCATCCAGCGGATCGGCAGCATTGTGCGTCCTCCCACCTGAGCGGAGAGACATTTCATCATTTAAACATCTGGCTTTGTAAGATGCACAGTGCGATGCTTTGTAGACCTTATTCAGCAGGAATACTGTACTTTAGTAGTAGCAGTAATTAATAGAGGAGGCATCTTGAAATCAATATGATTTCCAGTACACTGGATAAAAGCTTTAACATAAAGCAGCGCTCTGTCCCGTTGGTACACCGCTGTGAGTGGAATTGCTGAAATGTTTTGATCGACTCCCTTCTGCACCCCATTCCTGCCTCCACAGCTCCCACAAGACGTGATTGACAACTGGGGCAACGACTCCCCTTGTGGCAAATGGTGGGATACTTCGGGTTTAATGTTTTTCGAACCTCGAAAGATATTTTTCATGGAGCGCTCAGTTTATGGATTCCTATGAGCATTTCAGCAAATTCTGCAAATAATTCTGTCGCTTTAGAATGTACTCATTAGCATCAAACACCGAGTAGATACGTCTGGTTTGACCCCAATATTTGTCCTTTAGTGACATTCAAACAAAATACAAGTATCCAGGTTATGGTTGTGGCTGAAAATGCAGTTGTCGTCATATAGAAATGTGGAGTTGTCTGTTGGAAGCTAAGCCTGAGGAGAGGTTTGTGCTGCAGGGGAGATGAATGAATGCAGCCAGTGATTCCTTGTTTTCTATAAAGCCTGGAATGGACAAAATGAACCAAGGGCACGCTGTAGTTTGGACTGCTGCTGCTGCTGCTATTCAGCTGTTTATGTATATGACTCACTGACAAAGCTCAACACGCTGCAAATTGCAGACAAGAAAACAATTTAGTCAACCATGTTTAGCTGGAATTACGGATGAAAAGAATCAAATCTCATTGCAGTTTTAATACAGGGAAGCGGCACCGCAACAGCCAGAGCCGGTCTCATCAGAATCAGAGCACTGCAGTCTGCTCTGTGTTGCTCCAGCTAGAGGGCCAGAAATAAGAGCCCATTTGAGTTTTGTTGACAGGTCCTGCTTTGATTGAACCTATAAGAACCAAACTAAGCCACAGAAGGTCACAGTCAGCTTCTCCTCTCCAGACTGATGAAAGGAAATGATGATGTGATGGCATCTGGACTCTCCCAGCTGCTTACCCTGTAGTAATCCGTGCTGTAGATGTCACGGGACATGCCGAAGTCACCGATCTTGACGACCAGGCCCTCCCCCACCAGACAGTTGCGGGTTGCCAGGTCTCTGTGGACAAAGTGCAGGGACGCCAGGTAGACCATGCCTGAGGCGATCTGGGCAGCGATGTGCAGCATCTGAGGCAGAGTGAGCTGACCCAGCGGGGGCATCTTCGCCTCCTCCAGGATACGAGCATCGGGACCGTGAGCGCTAAACGGGACAGAGGACACAGAGAGGGTGTGTGATGAGAGACAGGGCCGGATTAACATGCAAAGGTACCCTGGGGCAAAATATGTACATTGGGCCCCCTGTAACCCCCCCACACCCCTTTCATAGATAAATTATTGCACACTTGTACATTGTGCCTATTATTTATTAGAAGTTGTTTGTATTATATTGTAACGTATTGGAAATGCATATGGCCCTTAAAAGGACCTGGGATTGGGTAAAATGGGCAAATATCTAGAATGACAGAACAACATTCAGATACGGAGCCCAACTTGATTTCTCCCTCTAAGTTGCCGTCCGGGTGATGAATGAAAGATGCTTCATGTCAAAGTTGTAAAACAGATGATGGTGCATTGTTTAGTTAAGCTCATAGGGCTTTTGTGTTGTGTTCAGGTGCATCTATTTACTGTTTAGAAGCTGAAATCTTCATTAATGTGAAGCTTAAAGAGGATCATAGATGAACACAGACGTATTTCCAATTATAAAGAACAAGACCGGCCTTTGACTATCCCGTCTGCTTTTCTGTATTTCGATTGGCTGGTCAGGTTTATTATACTCTGGGATCGGTCTTTTCTTATGTTGGTAACAATGACGGTGACCTTGGTTGACCTGGAAGACAATGACCTCAGCATGCAATCTGCAGATTGAGCATTTTTGAGACATATATGAGAATTAGAATTTGAATTGGAGACATGGCCGGCGTGTCCGTGCCATAATAAAGCCATTTAACGATGATGGTTAATAGAAAACATGAGGCTTGTAATACGCCTACAATTGATTTGCAATAATGCGATTCAGAGAGGCACAGCACACTGTTTCTCAGTTCTCCAAGCGTTCCACAGTTGCCTGTGTGGATCATAAACACCCACTCTCACTTTTAACTGCAGCCTAAATGAGCAAATCAGCGCTGATGTGCCTCCATCCATCCTAATATCTCTCTTCTCCACTATGTCCCCTGCTTACAAAGGAAGTTGTCTATACAATCACTATTAGTTTAGCAGGCAGGTGCTGGGGTGGGAAAGCAGCTGCATTGTGGGGCCCTCAGACGTTTCACCCATGCTGTCTGCTGGAAATGCGATTTTGTGAACATATATCTCAGGCAAAGTCTGTTTGCTGGATGCATGTTGAGTGTGTGTGTGTGTGTGTGTATGTGTGTGTGTTTGTGTCCCAGGGAGGACACCTGGCAGACAGCATCAACTGTTTCTGCTCTAATAGTGTTTTCAGACGCTTTCCCAGGTGCCAAGTGAACTCTAATGGGTCGGCGCTGGTTCGGCTTCCCACAATTCCCTGCTGACCGTCCTGTGCCCGGACGCTTCCTCTTATCAGAACAGTGTGTACAGACATCAGTTTAGATTGTGCATTTATTTAACGTATTTGGACTTAATAATAATTGACTAAATTATACTTTTCGGGTTGTATTACAAATTTACAACCAGAATACTAAAGCAAAAACTATTTAACTATTTATTTCCTTTTGCAGCAGAGCAAAATGCTTTTCTACTGAATCCACTGCTGCTTCCATTTTCAAAATCACAAAAGAAATGATGGGTCAGAATAATTATCTTGGAGTTTGTTTACCACATGATTACCGTCATCTGGCTCCACTGAAAGACAAAGGGTAATTTTTCCTGGAATCTTGACAACTCAACAGAAGTTCCCATGGCATTAAAATCCCCACCAATTTCTGCAATCATTACAAATCACTAAGAGTCCAAGATAATGCAGTTTGTACTGGAAGAGACAGTTAAGTGCAGAGACGGGCGGGAAAAACTGAAGAAATGTCATGTTTGTGAGTAAGAATGTAAGAATGAACACTTCAGCAGCGGCGTGTTGAGAAGAGTGTGAGCAGCAAATACTAACGAGGTCACCAAGGTCAGATGGATGAGTTCACCCCGTCATAATTGATTGATGGGTGAGCTGCAGCTGACAGAACCCCCCCGAGCCCCCCAGGTGGTCCGGTGCAGGAGTGGTTTAGGTACCGTAGAAAGCGGTTGAGGTCTCCGTGCCTCATGTATTCGAACACCATGGCCAGTGGCTCTCCGTCCGTGCACACGCCGTAGAACCGCACGATGTGCTGGTGCTGCAGCACCGTCAGGAGCTCGGCCTCCCTCTGGAAGTCCTGCCGGGTGGACTCGTTGGCGTCCTTCAGCGTCTGCGTCACAAGGCACAGGGTTGCACATTTTTGGTTATTGTAGCACCGCCGTCTCTTAATGATGGAATTTAATAAGGTAACTGACTTCATCCTGTGATTGCGCAACACATAATGAAGATTAAGAGAGCAGTGGAATTTCATTGAATCCGCCCATAGATTATATTCTCATTTTTGGCCGTAATATCAGAAGTAAACGTGGTGAATGATGACTTAACTAAGCGATGGGTATGGAAGTGTTGAGTGATGCATAAAAGCATTCAGCCTGTCTTGTAAATATGATGACGAATGTGATCGGAGTGAGATTCATCATCATCATCATCATCATCATATTTTTATTTGCGGTGGTCTGCTTTAACCTCATGTATTAAAGTATTAAACCACCTGGAGGCATCGCACTCTCAAACCACAAGATTTCAGATCAGCATATGGAGCGATTGAAGTTTATGTGCAGTATTTGGTTTTGTTTTTTTTCATATTTGAATTGAAGTGTCAAAGTAGTTTTGCACTTAAATAAAGATGACGGACTCCGGTGCATTTCAAATCCATTACTTTGAGTTTTCTGCCCCATGTAAAAATGCTGCATTTGGAGCTCCGTCTTCTTTTTCTAGCACCGCCTAGGAAACACTAAAAGGTGACTAATGCGCCCAAATCAAGGTAGGAATCCGAGCAATTGAAGGAACTATGCACATCCCCCTCTGGCAGTTCTGAGAAAGCTAGTTTGTTGTTTAGTTTCAAACTTTACTTTCAATAACAGTCTTTCTACTTTCCGGCCAACATCAGATTTCTCCAGGATCTGAGCCGTGTCAGTCCTCTCACCTTGATAGCCACCAGCATCTTGTCGCTGTCTGGACTGAGGTTGGCGCACTCGGCCAGGTAGACTTTGCCAAACGCTCCTTCACCCAATTCCCACTTCAAGACAATATCCTGCCGTTTAATGTGCTGGACGCCTGTTCAGAAACAAAGAGCGGTTTGGGTGAGAACATCCAAGAAATCTTCATTCCCACATGATTTTACCACTTTTTGTACCTCTCAGACATTGAAATGACCTCATCACTTACACATGTCTTTGTCCTTGATGATGCCGCAGAAGTACTGCGGGTTTTCTACAAAGCTTGATAAGCCGGAGTCTTCATCTGAAGAGGGCGGGCTGGCTCCGAAGTTCATGAAACGGAGCGACACAGCCAGGTCCTCCTCAGTGCCCAGGACTGATGAACCTAATGAGGCCGCGAGGGATGCAAACAAGCAACAATAAGAGACGTGGAAGACCTAATCAGTCCCCAACCAGTTATGATTGCCCTGGTCTTCAACAGAAGCAATTCAGAACCCATTTCCTGTTGTCAAGGAACCGGCATTCTTTGCTACCAACATGACCGTAAGTTGGTGTGTTGATCCCATGGTGACAGATGATGACAAACCCAAATAATTACCATCATCAACAATGCAGCAATCAGACCACATTGAACATAGAGGAAGACTGAATGGTTTGCCACCCTGACCGTACTGCATATTAAAAGACAAATAAGAGGGCCCCAAATTGTAAAACCCCACTCAGCAAGTCAAACCACAGAACCCCCAGAGTCCGAGCGGCTGGAAAATGGAACAACAGAGACGCAGCGCAGAGGCGAGGGAAGGAAGGAAAGAGGGAGCAGGGTCCACTTAGGCAATCAGGCACACTTAGGCACTTTGAGAGTGAGAAGGGTTGATGTGTGTGTGTGTGTGTGTGCGTTTGTGTGTGTGTGTGGGGGTGTGTTGGGGGATGGGGTCCGAGAGGAGGATCACGTCTAGCTTTTCTTCCATCCATCCATCTTCTTAAATGGCCCGCACCACGTGGCGGTGGCTGAGGGAGGTTTCTGACGGCGTTCTCATGCAGTAATTAAGGCACTTTAGCCGAGCCGACACAGCGGCTGCCCGCGTGCATCGCCACGGCACACTGGAAATCCTATATTAGTCGGGTTCCTGTGCATTACACGAAGCGTGAGGCTCAAATGACTGACAGAAGTGGCGGCGATTTGAAACAATAATTTGTCGGAACCTTTGTTTTATGAACATTCAAGCTCACCTGTAGGTTTTTCAGGTCTTTTTCTAGTCGACAGTATGTTATTTACTGGATTCCAGCTTGTTTCGCTCTCACAGCGCCGCAATACCGCAGAGAATTATGCAGGAAATGCTTTTTGATTGAATGACGGCCACATTGTGTCTGTCGTTCAATAAAAGCTTTTCCAGAATCTCATTTCAAACTTCTGACTTCAGACATGTACTCAAGTAAAAATGGGTGTCAGGTGGTACTTTTACCATCGCAGGCTCCCCAGAGCACGCTGGAGCACCCGGGGAAAGTAATCAGTCACATGGCAAGACAAGAAAACCTGCAAGGAATCAACAGGTACTTGCACTCAACTTCCATAAATCTTCCAAATCCTCGTACTTTCACAATTCTGCAATAATCTTAACACCATCTTGTAAAACGTGCAAAATAAATCAAATTAAACAAAAGTCGTTGAAAAAGACAATGAGTTTTTCCACCTTAAAGCTGTTTAGGGACGCGACCAACACCATGAAATGCCTCTCCCTCTTTTAACGCAGCTCGATAAAGCAGTTAGTTTCCATGGCGCTGGGCCTCAAAGTAAAGAGTTTTGGCGAGGTTTTAAAGAAGGTGACGCATTAGGTATCAACCTTACGAGACGATGTTAAGTAATGAGATGTTTGGCTGAATACACCAGGCGGAGAGACGTCATCCCTCAGCAGATCTTTCCCTGCATTAACCACAGCAGGTGTAAATAATGTATGGGCTCTGTTTGCGCGCACACAAAGTGTTGTCGGACAAAATGGTTCAATGTGGAAAAACATCCAGAAACGACGGAGCAGCAGGAAGCACGACGCTCCGTATGACTCACACACCTGAGCTGCATGAGGTCAATCAGTCAATCAGGAGCTGGCAGGCACCATATGATCAACTCAGAACACCTGTTTGAGCTGATTGGGGTGTGTGTGTGTGTGTTTATATAAGGATCAAAAGGGTCGAATCACAGGTTGCTAGGCTGTGTTAGTGTTTTGGTGTTGTTGTTATGTTGTAAAACGTTGTGATTGTTTTTCTCATAACTTACGATGGATCCCAAACTTGGAATGCTGGCCGCACTTGTTGATCACCAAAACCATGATGAGAAGGAAACTGCAGGCGAACACAGCGAGACCCACGGCGACAGAGACCTGTTCAAACACAGAGCCACAACTCCACAGTCACACACGGACACACACTCCTATAACGACACACAGAATCTATCGCAATGAATGTGTGACGTACCCCAAACACTCGACTCTCCAGATTCTCCGTGACGTCCATGCCTGATTTATTGGTGGGAACTGAAAGTCGGGGCGGGGGAGAGAGTTTGTTCAAAAGAATTAGCCAAAGAAACACAAACGCACATCCAAACACATCTGTGACATCAAATTAGATGAAGTCGGAATCAGCTGAAGCCTTACTTGGATCTTGGACTAGCATGTGGGAGAAGGAAACACAAATATGAGTTTTTGGTAAACATAAAGATCTGTTTGTACAGGAAATGAGTTGTTTGTGTCAGAAATGAACATACAGCCATATATTGTACATGTCAATAGTTTCTGATCACAAGCTCTGTTTTATATGCAGCAATGAAAGAAGATGCATATTTTGAGACAATGCCTGAATTAAACCCCATATCTGCAGAAAGGTTACCTGGAATAATCCCCTCGGGATCCAGAGGGTCAAAGGGACTCGTCATAAACTCCCCCGTGGCGTTGGCCTCGTCCCTGCCCAACCTGTTCTGCACAATCAGAGTGTAGTGGCCGTTGTTGATGTGCGTAGGCTTGTCGAGGAACAGACATCCGTGTTTGGTGGATCCGTCTCCCGAGTCGGTGATGAACTGCGTATAGGCGTAGACGCTCTCTTTCAGCTCGTAGTTGTTGTAGAGCCAGCTGATGTTCGGTTCGGGGTTACCGTCAATAGCGAAGGGGAAACACCAGTGGTGCTGCTGCACGGCGTTTCTCAGGTAGAAGATTTTTGCCTGAACTGAAGGGAAAATGAGAGATTTAGAGGATGCTGGAGTCTGGACTTGGACTATTTGCATGCACAAGCCAATGCAGCAAGATTTTATGCTGAACCATCATCTTGATCATGCATAACTTAAAGTCAGCGGTCGGTCAGGGGTCCAGTAGGTTCCCTCAGAGTTTCCATGAATCAATGCTCTCCATCTGCACTGCGAACCTGCGCTGACCTACTTTGAATAATGAATCCTGGTCCTCGTTGTTCCCCCGACCACAAAAGCTACCTGGAAGCACGGCTGGACACGGACTTACAGGAAATGGCCCTCGTTTAGATGGAAGGAGACGCCGGAGTGCAGGAGCCCCCTCGCTCTGAACGGGCCATTCCGCTGCTCTTAACCCCTGACCCCGCCTCAGAAAGTGCTGTGCTAAGGGGAAGTATGGACCCATTTTGCTCTTAGGGTGGAGATAATCATGCTGAAGTCTGTTACACTGAGTGAAAATTAACACTATTTATCACATTTAACTTATCACCCATTAAGGACTGCAACTAATCTTACAGGAGCTTTTCCTCCGCAGGGGAGAGAAGGAAAGCCGGAATTGTGTTTAATGAGCCTGCCAGATCTTAGAGCACATTACAGAATTAGACAAGAACTGTATGTAATAACTGTAATACGCGAAAATGACCCCAGGCATTGAACGCACCGCACCCTTCTTTCTATAGAAGTATTTTCTTGAGTTATTGAAGCTTTTTTTTATAGAAAATGGAAACATTAGCGTGTGTCAATATGACTCGGAAAGTCTGATTATTAGCAGCGTGTGTTTGATGTTTCACTACATTTTGGTTGTAGGGAAGCCGCACCGGCGGGTGAATCAATGGCAAAGAGAGCCACTCTGCAGTAAACACCCACTGTTCTGGGAGGTAATTAAGAGTAATTAAAGGGCTGGCGGTTAACGAGTGTCCGTCCACCAGGGGGGCTGATGCTGATAGATTAGCTGCACTAACGCATTTACGGGCTGCCAATCACTGCGGATGAAGCGGTTTTCCGGAGTAGGAGGGAAAAGTCCATTAGCACAGGCTCAAATCAGATCTTAGCACGGTTATCAGCCCCATTTTCCTGATGTTCATTATCTGTCCCTTGATGCTCGTGCATTTGGCCTCAGCTGATTGGCGCCCCCGCTCTTTTTGGGCTTTATTTTCTAATGAGTGTCACTAAGTTGGTGATATATGATATTGTTTGGGCAGTATTTTCAGTAATGTCTCACTAATGCATCTGCTTCTGTCTTGCCCGGGGCCACTGGGTGCTGTCGCTCCACAGTGTTTCAGACAACTTTCAGACACGCTAATGCGTCTGAAAGGAACAAACAATGAGCGAGCGCTGCTGGGTCAAGCTGCAGCTGTACTTTAGGAGAACGGCGTGCAGTGTGCCAGGTGAAGGAGTTGTGTAGAGCTAAGGTTGCTTTCTTCTGTCCCCCTCATTGTATCCCTGTGTTGAATGGCAAACCCATGCCTACAGCACTTCTCACTTCTCATTTTAACACTTCTCACCAGCTGCCAAAGTGAGTGGCAGACGACAGAAAGCTCCATTAGAAGCATGGTGGGAACACGCACGTATTTATAGAAGGGGCATTTAGAAGAAGTCAGCGGCGAGAGATTTTTTTTCGCTTCTCCAGCCGTCCACCCTGCCTGCAGGAAAGAAAATGGCCCAAGTGTGTTTTCGCTCTAACCTCCATTAAGCCCGACGGCGAGCATGAGGCTCTGAGCTTTTAAGAGTGCGTTTTTTTATTTCGGAGGCACTTACACTCGATGTCCAGCTGCACCATCTCCTCCCCGGGCCCAGCTTGGTTCTCGGCCTCGCAAGTCAAATTGTGCAGGTTGTCTCCGGAGGAAACGTAGGTGAGGTGAAGGACCAGCTCGATTGTGGAGCCCCAGAGTCTCTCCTGCGACACACATGCGGGGAGCAGAGGCAGTGTGTGTGTGTGTGTGTGTGTGTGTGTGTGTGTGTGGATCAGTAAGTGAGAAAATCAGATTCTTTCTCCATTATATACAGTTTAGGTCACATTTTGAAATTTGAAATCTGACCCCTTAACAACATTAATTACATTTTTTGACCCTGAATTGACTCAGAAATATGAGGAATTTTATATAGCATATTTTCCGAAACTCTTCATTGTAACACAACAGGTGATACCAATTGTGTGAATCATTTTATTATGTTAGATATGGATCCATTTTCCCCATAAACAAGTATTATTAGAGCTCAGGAATACACTTCCCCCGCTCAGCATAGATTTGAGGGTCAGACTTTTTTCTATAGAAGCTGTTTCAGTCATATTCATCTGGGTTTCATCTGGAAATATTGCTGCTGTGTGCCAGTTAGCGGCGTTAACTCAACGTTCTCCACTACCTGAATGAAGTGGCTGGACTGGAGCTTGTCGGTTCGCCATCTCACTGTCGGCTTGGGACTTCCTGTCACTTGGCACTCGAACGTCAGGTTGCCTCCTTCCTGGATCTTGTTGTTGGAGGGGAGGATGGTCACCTCGGGGAGACCTGAGCGCCAGGGAGAAAGACAACAAGCGGGACGCGTCGATAATGGGATCACAGTGTGTGAACTTCTATGCCATAAGTTATATTCTATGTTTAAATGTTTTATATGTTCAAGCTGGATATTTTTGGGGCATTTTTGTCAAATCTTAAGTGGCCAAATTTGAGGAATCTGTGGCAAAACTGTCTCTTTACCATCCAAATGCAGCCATTACTGACAACAATGTATAATGTCACTGTGCTAAAAGTCAAAGCGGCGCTCACTGCAGTTGTCCAGCACCAAAGAGCTGAGCAGCGTCTCCTGGTCATCGGAGAAACAACACAACATCTGGGCATCCAGGTCGCCTCGGTCGCTATGCTGCCACAGCTGCAGCCAGTGGAGGTCACAGGAGCAGACCAGCTGGTTGTCCCTCAAAACCCTGAGGGAATAGAAAACAACAGACGATGAGACCAGGAGTTTGACGGACACACGGACATCGGCAGTAGGTAGAGATGGAGGCATTAGCAGTAAATCTGGAGGAGGTATGGTTATTGGTTAAAAGGCCTGAATTATATACAGTATAGTGTGTCATTTGAACAAGATGATTGGCATTCATTTTCTTGGTATTCGACAGTGACACATCCCACACGGCCAACGGGAGAATGCCTCCAAATTTTCCAGGTACTGTAATTTTCATTTTCTGCACAAATTGAAGAACCCCACAATCAAATGAGCTCAATCTGTGAACACAACAATGCCAGAACATCTCATCTCCCTCTCAGATATCTTGTGTGCCTGTCTGGAGGTTTATTTTTCATTTTTCCACTAACAAAAAAAGTAAAATCATTGCAATATGTAGTTGCAATGCTAAGTACTGACTGACTCCTTTCTAAATCATACAAAAAGCCTCCAAACTGCACAATTCATCCCCAAACTGCTCCCCAAAACAAAGCCATGCAGTGTATAATAGAGTCTGTGCTGTCTTATGTGGTAACCTGATGCCTGAGCCTGCTGTGTGTGTGCTCGTATTTAGCTGTATCATTGTGAGACACGCACACACACAGCTTTCACACGTGAATCTCCTCGTTTGATGCAGATTTGAATGAGACTCACAGGTTGAGCAGAGGCAGGAAATGAAACACCTTCCAGCTGATGTGTTCCAGGGAGTTTGATGCCAGGTTCCTACAAAGTAGAAAGAGCAGAGACACGATTTCAGCGACAACATTTGGGTGCAGGAGACATAAACGTTATAACGGACGACGTCATCGTTAGGATTCGGATGCCATGACTGATCTGGCCGGACTGAGTTATTCAACGTTAGACAGTCATGATGTCATACAGCAATGCGTGTTCACTTGGCATTTAATGATTCTGCACTTGTTTGCTGCACACTGAGTGAAAACAGGCCTTTTTAAGTCCCCCTCCCCCGTTCTGACTGAAACTGAAACTGAACTAAAGCAACAATAAGCATCAATTGCGTAAACGTGGTGCTGCTCCACCTGCAGAAAGGTCTGACTTGTTGATTTACCACCGCGTGTCTACGATCAAGTCACAGCAGCACGTTGAAGTGAGTTATGTGTCAAATGCCTTTTTGGAAAAGTGCCATCCTCTCTGCCAGCTGTCGCCTTGAGAAACCTCGCATTATTCTGAGAAACGTAAACTGTTCCCATCATGCATAAAAAGAAAAATTCCAGTAAAAATTATATCCTCTGCGTCGGTGCGACCCGGTCGTGTGCTGCAGTCGACTCGTGCTGTGATTTGATTGCTCACTGCTGAACAATGTGTACATGCTTTGAATCACTCCTGGGTGGAAAACCTTAATGCATCCAAATGGGTTCTGATCAATTACGCTGGCAAGTATTTCACATGAGCCAGGAGCCGCTTCACAAACACCTCGGGCACACCTCTCAGTGTTTGCTTTGTGTTCGGTACATTAGGTGATTAGTCCTCAGTCACAAACACTTGGGGGAGGAAGGTCACCGTCATGCATCGCCGTCTGATTAACAGCTGCATTAGCCAAATAAGTTTATCTGGAAAAGTATTTACACTTCACAGTTCAGAGTTTTGTGAGAGCTCGATCGTCACGACGACAGGCTGAAGTGTTCCGATTCCTGATTTTACTGGATTTATTGACAAGTTGATGTATTTGTTGCCTATTTGTGCCTTTCTGTGACATGAGTTGCATTAATGGGCTGTGGGTGTCAGCTGACCTGTCAGACCAGTGCTGTAGTACCTGAAAACCAACCGTGTTTTCACCCAGAGTGCACAGTAGGGCTGTGACAAGGAAGAATTAGAGTCGATTGTTTGTTTTTTTTGCACACCAGCTTGTAGAATGGGCTGCGATCAGAACGCAACCTGACCCGCCAGACCACATGTGCATATGATCCGGCTCACATTTGGATTGGATCTTAGCCACAA
Source organism: Genypterus blacodes (assembly GCF_046128005.1). Classification (NCBI taxonomy): domain Eukaryota; kingdom Metazoa; phylum Chordata; class Actinopteri; order Ophidiiformes; family Ophidiidae; genus Genypterus; species Genypterus blacodes. The sequence goes on along the minus strand of NW_027466864.1, from coordinate 4,934,752 downwards.
ATATCCAGGAATAAACATGACTCGTACAATTGTGTGCAAGATGAAGTATTTGTGGTTTGTGTTAATGGACGCATGTACACAGAACCCAGGCAGCAGAATCAGAATCTGTTATTGGGTTTAGTGTAACATACCGAGAATTGATCTACAAACTTATTTCAAAGTGTAAAAGGGACCTAAATGAAGATAAGAACATGGTCAAATGTCGTGGTCAAGTTTTATACTGATTAATGTGGACGTGGATGCTTCAGCTCAAATCGCCACATGCCAGGATGTTGTAATAATCCTGCGACAGATGAAAGCTGAATCTCCTTTAGTCAAACCTCTGAGGCCAATGAAATATCATCATAGTGGCTCTCAGACAGGCGAGGGGGCCGGGGCTGTAAATAAACCCCCCTCAGGCGATGACAAAGACCACACAGGGGAGCGTGAATGGAAGCCAATACATATATTCACCGTGGAAGGGCCAAGCGGGGCCGGACAGGGTTCAATTATTTGTTTTCCTTGCTCCCAAAAGTTCATGTCAGATGGTTTGGCCGTCGGGGGCTTATCCATTACCGGCTCGATTCCTCTCCTGCCGCCCGGAATATGGCCGCCTGATCCTGCTTCGGCCATTTTACAAGAATGGAATTTGTCTGCAAGAACGTGGCAAGAAGGAGATCCAGATAGGGCGGAGAGGGGAAAAGGGGAAAGTGGGTTGATGTTCTATTCTGTCTTAGTTTGGAGTCAGCCACCCCCCCTGCCTTAATCTCGGAAAAACATCTGTCACAAACCAAACCTCCCCCCTGCCCCCCTGCCCCCCTGCCCCCTGCTCCCCCCCCTCTACAGTGAAATATTGATTAAGTGATAATGGACCCTTAGTGGAGTGTATTTATTATGCATCAGTTGTCGATAATCCGCCAAAGTGAGCGAGTAAAAGGTGACTGGTGGATGTCTTCTCCAATTTCTCGAGCTCATCCCGCATACCTCACCCCCCCACCCCTACCCCCCCCCCCCCCCCATCTCTGTTCCGCACAAAACCGCCTGTCCGTCAGATAAACAACGTCGGACATGTCGCACAAGCTCGGGCAAAATGATGAGGACAAGATGGTGGCGATAAGGGCCAGCTGCTGATGAATAGACACATTGCCATGGTGACGGTCAATAGGCCTGCACATCTGTTCGGCCTGGAATTTATAGATCAGATTTGTTCTAATAGTAATAACGCAACTTTCAAAAATAGAATAAAAGTGTTTAATGTAGTGACGAGGCTGACAGCTGATTGGTCCATACAGCCTTCCAGCTCAAGTCCAGTCCAGTGTGAGCCCCAACCCAGCTGGTTCTTCTATACCATTGAATAATTGCTTTGATTTCATTAATTAAACAAAGTTGTACATTTAAGCATCTTTCAAAGGATGAGACAAAACTTTCACATTTCACCGCTTAGTCATATTTCTAAACTTTCTTCTTCCAGTCCACCTCCTTTATTTCTGGGAGTTCACACACACACAGAATGTTCTCCACTCAGCCAGTAAACACCTCATAGATGCAACGGCAGAAGAGGCAGCGAACATTGACTGATGCCGACAAAAGGGCTGAGCCACATACACAGGTCACAACACCACACGGGGAAGACAATCCTTCGGTATTGACAAGGACACTTACACATACTGGAGCTTGAGGTTGTGCTGAAAGGCGTTGGCGGCGATCAGCCTCAGCTTACATGAGGTCACCGTGCTGGACGAGGGAGGAAAGAAAAGACAGGAAGAGAGAGAGAGAGAATACTGTTGATGTTGTTTTATAGTATAGAAGTTTATTTGAATGAGTTTGCGGAGGTGATGCCACAACACAGATGAATGATGTAGACAGAGAACTCTACGAGGTGGAGTGATACAGTTTAGATTGACTTGTTGCACCTGGAGAACATGTGTCCAAACAGTGAATTGTAATTGTCAGGGGGTGAAATTCACAAAGAGACATCTGGTCTCCAATTCATTCCTAAATCATATAAATTTGCATTGATTTTAGTAAACATGCCCATAAAATATAATGTGACTCCTTATACTATGGTTGTCTACGTTATGAGTTATGGTTAGATGAGTTGGATTGATCTTTGTGTCCTTTGCCTTTTTATTCTAATGACATCTTAGTGCTCAGTGCATAGCGCAGAGAGAGAAGATCACAGCAGGAAGTCCATGCTGTAGAAAGTGACTGTATAAGTGGGAGCAGTTTATACAATCCAAGTAAAGTTAATCGTAGGCAACTGCACTTGGTAGCAAAGGCTTGAAGACGTTTCACCTCTCATCTGCAAGGCTTGCTCAGTTCTAGACAATACAACGTGTATTTTATAAATACCAAATCCAGTGCTTAATGTATGGAATGTATGAGGTGTGTATGAGCTGTGAACCGATTGATCAGCGCAGTGTCCAGCGTGTTGAGAAGAAATTACTTACAGATTCTTCAGCTCTCTGTAGTTGCTGAGGTCGAGTTCTGTAATATTCTCCAGGCCCATTTGGTTCTCAATGTAGCTGGTTGAGGAGACAGAGGAGAGGAGGGGTTTGAGCTAAAGACAGACATTACCTCATGGCCTTCAACACAACAATGTAAATATCGAAATTCCATCGTAAATAATAGACTGCAGTGTAAAAGGCGAGACACAAAACACCCAGAAGTTACAAAAGACAGGAATGCCTGTGATATGGACATGGAGCAGAATGGAGGAGAGGCAAGGGCACACAGACAAAAGCTTCTATCAGGAATGTTGAGGTCGCCTGTTCTTTGAGTTCATCCTGTTGTTTCCATGAGGCAACAGTGCAGATCTGTCCTTTGTCACAATCATACAGGGCCAATACAAGGAAAATGACTCTAAATTGATTATTTGGACTTGAGAAAACGAGGGAAGACAATGTAAGACCAGAGGAAGGAAAGGAAGAGAAGCCAAGGAAGGAGGAATACACCAAATGGGGTGACAAAGGAACAAAAGGGAAGGGCAGGAGAAGATCAAACACGGAGGGGAAAGACAAGAGAGGACAAGACAAGATGATACGAGACGAGAGCACGTGACAACAAGTTCACAATAAAGTTCAAAGCCAAAGCAGATCCGACTCACAGACGGCTACAGAACGCACCAGACAAAAACAGAAGGGACCGATGATGAGTTTGATCAACCCTTCGCGTCAATATTCATCACCACTTACCTTTCCAAAAGCCATTTACCCTTTTATTCTAATGGCATCTTTATGGCGCAGTTCAGAGCGCAGAGGGAGATCATAACAGTGAGTGAGATGGAAAGGGAGGAATCTCACACAAACACGGCTTTGTGGGACGACAGACCACAGTGTTGTGAATCCAAAGCCCAGACACAGAGAGACAGTTTCTTTCTTATTTAGTTTTTAAATCAACAGGTCACTGATCACAACACAAACTACAAAGGCGGCAACAAACCCCCCGCAAACACCCAGGGACCAATGAGACACCATGGCGGCACGTTGGCGGCTACGTGACAAAACATCGGCTGCCAGAGGACGCTTGGAAAAAAAACAAAATAGGACGGCAAGCAGATGGGGCTGATGGGAAATTCTTCTCAATGAGTCATTTTCCACTTTTCCAGACATAGGCTACCTCAGAATAACTAGTGAGCTGCAGATCAATTCAGTGCTCAATGCAAGGACGCCAAACTCCATTCACCAGCCGTTTGAATAGAGGGCTTGATCGGACCTACCAAGGACCTCAGCGCTGCAAAATGTCCACCCTGCTCTCGCCCCTCCACCCACACGCCCCCCCTCTCCCCACACACAAGATATGAATGTTTTCATTTCAGGGAGACTCTCCTTTGATGAGCTTTTTTGAAAGGACGCTCCAATAATGAAGGATTCTGTGTATGCACATGTGTTTAGCCGTCTATGCTACACATCAGGATATCCTTGGGAAATATTTGTGTACTTTTTAATTGAGCAAATAGTTAAAAGAGAGTATGAAAATCTAACTGATGGGCCTGATGAAAACTTGTGCCATAGTTCAGGCCCTCTAGATGAAGCAACTCTTTACATCCAGATGCTGTTATGTGTTCAGCGAGCCAATAAGGAGCGAGTTCCTATAGGCGGAAGTTAGTCACCAAAGATAAAGACGATAAAGGAGAGACCAACAGAAACACCTTCCATCACACTGTTATGATAGATGTGATGTGATGGACGATGTAGCGGACCATGTGAATCATCCCTGGAGATGTGTGTATAATTACAGCTCTGCACTCTGTTTTGTATGTTCCCATGGTGCTTCTGTGCATAAAAGCATACCTGCAGTCATCACCATTGATAAGCACTTATTTCAACATGTGGCATTGTTTCATCCCTCAGTTCTCTGCAGTCCGCTACAACACACAAACCTTTTTTTTATTCAAGTCTGATTGACCTGCACAGCAATAATGTGATTACAGGGCAGGTAGGCCCAGGATCACCCATCTCCCTCGCTTATTGGATTGAGCCAAGTGCCTTATATATCATCTATTGTTCCCAGGTGGGGGCATTGACCGGCAATTCACAAAATTGCATTTATAACTCAGCCTATGATGAATTTCGGGGCCTGTTCCGCGCTTAATGGCCCCTTGTTTGTTCCGCGTATCGGCTGTATTCCCTTGCTTTGCCAATACGGCGAAGTGTTGTCGTTTACTGGCATGTCGAGCGCCGCGGTAAACAGAAGCCAAGAGAGGCCCCCTCGCGTATTGATTGAATGATTCAGAGAGAATGTCAAGCCTCACCCGGAGCTCAACGAAACATGTTTAGCTGCAGGTACTAGGAAATAGCTATGGGGTAAGGGAGCGAGAAGGAGAGAGAGAGAGAGAGAGTTTGAGAGAGAGAGTGAGAGAGAGAGTGAAATAAAGGGAGAGTGGGGTGCAGGTGAATAGAAGCAGAAAGCAGCAGTAAATTGACTTCCTCCACCGAAGCAGCGTTTTGCAAATGTGGTTCCTTCTTTAACAAGTGCTAATTGCTCAGTTCCAGAAACGGGAACAAAGAAGGAACAGCATGGTGGTACAGAGAGTGACATTTAGTTTTCTATGCTGGAACTGATAGTAGGTTGCATAATAATACAGCAGCGCTCCTTTAAATCACAGGTGGTCACTTTCTACTTATTTTTTTGCCGTACAAAGTTGGAAAAAGCCAGAGTTGGAAAACAATCGCTGCACACTCTGGTGAATTTTCCTGACTATGAAAGACTCCATAGTGATTGTCTGTATGTTTGGTGGTGAGCCCTGATGAGGAGCAGCGTTTGCGTTAAGATGGCTGTACTGATGGCCTTGCTGCTGCTCCGTACGAGCCACAGGTTTAAGCGTTACAGACATCAGCACAGATCCTGGCACTGCAATCCAGCTCCTCATCAGAAAACCAGCTGAGCCACATCAAAATAACGTCAATAAGATCAAAACAAGCTCAGCAGGACAAGCAGGTCCCTGCATTTCTCATTATGGAATGGAATTCACATTAGTCTCAAAAACTGAAAAATGTGGAAAGTATAGGCGGGTAGTAATTTGATGCAAATGGAAACAACATAAGCTCTTATAAGTTCTAGATCTTATTATCGTACATTTTGTGTGTTTAATTTCCTGATTCAAGCGAGGCTTACCATCAGAAGTCGGATGTTTGTAGTTTATGAAACAGAGTGTTTGTTTTGGTTGAGTTCATCAGTAAAAGTGCAAGAAACTAAAGAACTAAAACAGTGCTAAGAGGTTTCACAGGCCACAGTTTGAGTCATGCTGGACCACAGGCTTCACTTCCAGTCACTGTTTGCCTGTATTAATCCATAATTGATTCCCAGTAACCGAGTGACTTCTGCCATGCTGATGCATCTCACATTACAGCAGCTTTCATCAAGGTAATGAGCAGAGTAACGCAGCTCATACAACACCAAGAGCAACCATCACTGTACACGATAAGAAAGTTCAGCATTGCTTGGTTACGCTCAGATGTTTCTGCTCTCCATCCAGAAAACAATCACAGAACCCTGTTACCCCGACTGGAGGGACTACTGTGCTGTTCACTTGAGCTCAAGAGTAGCAACACGTGAAAGGCTCTAGTAGTTGAACATTGAACAATCCAGTCTGAGTAAGTGTAGTGGTCCAGTAACAGGTTTCAGCCAGTGATTCTAACAACATTTTCAGTGATTTCTCCATTCCAAAACCTGAAGTAATCGTACCAGATGGACAGACTGTCCAACACGCGCAGAACCTGAAGCGTAAATCAGATTTGCAATGGCTGGTTGTAACTTGCGAGGCACTCTAAGCTAAATCAAAGTCGGCACAGATTAATAAAATGAAAACACAGATGATCAAACTTCGCAAATAACCAACGTCAAAGCATGTGACCACAACTCATGCACTCATGCAGAACAGGTGCCACCATCCCAACCCAACCCAACCCAACTTACATCTCTGTCACGTTCTCGCTCTCTTGTGACGGGATGCTTACGATTCCGTCGGGCTCCAGGCACTGTAGCATGGCGAAGGAGCAGCGGCACGCCGAGGGGCATCCTCCCAAGGTGGGCGCCGGTGCCAGGCTGAGCAGGGCGACCGCCACATGCAGGTGCAGCAGGGACAGTGCCGGGGCCGAGGGTGCCGCCATTGCAACTGCACCCACTGCCACAGCCATGATCAACAAAAACAAGAAATGAAAGGATCTTCTTGACACCAATGGAGAGGTTTGGCAGCTGCAGTTTGGTGTCTGAGTGATTCACCTAATGAGGCAAAGACTGTGAGAGGTGAGGAGCTTTTACACAGAGTGCCTCTCCTCTTGACTCTCTGGCAGAGTTGAGATCCCAGCTGGTCAGGGTCTGGTACTGAGCCACAGCTGTACTGAGCAGCAGGAGGGGGAGGCAGCTAAGCAGGCAAGGGGCCTCTGGGGACATGGTGGTGGTGGGCTGCAGCCTCCCTCTCTCTCGCTCCCTCCCTCCCTCTTTCCCTCCCTCCCTCTCTCTCTTTCACTCTCTCCGTCTTCTTCTCCCTCTCTCCTCCTCTCTTCACCAATAAAGGGAGGGGCAAGATAGCCGGGTCCAGAGTCACCAGACACCTCGGAAAGTGAAAGGAGAAGAGGAAAGGCTCGGGGCAAATGGTGTGTTTGTGATGATGATGATGATGATGAGACAAGGGGGATACGTTGATGGAGATCTGGCTTGGCCCTCCGGATGAGATAGGGGTGCAGGCAGAGCCAAGAAGTCAGATCTCTTAAGTGCCTGAGTACACAGAGCAGCGGTATCACAGCCGCCAATAGATGAATGTGCTGTAGAGATGGATGGATGGATGGAAGGATGGATGCAGGTTGATCTTTCTGTTGTATGAGAATTGTTTGAGCGTCTCATATTGGTAGAAAGTTCTAATGCGAGTGATGAGTGTAATGGCTGTGGAGAGGCACAGAGAAAGACTCTCCACTGGCCAAAAGCCATTTCTCACCAGAACAAACTCCCCTCAGGATTTAATGACGGGAAGTGAAGGACGAAATGAAGGGGTTGTTTGTTTGGTTTGCTTCCTTTTGTTTGTCTGTCCAGCTCACATCTCCAAGCTAAACTGTGAACACTGTTTCTCAAGGGGATGTATTTGGAGGTAACTTCTCTGTGGCTCTTCTGCGAAAGAGTTCGGACACTGATTGAAATCACAGCGGATGAAAGAGTTTCAACCTCAGATGGTCATTTAAAATGTGTACAGTGATTAAAAGGAGCAATGTTCACAATGTCCTTACATCAACTTGCTCAGTTCCATTTGGGCAAAGGTAAATTCCCACATCAACAGGGCATTAAGAAGACGCGGAAAATGTTTTCTAAACACATTTCAGGCCGGCCAATTCAGATGGTATTAACACCAGTAAGATCATGGAAAAACAATTGAAGTTCAACCCAAAAACTTTTAAATCTACGAACTGTCAAACACAAATAAGATGATTTTACAGTAACAAGGTGTTTAGCCTAGCTTAGCTGCAGTTGTTAGCTTAAATCCTTTCCTCCCTACAACTCCAGAGCTGCGGTGTGTACACAGTACGTACTGTATGTATCTACCACATGTAGCAAAGCAGTTGTTGTGGCAATTAGGCGACACATTGGAGCTGGAATTCTGTCGGCATGAGCGGGCCGAGGGGGAGAAGCTATTTTTATCGTGCAGAACTCACTTGTCAAGAGATAGAGTATCGTTCCTGCTTCACCAGTTTTGCCAAATTGGCAAGGCAAGGTATTGAACTGAGCTAGGAGCTTAACGGCAACATCACTGGCATGTTAGCGATAGCATTAGCTCAGGGCTCCCTAAGCATCATTAAGGAAAACTTAACGCCATTTCTTTAAGCTTCCACAGTGTGCTTGATTTGTGTAAAGAAGGAGGAAGAGTTTTTATAAAATGGAATAAATAATGTAAATGTAAGTACATTAATGAAGCAAGATTTATACTCGCTAGTTCATTATTTATGTATACAAAAGCATTTAATCCTTCAATTACAATTCACATAGCCTCTCTCTCTGTCTGTGTCTGTGTCTGTGTGTCTGTGTGTCCTTGGCAAGCAATTCTATATGTTTACATCTGCATAAACTGTTCATACATTAAGGTCCAAGGTTGTTGGGTTATTATCTGTCTTTATATGTGTAAACTGGGTATTCATATATATTCACATGTGGACTGATACGGCATAAATGATTTGTTTGTGTTAATAACAGATTGTTAGGAAGTGGAAGTGATTGCAGACTCTCACAGCACAACAACACTTTCTGAGGCGACGCTTGACATATTAATATCCAATCAAACTTGTAAATTCAGGTCCAGGAGCTTTTGCAGGTTTTTCCATGTGTTCTGTCCATGTGACTCTCTGAAGGTTCATTCTGTTATTGTCCAGAAAAATCATCTAATTTAGTAAAATCAGCGGATTATCACAATCCTAAAAGAGTCGCAACTCAGCAACTCGGATATCATAGAAAAATGGTAATTGCGTCGTTCATTGGCTATTCCCGTAAACACAATTCATATATACGTTATATCTGACAGTAAATGATTCTGCAGTCAAATCAGACAGAGGCGATATTATTTGTATATTTATATACATGACGTGAGATTATAAACCGTTAAAACCTTATTCACAGGTGAAAGGCAGCATGACTGGTCAGCGCCTCTAACAGTAAGTAACAGTAATGGTATGCGGCCATAACCTGCTGTAGAGACCCGAGGCTGTCCATCACACATGTGTGTCTACATGGACGGAGCCAGCTTTTACCCAGGGGACAAATATTGTGCCCCACCCCCATGGCTCTCAGTCATCCCACACATGAGTAAGGTCAGTGTGTCCCGACCACAATTACTGACCATCAGCTGAATAGCCATTTCTGCTGCTGTCATCAGGATTATCCGGATGCTTAATTACTCTTTCTTCTACTCCCCTTTTCGTGGTCTTAGCTCAGCAAATACGGCGGAGGGACAAGGCGCTTATTCACAGCAGAAACGTCTTTGAAAGTGCAGGGCGACCAATTACCAAGATGCAAAATTTAACAGGCAGTGTTTCCTGGGAGTGAAACATGCATTAGGTGTCGTTTTCCCAACTGTACTCGGCAGTTTATATAATGTTGTACATATGCAAATGAGGTGATGAAGATGTGATAAAATGAGAGATATTTGCACATATTCTTCAGGTAACTTTGACTGGATTTTGAAGCTCTTTTAAAATCCACAGGACAGGAAGGGTGAATTTCTTTAACCATTGTTTTATATTTCATTCAATTCTAATCAAATATCTGCCTTGTTCAAAACAACTGATTACTTTTCGGCGTCTGTATCCAGCAGTGTTAGTTGGAACAATAAGCCCAGATGAAACAATAACCAATCAAGTCATTTACTATTATTTTACCATCCACACTCCTGCGTCATTGGCTTGAAAACTACAGACCAATCTCAAGTCTCAGAGATATGAATGTAAGTAAGAAAGTATTTTGGATCTCTGGTCTTGTCTTTGTCTCGTGAGGTGATGTGACCACCAGATTACTCTAATTTCTGTCCGTCCTCTTCCTTACTTCAATCTGCACAATTAATTTGAAGACAATCTAATTTCCTATGAGCCATATGACAATCTTCAACCCCCAGTTAATAATTACCTCATTTCTCTCTGGGTATTTAATTCGATTACAGTTTTTATGCCTCGCGGTGATTGATGGTCACAGAAGGGGTTAATTGCCACGCTTGGCTTTTGAATCAATCTCCTCCTGTCACGTCAAGTACGTTGGTTAGGACTCACTGACAGTGAACGGGGGAGAGTCACTGAGTGTCTTCTGTTATAGACTTCACCACGCCTACAGCCTCCGTCCCTGACTTCCTCCTAACACACACACACACACACACGCCAAACCAACAGCATATTTGCAGCAAAATAGCCTCTTTAAATCAATGCATACACTGCGATTAAGTCTGGGTGGAAGGGATTGAAACGTGTGCTGTGTTTCAACGTTTGCCTTTGCACCAACGTCTGCAGTAAACTTTCATACTTCAGCGTGGTAACTTAAGTTTCCATTTGTTCACTTCACTTCATCTATATACTGTCTGTTCCCTGCAACTCACAATATTATTCAACCACATGGATGAGGTGCAGTTGGATTTCCACAGCAGGCACGTTAGGTTTCTGATGCCAGAAGACACACAAAGGCACACACACACAGAAATGACTTCAGGAATTGTTCTCACGCTAAAGTCCCGTCCTTCAAATTTCTTCCCTTTCTCTTGATTCTGAAGTTCAGGAATGAATGTAACCTGCTTTGGGTGCAAATACAAACTCTGTGACTCTGTGACGTTGTTATCTGCACACTTCAGTTTGCATGTACGTCATGTTTTCAAAGATCAAAGCTGCTAGTGTGAAAGTTTAGTGTGAGTCTCCAATGGTGCTAAAAATGTAGTTGATGCTGTTCTAAGATGATGATGATGACTAATCTCTCAATGTGTTCTATGAAAGGGTGGCTCGCCCTGAAAACAAAGAGAGGCAGGTCCAACACTGTAGCTCTAATCAGGCCAGGTTCCAGTAAACTGTAGGGTCACCTCTCAGTGGTTTGTGAAGAAGCTCGACCATCTGGTGAACTTGAGACCTCAGGAGGTGGTGGAGACTTTATGGAAACAGAACTTGAGTTTCAAAACTTCTGAAGATTGAAAACTATACCAGACCGGAACTACAATGAACTACAAGCACAAGAATAGGACAACATATTCCGTCCAATCATGAGGACGAGGAGATCCACAGAGGTCTTGTCTAATGTGAAGTTACTTTTTTTTGTGATTTTGAAACAGGAAGTAATGTGACTTCACTATTGAATGTAATTTTGCCCTCAGTGTTCTTTGCAAAGGAAATATATAAGGAAATCTATTTATACATAATTTGAGGAATGCACACTCGATAAGGATAATAGATCAATGTTTATTCCAAACGAACAGGAAGAACATGGCGACGACGGGGGTGCATGGCTGAATTGAACGCCTTCAGCTAATGCGTGTTGTTCTCCGCTGTTTCCTCGGTTTGCTTGAAAGGCTGAAAATCTGAAGGACGTGTGAGTCTTTCTTTGAGATTAATGGCAGCTTGTTTTTGACCCAGCAGTCCTTTTGTTACTGGTCATGGAATTTATGATGGTTTAGCTGTGGCAGAATAAAGTGAGGATTATTTAGGATGAGCAGTTTAATTGACAGGTTGTTACGTACTTTCCGTTTAATTTGATGCGTAATGTTGTTTTTTCTGTCACTGAAGGTGAACAACAAGTGCCTTTATGATGAAACCATTACATCATAACTCCTTCACTAGATAAGATTAGATTTGCTAGTTTGGAGGAAATATCTGGATCTGGTCTCATTTCTCTACCTGTCCACCGGCCGTCACCCCTGACTTTCCCTCCTTTGCATCATCACCTGCTCCCAATTTACAGAAACCCCAGTTAGATCTTTGTTGATCTTTGGTCAACCCCATTTAATTACAAATTCCGTTTGATGAGAGTCAAAGGAACAGGAAGTTGAGTCTAAGAGCTTTGGAGCTTCCTGTAGAAACACAAACTGGGAGCCCGTCGCTCCCCTGCTCCTGCTCCTGCTCCTGCTCCTGCTCCTGCTCCTGCTCCTGCTCCTGCTCCTGCTCCTGCTCCTGCTCCTGCTCCTGCTCCTGCTCCTGCATAATGCACTGAGCTGCACGGGAGCACATGTCCTCCGTCTCTTATCAGCCTGGGTGGAGTTCAGTACAAGCTGATGGAACAAGATACAGAGAGGGGACTCTGTGTAAACCATGACATGCTTCAGTGTCTTTATCTACAGATCTGGACATCGCGGCTTCCCTCCCCCCCACCCCCGACCCCCTCGTCAGACAAAATCCTCTCCTCCCTGATCGATACACCACCCAGCAAAACAGCGGTGTAGGGTGCAGCCGTCTCAAATTTTTTCATCACTTCTCCCCCCCACACACATCTTATTTTTCCATTTGCATCTGTGGCTGGATCATCAACACCCGGCTAGTAATGCCCAGGCATGTGTGTGTGTGTGTGTGTGTGTGTGTGTGTGTGTGTGTGTGTGTGTGTGTGTGTGTGTGTGTGTGTGTATGTGTGTGTGTGTGGGACAAGTGCCTGACTGTGTTCATATCTATGCATGTTTGCTTTTGGGCCTATGTGCATGTGTGTGTGTGTGTGTATATATTTGTGTGTGTACTTGCAAATGTGTACATAGCTGTATGTGTGCAGCTCACAGGGGTAAACCCAGAATCAATGGGATGGAGTAGGCAAGAGTAGAAGGTGTGTGTGCGTGTGCGTGTGTGTGTGTGTGTGTGTGTGTGTGTGTGTGTGTGTGTGTGTGTGTGTGTGTGTGAGTAACCGGATCGTCCTGTCTCAGCCCTCATTAGTAGCCGTGCTGTGGACACCAGAGGCCCTGTGAGAGGCTCATGCAGATGAGCAGAAACCCGAGGAGCTGTGGTGGGAGCCTGAGGGCGAGACAGCAGCAGTTAGCTCTCTCTCTCTCTCTCTCTCTCTCTCTCTCTCTTTCTCTCTCTCTCTCTCTCTCTCTCTCTCTCTCTCTCTCTTTTTACTTTGGTGTTTGTGCTCTCTTGCCATCTCCTCTTGTTTTGTCTTTCTGCTCTCTCTCTCTTTTTGTCTCTTTCTCTGTAAAAGGCTGCACATGGAGTTCATCTCTACACACTCCCCTCCCCTCTCTGATGGTCTCTCTCTCTCTAGATAATGCATGTTTACTCCAAAACACTAGTTGGATTTATTTATTTATATATATCTTCCATTATGACCTGAGCTCATCCTCAACTTTATCTCTCATAGGCTGCAGCCTCCTTTAGATAATTAATTATAGCTGCTTTGTGCCAACAGAAGAACACACACGCACACACACACACACACACACACACACACACCTCTTGCCCTTGTGGCTTTGCTGTGCTGTCTCCATATCCTTGAGTGGAGTCTTTAGTACCAAGTTTTGTGTAACGTTTAGCCTTCATTCCTCTCTCCGTCAGTGTCGCCGGTGCATTCAGGCTTTGGGTCATTGACGGGAGAATGATGTCAAAAAACTGAGCAAGAAGGTGAAATTTTGAATTTTTCAATTTTTCAACAACAAAATCTCATTTAGGTGGATGGAGTTGGACTTCAGACGTAAATATGGCCGAGGGCGTTAGACTTTAAACCCCCAAAACAAACATTGTAAATCCAGCACATGCGTTTGTTGGTGATGGTCTTGGTCTCTCTGTCTCTCTGTCTCTCTCTCTTTGTTTTCCTGTCACTCTCTTGCCCTCTTCCTCTCCCTCCCTACTTCCCGGTGACTACATCCCCAGCTCATATCCATGTTTATAAAGAGCTGCTCTCCATTATCCTAATTGAAAAATGAGAGTAAAGTGCCACTTTATTCACAATACACTGCCATAACCCCGCTATTCATCTGCCCGCACTACAGTTCACTCTGAGATGGCGATGACAAGCCAAGACAAAGCAGACACGCCGTGAGAGATATATAGAAAGGAGAAGGAGGCTGCAGGGTCGATTGATAAGTTCTGAGCCCAACTTAGATGTGTTGTTCTAATTAGAAACTAATTAGAAACGAAAACGTCAAACTTGGAGGATTGTGTCTGTGTGCGTTTTGGAGATGGGGAGAGATTTTTGCAGGAGGAAAACTGAGAAATGCTTTGTTTGTGTGTTCCAGTCAGTCACACAATACAACTCATTTCACTCATTGTAAAAAAAAAAAGTTAAGGAAATATCTTTTTGCAAATAAAAGAAATAAGAATCCAAACTCCTCTGTCTTAGTCGAGATAAACGTCACGAAAGAAAATGTCATTCTTTTTGAAAGCATTGATAGTTTAACTTTGAATAATCCTTGTCAAAGGGTGAAAATGTGTCAGTTAAACACTCTCGTCCAATTACTTTCTATTTTCAGACTATTTCTATGCTTTTTGTGCTTGCTTGCCCGCTTAAGGTAAGTATAAAATGTTCCCCCTGGTAGGACTCTCCACTCTCTCCGCCATTGTTTGTCGTTTACGAGTGCTCTTTGGGACAATTATCTCAGTGGAGAAGCTTTCTTTGCAGATGCGTCGTAGAATTTTCCGGCCACCATTCTGTAGCCGTAATGTGTTCTGATAAAACACAATACACAAGCACAGCGGCAAACCAAATGCTGGATGCAGGTGCTCACTGACGGAGCGAGAAAATAGGACACCAGCGATCATTTAACATTATTACAATTCTGTTTTATTCTCTTTTATGTTATCTTTCTTCTATATCCTGTTTTAATTGTCTTTTCTTTCTTTACACATTGAATTACCTCCTGCCACAAAGGTGCAATACCAATAAACGTGCCTTGTCTTTAGGCTTTTGTTAAGTGCAAACTGAATTGATTCTGTTTTGAGAGGAAAAACACGTTGGAGAGACGAACGCCACTAAACAACAAAATGGACCTAGAAATCAAATCAGCCTCATTTTTGAAAGGGTTTGTACTTCCACCATCTACTCACAACTAATATAGATATGACACAATGTGATATACACAAACTTCCTCTCCATCATTGCCTTCATCTGTAACATGGGGGGCATTTGGGTCTTACACACACACTCCATCTAGGCCCACTAACAGTAAAGAGGTTGACCGTTTTCCACTGAATTACTCTGAGGGAACATTATAGTCATGTACCGGTCTAAACCTGTTCCACTACCAGAGGTAATTAGCAGAAAATAGTACAAATACAGCAAAACATCCAGTGCACTGGATACGTGAACAAACAGTGAACACACACACACACACACACACACACACACACACACACACACACACACACACACACACACACACACACACACACACACCATGTACCTTTTATTTTTGGAGAGCTTTCAAGTAAACAACATGTCAATTTTAGCTTCAACAAATATCACTTAATATCCGGAAAATGTAGACGCCCCTGTCTCTATATTACAGAGGATCATTTTGCAACCAATGTGTTTAAATAAATGATGCGATATCATGATTGAAATCTAATTTTGGTGGGAAACTTGTTAAAATGCCCCGCAATAAAATAATACACACGTCTCAGCAGACTCACTGTGTTTCACGCTGTCACTTGTTTGTTGCTGCCATGTGAACAAGAAGCTGTTGAGTGCAGACTTGGCAGCAGTGACCGCTGCTCTGTGATCAGAATGGCAGCTCAACATTTAGGAGGGGAGGGGAGGGGCTGGAGCCGCTCTCTGCAGGTCACGCAAGGCCCGGCAGAGAGAAGCACCAGGGACCTGTGTGTGTGTGTGTGTGTGTGTGTGTGTGTGTGTGTGTGTGTGTGTGTGTGTGTGAACAAATACGTCTGCCTCTAATCTACATGTGTACATCATTTGTGTGCAAACACGTGTGTGGACACAGTAGCTTTGTACGCACTTGTACTCCCCACTCTGTGTGTGCGCAGGTGTGAGTGTTCATATGTGTGTATGCAGGCAATCATGCACCTGTGATTTTGTGTGTGTGAATCTATAGTGAATGTGTGGGTGTGTGTGTGTGTGTGTGTGTGTGTGTCTAATAACAATTCACATGGAGATCAGAATAACACAACAATATCAGCCAGTAAAGTGACATTGACACAAGCAGCATAAGTGATTACAGGATAATGATTTAATCAGTGCATGTGCTCACGAGGAATACAACTGGCAACCCCTTTGGGCAAAATCCTAATTTGTCTGCCAGACGTACTCAGTGTTTTGGCCCCTGTTCACGCAGCCCGCTCACTCACTCATCTGAGGGAGGCCCGGGAAGGAGGCTATAATTCTGCCAATTGTGCAGGATGGATGAGGATGGGTCAGGGGGCCGGGCGAGGTGGCCCATCAGGAGCCTGACAGTAATTACAGCAGATTGATGTCACATGGCTTCTGTCTGCTGAGTCAAAGGTGCGTTTGGCCTGGTTGAGACATTTCAAAGCCAGCAGAGAAAGCGAGGCGGTCATCCAGGTTGGGCCCAGATCATTAGACCGATGTGAGCCTTATTCTGTTCAGTCTTGTGATAAGCCAACAGCCTCTTGGGCGATAGGCATGTTACACCCTGGGCAAGTCACCACTCAATCCACACAGGCGCACAAACTCATTCACACTCCCACTCTGCACCTATAGGCAATCTAACATTTCCAATTGACCTCAGCTGCACGTCCTTGTAACGGGTTTATACCTAATATAACATTTTATTCTACATTTCTTACCTATTTTCATGCATAAATCACAAGATCTGCTCATTTGCCATTTCCCCCCTCGTTCCAAGCCGTCACCACCTCATCCACCCAGCAGCTTGATGTCTAAGTGGCTACTCAGGGAAATCAGGCATGAGGATCAGAGATGAGATATCGTTACTCACCCAGGAAATGGGGGCAAGGAAGAAATTACACTCAGCACAGAGGCAGGATGATCAACCAGGGCAGGAGCTCACTAGCAACAACAAAGACCAAATCATTGATCATTAATGAGGTTTGTCGTTGCCTGAAAAAGTGAAAGTCTGGGAGTCTGGATTAACCCACGAATCAGACTGATCATGGAGGGAATAGGTTGCTCCTCCATCTATTGACTCAGACCGAGAAATTCCCTCCGCCCCCTCATGTTTACATGTTTATCTGCCACACATTAACCTTTGGCTGTATCAGTCCAAACTGTGGCCACGACCCGGCTGACCCGGCTTCTCCTCTGCGGGTCAGAAGCAGAACAGAGAGCGTCCCAGAGCTGCAGCACAGACGGATCAATGACCAGCTCAGGCCATCATCGATCAGGGGGACGAAGATAGCATCATCACTCGATTGGGGAGCAACAGCTGGTATTTTGGTTAAGGACTACAAATAACAGGACACCTACCAGCTGCATCGCTTTATATTCTTTAGTTGATTGAACTCCAGATCACATTGAGGTCTAAGGGAACAGAACCAATCAGCGAACACATCCCAACTGAAAGCGCCCCTGTGAAAGGACCAACTTCATCTTATCTTAACATTTGGACTTTTTTTGGGGCTTTTTGCTGTGAAATGTTGTGACTTTATATTTGTAGATATTTCTCTTTTTAAGCTGGTAGCTCTATTTGGGCTTTTACACATAATATTCATGTATTTGGTGTGTGGTGTATGCCTGAAAGCCAATATTCTACAGAGAGAAACGGGCTCATTTCCAACATGCACACACACACACACAGAGGTGCTTATAAATGAAAGAGTATAATTAGGATCTTGATAAATGTGACAGTGGGCATCAGTGTGGCCTTTCATTTGATTGTAATGTAACCCTCAGTAAAGAGCATTAGGGGCCTGTGAAGAGGAAGAGTGAAAATATAAAGACAGAGCTGTGGGAGAGCAGAGAGCATGAGGAGATTATGATGAAGAACATTAGGAATAAAAAAAAAGAAGGTGCTAGAAGGGGGAAAGGCTGAGGAGAAAGAGGGAAGGGAGGAGCGGAGGACTGTGGTGTCACTGTGAAAGAGAAATTGGAAAGGAAAAGTGGTGAAAGAGGAGGGAGAGAGAGAGAGAGAGAGAGAGGGAGAGAGAGAGAGTCCAGGAGGAGGAGAAACAGCAGCAGGAGGAGGAGGAGGAGGAGGAGAGATGATGATTTGTGGCTCTCTCCAGTGTGCTAGCGTTACAGGAATGGCCCTCCAGGGCAGCATGAAAAGCCTCTTGATTGTTAGGAGTGGTAACTGGAGCCCCTGAGCTCCTCGCCCCGGTAGATTTATTTACATTTCAGCGCCTGGACCCCACTCAGAAAAAAAAAAAGAAAGGAAAAGAAAAGAAAAAACACGATGGGAGGCAGGCAGGGCGTCAATATGTAGTCGTGGTGATCGTCCTCCTTTGTTTCATGACGATGACTTAATGCTGGTGAGGCTCTGATGGAGTGGTCAGTCATGGGTGGGAGTGGGAGTGGACGCGGTGGTTTTGGTGTTATCAGCCTTTATTTGCCCTCATCTGAATACAAAACCAAGCCTCTGGAGATATTTTGTAAACGAGGCGTTTGATTGGCTTCTTTATCATCAGCTTTAACCAAGACTTAATCAATGGCTTTTTTTTTTGTCAAGCGTAATTGCATTTTCACAGCCGACTGAACAAACTACAGCACTTTTCAATTCTTGTACCTGTAATTACAGTAAAATTGTTCCAAATGGCCGCTGTCACCCTAATTTCAAAAGATTAAAGACATTTGTACAGAATCCCCGCTGTGTCAAATATTAGAGTAAATCTAACATTCTAAACGGCCCTCCAGGTTTAATTTGCGCCCTTTTAAAACTGGAATATGTAATTACTATAAATCAGTATAAATGCCATGTGTTCTATTCACATCACACGTTCACTGAGGTACAGTTAACGCACTGAGGATTTTTATATTTATTTATCCTGGGTAAGGTGACCAGCATCTTCAGGTCACCACACACACACACACACACACACACACACACACACACACACACACACACACACACACACACACACACACAGAGAGAGAGAGAGCTCAGATGATGTTTGTGTAGGGCTCAGAGATTGAGATGATCTGCAAATTAGCTTTTGTTAACCTGTACTATGCATTTGTTTAATTACATACAATTAATACAAAATTTCAGAGTGTTTTTATTTGACTTTCAATGAACAAAAACTAGAAAGGTAATGTTAATAAAGATTACAAGAAGAAGATTATGGTGTCTGCCTTCTATGGTTAAAGATATCCTGTGGAAGCCCTAAACATTAGGGCTTTGGCCTCCCTCCCTCCCTCCTCCCTCCCTTCCTCCTTCCCTCCCTCCATCCCTCCTCCCCTCCCTCCCTCCCTCCCTCCCTCCTTCCCGGTCTAGGGGGGTGTAGCAGAGGGGCTCTAGCAGGTGTACAGGGGCACAGCTTCTGAAAACAGAGGAGGGAAAAACAAATCTCAACTTAAAAACGTTGGCCTTAGGTTAGTTAAGTTTTGTGGGCCGGAAATGACTGACCAACATCTGCCACACCACAGGTGACCGATCAGAGCATGCAGGTGAGAAGGGAGTGGAGGTCTATAGACCAGAATGCTTTCACACAGTGCTGCAGTAACAAAGAGCTGAACGGGTTTTTGCAAACTAAATCATTGCAGTATGTTTCAAAATAGACCCAGAAATGTTGCCTTTAATCTGTCATTGCTCATTTATTTTTGTCAAAGTTCCGTTAAAATCAGCTTACAACCATAATTTGGCTTTGGTGGCACAGTGAGAAAATAAGAAAAATCTGAATATGAAGGGCAAACAGATCAAAGCCACCACAGTGCCATTTCCACAACAGTGACAGTTTATTAACATCCTGCTGCATTCTGCCACTGAACCTGCTTCATCATTCAGTCAGCAGCTAAATGTCAACGGGACAACTGTGCTGATTATTATTGGTTGATAATGCCATCTGGTAATTGCATCTGGATTGTGAGTTCATGCTCGCCATCTGACTAAACTGTTTGGGTTGTAGCTCTAACATGCTGACCCCTGGACCGACCCTTTTATCTAATCGCGTGTGATATCAATAAAAGTATGTTAAGCTTTTGTTTCATCCGCTGGCCTCAAGCCTCACTGCGGTACGACGGCAGCTTGTGTCTTGTGTTACGTGATTTTCCCATAGACTGTCTATACAGACTATAGATTTTCCAAAAGGAGAGCGAGCAGAAAGAGGCAGCGGCAGCTCTGGACGGCCAACAGCTTTCCACAGGCAGACGGCTCTCAGTCTTAAGTGGAAGAGCAGCAGCCTCTCTCCCATTTAGGATAGTGGGCTATTTAGCCTGACAGCCATTAAATATGAATTAAAAACCACACAGGCCTCTTTGCCTTCGAAAATGTCATTACATATCTTTATGGCAGCCGATTGTTGAATAAGCAGTTTGCAGGGCTCCCCTGGGGGCGAGGCTGGGGATGGGAGTGGAGTGGAGTGGATGGAGGGAGCGAGGGAAAGGAAGAAACAGGGGCGGTCAAATGAGTGCTGGAGTGGGCAGATAGCAGCATGGGATAAGGGACAGATGGGTGGAGGAGCACGCAGGATGGACAGGATGGGAGCGGAGGGAGGGATGAGAGCGGGAGGAAAAGAAGGATGAGGAAAGTGAAGGGGGGACGGGATGGTGGATGCAGAGGGGGTGGAGGAATAACGGACAGGCAGGTCCGCGAGGAAGGATGAGGCCTAATAGCTGCTGAAATGGAATCTACATTACAGGTCCTAACTGAGTGCAGTACTTCAGGGGCCGGGCCCCGAAAGGAGCAAATAATAGCGCCAGCTTGAAGTGGTGCTTCAGTTTCTCTCCAGCAGATGAGGGAGATGTGTGTGTGGGGGGAAATGAGATTGAAGGGGAAGGGGGGGGTGGGGGGGGTACTTCACAGAGATACGGAGCTTCTTAGTATTTTCAGGGTTGTTAAAAATGTCTCAAAAGGTCAGTGTGTGCTTAGAGACGTATTGTGCAGTGTTTATCACATGGCCAGGAAGCCCAACTGCTAGGTTGTAATTATCAAAGGTGCACCGCAAAATTGTGCTGCCTATTGTTCAGCCTCATGCTGCAGGGATAAAGACATTACCATCGGTCTTGCTGCCTTCTTTTGTTGCGTTAATACATCTGATTTCACTCAAATCCATTTGATATACCTCCGACAATGGACATGTAATGAGGTTATTTTCACTGTTCTCCATCCAGGAGACCATGTCAGATTATCAATAGGAGCATCAAATTAGTAGAAAAAAATACATTTACATTACTGTTCCATTATTGCGTTCCTCGGACAGTCAAACACCTCTCGCAAAGTGCAATTGCTTGATTTGGTTGCAACAAAGGTTTCGGTCCTGTACGGTACAATGGCCACGCTTATCCGGCTAATACAATTATAATAACAACATTTTACCTTCATTTTGCAGCTGAATTTGTTATTGTTACTTCCACCAAGTAGGTTGTGTGTTTGCGCGTGTCTGCCGGTCCGTTACTTTGTTTCGTTGCTTGTTTGTTAGCGGGATCACTCCAAATGTTCTGACCTGATTTTGATGTCACCGGGCTGAAGGAAGGGAGGGACAGATTCTTACAACCGGGCGAGCGAGGCGTTCGTCTGGGACCCCCTGCTGAGAGGCCCCCAGCACCTACAAATCTGCAGTTAGGCTTAGAAATAATAGACATCAAACCCTTTTTAGTCTAGCTTGTACATCTTATTTTGTAATGTCACCATGTAAATCAGGTCTAAGCCGGAAAAATGTTCAAGGACGTTAAGATTCTATAGACACAGGAATTCATTTCAGTTCTGATTTATAATGTAGAACATGGTCAGTTTTCTTTCTCTGGCATATTTTTCCCATTATAGATCATCAATACGTGCAATTTAGTTCAAATCTTGATTCACACAGTCGGCTTCTTTGCATATGATCCCTTTTATAATTGCTTTGTTGGAGTCAGTCTCTCTGTAAGTTTTAGGCCCTCCTGTAAAGATTAAACACAAGAACTTTCAACATTTCTCGTCCACGTTTTTCCCTCTCTGCATTGCCGAGCCTCCTTCTCATGCAGTCATACGCTCTCACATGCATGCCGTCTTCTTTTAACGACATGAGCATCCATTTGGAACTCCGGGAAGAGATTGATACGGTCTACAACAGACATGTTTCACCTTTGTGTAACGACCCATCAGAGATTAGTCTGAACTGCGATGGGGCCGATAGGTGGATGGATGTCTGCAGAGAAGATGGAGGTACGGATGAAGACGTGAAGAAACGGATGGAGAGGCAGACAGGCAGACTGCCGGACATGAGCAGCCGCTGATTGTTGTTCTATTGACCACGTGATCGCTCCATAAATTGCACAGTCTGAAACATTATCCGCCACTATCAGAATGTCCCGAGCAGTCTGCACAAACAACAGCGCCCTTCAGGTTTATCGTATGCTCAACGCAAGCCTGTAGGATTTGGCGTGGCCGGCCCTCGCCAATGTACGTGTCTTGGCAATTTCCTGCGTCCAAAGGAAAGCATGATTCACGCCTATTCAGCCGCATCCCTCCTCCTGTTCCAAACCGCAATATTTCGGTCGAGCATCTACACACAGAGGTGCAGGCTTCACTTGCACTCTCCTTTCCCTGCATTGGTCTATTTTGTGTGTGTGTGTGTGTGTGTGTGTGTGTGTGTGTGTGTGTGTGTGTGTGTGTGTGTGTGTGTGTGTGTGTGTGTGTGTGTGTGTGCTTTTACTCCCGGCAGTCCACTTAAGGGCCTTTGGTTTCAGAGGAGGCCATTGTATTTCCTCCATTGCCTAGCAACCATCACCAAGGCCAGCACTCCATTGTTGCGGAGGCTGAGCACCTGAATTGCCTGCTGCCTGTTTCTACTTTTCAAAATTGTACTGTAATTTCACAAAGTGGTGTTTCAGCATTAGAGAGATGGGCGCGCTCCAAATTGGAGGGCTATGAAAATTGGGGAAGCTTCATTTGCCGGTTTCGCATCAGGAGCCCGGCGCATTTGCAAAAGCCACACAAACAGCGGCGGCGCAAAAGATGCTCGCAGCATTGTTCCTTCAACCGGCGACGGCAAAATGAAAACAAACACACTGAACGATTTATGTAGTGCAGTGGATTCAACCTATACGCCGTTTGTGTGTGTGTGTGTGTGCGTGCGTGTGTGGGTGTGTGTGTGTGTGTGCGTGTGCGTGTGTGTGGATGTGTGTGTGTGTGTGCGTGAGAGAGGGAGAGAGAGAGAGGCAGATAGAGAGGCGGGGAGAAAGAGTGATAAGGATAAAGGAACAAAAACACAGATAAAGAAATAGAGCGATGGCTGTGAGGCTTTTGTGAGCGCGCGGCATTTGTGTTGTTTGTGTGGATATGTGCTTGAGAGACGGGGAGCCTTGCAGAGAGACACGAGGGACAGAGACAGAAAACCAGATGGACAAAGAGGAAGAGAGGGAGAGTGAGAGAGAGAGAGAGAGAGAGAGACGTACAGATGCAGAGGGAGAGAAAAGAGAAAATGAGAAAAAATATGAACAGCAAAATGTAGTGGGCGGGATTTGAGCGTTGAAAAGGTTTGTGGGCTAGATTTTTCTCAGTGACGTCACTTTTACACAGTTTCCTTGAATAGTACCTGTGTGCACGGGGGCCGTCTGTCTGTCAGTTCAGAGTAAAAACATAACCCATGCCAGCAAAAACATATCTATCAGTGTTCTCCAGCGGGCCATTGGAGACACACTGTGTCCTTTTCTTTCCTCAGAGGCCGACAGAGACGCTGATGTCTTATCGCTTAGGTGTTAGTGCTTAGTGACGGCCCCCCCACCTTCCTTCAGCCTCAGCCCCTACAGCAGTTTAGGCTTATTATCATTTCTGTGAACCTACAGCAGGTTTTTTTTTTTTTTTGCTTTTTTTTGTGAGAATTCAAGTGAGTTTGAGGTTTTTTGACACAGAGACGCCGTTCTTTCTCTTTGTGCGGCGAAAATTGCTCCTTTTTGTGTTGCCGGTGCGATCGACGCCCTTGTGGATGACCCCAGGTGCCTAATTCACAAATGGTAAGTGCCACCAATTTTACCATCAGGAAATTCTCGGCGTGCGTCTTTCCCCTTATTTGTCGTCTTTGTTTTGTTTTTAACTGAGAAAGATTATTTTCCCTTTATGTTGCAACATTTTAGCTCTCGCAGGCGAATCCTTACGAAATGTGTGTTTTTCACTGTTGTGTGTGTGTGTCGTTGCCATTCGTGATTCATTTGCTCCGTTCACTCATTTACCTGCTGCACATAGACGTGACATCCACACACACATCTGATTGTTGCGTGTTAGATTCCCTGATACACTGAGAAAAACCAATATGTGCACGCCTAACACTCACACACAGACACACACACACGGGGAGGCTTACACAAATATGCAACACTGACATACTGAAAATGAGAGCACACACACACACACGCACACACACTGACACACACACGCAGATGGGCGATCAGGTTTCATTGTGTCTGTGCAGTCCACACACACATTCTGTCTGGGTAGAAGTCAAGTAAGAGGGCAGCGCTGTTGGCCGATGTGCGATCAAGTTTCAGTAAATACTCACATCATTCTCTGCATTCACGGCCAAGATTTACATTCAATAAGAATCAGTTTCACACGATGAAATCTTACACCCACAATACGCTCACGGTAGTAAATGCACGACTAATTAATCATTCATTCTCTCTTAGGAAGTGATGGGTGTGTGTTGGATTTATGTCATTCCCATTTTCCTGTTCATTTTTGATGCAATTCTCAATATTTACTTGCACTTATCCCCAAAAAATATAATATTAAAATCTTTCTGAAGGTTCATCCAGAGTGTGTCGTAATTCTAACACACAGTCAGACGTGTTGCTAGATCACCTGGGATTAAAGTGGCTTTACACTCGTATAGATCAAGCGTCTGGTGTGTCAGTCAAACGCGTTGGCTGTAATGTGTGTCCGTCAGCGTGACGTGCGTCTCCGCTCAAGCACTTACAAAATGGCAAAGTGCCAGCAAGAAATGAGTCAAAAGCTGAAATCACACATGTGGAGAGTTGTTATTGATTCACTCTGCAGGTAAATGAACGTTGTCATCTTTAAGGCTCTGCAGTCTCGCTTGTTATTCCAGCCTGTGGAAACGCATTGATTTCACCTGTGGAATAATTAGATTTTGCAGTTTTAAAGCTTTTTTTCTAAAATGCGTCAATTGGATTAACAAGGGGGGGGAAAAAGGAAATAAGTTAATCTGCTAAAGTGGAATTTCTTCTTTCTTGGGGGTTGTCACAAGATGTTATTGTTCGATAATACAGAATTATTACAATGACTGCTTCTATGGTTGATTTATTAATTATACCCTGACTCATATTGACCGCAAATCACATTATTATGCAACATTATTAAATCAGCTGCTGTAAACTTTATTAGAGACAAAAAAAATCAGCTGTCAAAACTGTTTTATTAGGGGTTATAAAAATTCTTCCCACACCATCAAAGCATAAAAGGATATTTATGTGCTCATTGTCTGCTTCCTCTTAACCGTTCACTTCATTTGTTTCAGCAGCAGGCTGACTGACAGCTGAATCAAGCTGACACTGAACTGATTAACACTGACATGGCGACGTGCAGGGTCTGAAAGGCAGCTGGCCGCCGGGTGTTCCTTCCCCTCCGAGCGTGCAGGGTTGTCACTGGCTGTACCGAGCCTTGGATGGCACACTTTATCCAGGCAGATACACTCTTAGCCCCCGCCGCTGTCCTCTGAACTCTGCCTCGGCCTTCATCCTGGAACATCAGGATCTCACTCGCTAAGCCCGACGCAACAAAAACGCGTCGCTTCGGTGTTTTTCAAGGTACCAAGACGCAGAAATGCTTCTTCAGTTTAAAAGCTCAGGCTGCAGATGATTTCTGTATGCATCCTGTCTTCTTACATTAAAAATGGTGGATGAATCATAAGAAGCTGGGGGGACGGAGATAATTACAGTAATCAAAACAATAATCCACGCAGGGGAAACTTGTTCATCATCGACTCATCTGTTGTTCGACTCAGTGTGTGTCTTCGGTGCCCTTGTTGGAGCACTTTACAGATGCTTTCTTGACAGGCTGCCAACCAATTCATTTAATCTACAAGCACAAGGCGAAGGCCACACAGAACTGCCAGTTCCACCGCGACAGGCGCCCGCCGGCCTTCAACAGGCAGGGCTGAGGGGATTGAAGAAAGTTTGGTTTGATGGAGGTCATAGAGGTTTTGTAAAACGCTCATTAAGCCAAACATACAAAAACCTACACACACACACACACACACACACCCTTTCCACAGGATAAATTGTATCATTAATAAGCTCAAGGAGGCCACCTTGAGTACAGCTTGTATCTTGGCAACCGCACAGAAAAGAATGGGCAGTGACAGACGGGGCAGCAGTGGAGAGGATATAAATTCTGTTCAACCGCTGTGTGTTTTATTAAGATGATTAATACACACGTGGTCATTGCTTCAGTTATTATTGATTTTCATGCTTTACGAGGGACGAACGCGTTAGAACGACTGAAAATGAGCTTTTAATGCTATTTTATTGAATGTCTTGAGTCGTCTTTTTGCCAAACCCGTCTCAGCCTGGGCCGCTGTCTGGTTCAGTGAGTCCACAGCAGCGTGGAAGACTAGTGATTTTGTTGTTTTGTAGTTAAACTGACAACAAGTCATTGTCTCCCTCACTGCTTTGAGACAAACGCTTCAAATCCATTTCAGTCGGTTAAATAATTAGATTTACCATTTTGGGGTGGACATCCTGTTTGTGTAAATGAGTTGTTACCCAGCAACCATAATGGCTTTTGTTCAATATAAGAATTATTTCAAAATGCACTGATTTTAAATGAAACTGATTTCATTATGAATTACTAAAAACACATAAGAGAAAAGGAATCAAACACCTTTCACTCTTGTAAACTTTTATTTAAATAGTCTAAAATTGTAATTTATTATTCAAGTCATTTATTCCTATATTGTGTTTAATATTGTTATTTTTTATTATTATTATTTTTATTATTATTTTTCTTTGAGTTTATTATTGATTTTATTTAACTCCAATCTGTATGTTTTGTCTATTTAATATCATTTAATTAAAACCATTTTTTATTTTCTATTAAAGATACAATTAAGAAAGAAACAAATTCTGCAATATCTGTAGTTTCTGAAGAGAAACCGACCTAAACATATTACTGAACTGGGATTTACTGATAATATAACTGGGTTTTGATCATAACTGACCATTTTGTTTCATTCCACACTCATGCACCCTCTTGTTTGGTCATACAGACAGTAAAGCCTCATGTCTATAGTGTGTTGTTGATGTGTTCTACCCTCTCTCTCTGGACAACACACAGGGAAAAGGTGCTGGTAAGAAACAAGTTTGTTGGAAGATTAATTTACGGAAAACTCCATTACATTTCTTTCTTGTTTGCATGTTTATAATTTGCAGCCTTCTGAAACATTTTGTCTTATTTTGCCATCAGGAATCTGAGAAATCCATCATGTTTGGTGATTTCCAGCAGCTGCTCATACTGGCTGATTTGTTATGAGCCCTTTGTTCAGTATTGATTGACTTTGCTGAAGCTGTAAGTGGAGCATATTAAACACTCATGTGGCACAAACACAACTGTTGCTAATCTGCTCTCTCTTTTTTTTTTGACATGTGTGTGGAGGGTGAAGGTTGCTGTCATACAATCTGATAAAAAAATAAATAAAGCAAGATTGGTTCAACTTTTCAGCCTTTATCACTCTGATTCTGTTCTCAGTTAATTATTGGCAGAAAGTCGATTTCTGCCTGGGATTTGCATGAATCTCATCAATCTTCAATCTGATCCCAGTTGTTGGCAGAACTCCAGCCCACATCAGAATATTGAACGGTGAATGATGGAAAACCTCTGCGACCCAAAGGTTAGAGGTAACGTTGATATGGATTTGTAATTTAATGAGCAGCTCTCGTCAGATTGTGCTCCAGTTTGATTTCATTGCAGCTTTTCATAGATAAACGCACAAGAGGCCAATACAGAACAGGTCCACTCAAAATAATGACTTTCAAACCCCTTTAATGCTGGAATTCAAGCATTGCATCATGCTGAGGATGACAGTCAAACACCAGTTTACACGTGAGCTTTACTGAGGAGGCATCAGAGCCTTGGTCTGGTCCATCACCTGCTGGAAGAAGTTCTCGATCATGTCGGTCAGAGGCTTGACCTGAGCGTGGACTTTGTCGGTCATGGGCTTGAGCTGGGTGTTGAGGTTCTCCGTCACGGGCCTGATCTGATCTTCGATGTTAGCGATGAAGGGCTTGACCTGCTCCTGCAGCTTGGTGGCCTCAGCCTGGACCTGATCGACCAGAGGCTGGATCTTGGCCCTGCTGTCCTCCATGTAAGTCCTGTGATTGTGATTGTGGAGGGAGGAGTGAGTCAGATTCCATTTGTCATTGCTTTTCAAGTCGAATAAAGAGTGTTTAGGCTGTATTCTTTGGATATTCTACTACATTCTAAGCAGAATCGGTTGAATGAAATTGAGCCTTTCTCTCAACATTGTGCCTAATTCATAAAGCATTTACAGTGTTGGTGATTACTCCTATTAATACTTCTACACTTAACATTTAAATTAGGGGTTTAAACTTAATTTCAATGCATTTTACTGAATCTCCAAGACTAAACTGAGGCTGAGGGTAAAAGGTTTGGACTTACTGGGCTGTGTTTGCCACCTCCATGGCCTTCACCTTCTCCACCATCTCCTGGGTTGCGCTGTTCAGGGTGACAGACATGTCGTTGATGAACTTAGTGATCCTGTCCAAGTCGGACTCGACGTCACGCTTCACCAGTGACACGGACTCTGTGCCTGTCGGGATTGAAATTGAAGTTAGGATGACATAGAATAGAAGCGTAGTGTGAAAAGCCTTTTAATTTGAGTGAATTTCAGGTTCATGTCTCGGGTGGCCTTGCTTGGATCTATGTGGGTTTCAACATTTATAAGAAACACTCTAAAATGCCTACTGCATGACGCTCAAAAAATGTCAAGGCTGGTTTAGTTGTTCATCAATGAAATAATGAATAAAAACATTTTCACCCGAACTCAGTGAAGGTGTGCAGGAGATGAGTAAATCATGTCTTACCATGGGCAACAGCAAGCACAACGACAAGGACGGCAACAAGGGAGAATTTCATGGCTGCAGATGAGCAAAGCAAACCTGGAGGAAGAGGAACAAAGTTAGCAAAGCAGTTCACACACACAAAAACCCAAATGAAGAGAATGTCCAAAGGCTTGAGCAAGGAAAGGGTGTTTCTTTATATACTTTCCTTTCTATAGCAATACAAAGAGCATGAGAGTCTGCCTTACCTGATGGGGTTCTTTTGACCAAATGGTACCTTCTGCCGGTGAGTCAGCAGCTTTTATACCTCCTGTGGATGAGTAAATCATGGCTAATCGCGATGTAATCACCCCCAATTCAAAGAAGTGACCGGGCGAGAAGAGTCCAAGCATTGTGTTGGCTGAACCTTGATGCGTTCCCACTCACAAGGAAGACACAAAGTCCACTCTGGGTGTGTGTGTGTGTGTGTGTGTGTTGTGTGTGTGTGTGTGTGTGTGTGTGTGTGTGTGTGTGTGTGTGTGTGTGTGTGTGTGTGTGTGTGGGTGTGTACGTCAAAAGAATGTGAAATGTTGGCAGTTGTCATCTGATGAAATTTATGTTCAATTTACTTCAATCACACATCCAGAACCCTTTATGTACTGAACTCAAAAATATGTGAACTGAAAGAGGGAAGAAGAAGAAGAAGAAGAAGAAGAAGAGGAATTTGCAATAAAATAGACCATCGAATAACCAAACAGATTTATTAAAAAAGTCAGATTTTTTAATACGTGTATTTTTTTCAGTTTCCATTTTCTGTCTGTAACATAAATCAATCTAAATTCATTGTTCTGTCTCTTTCCTTCATGTATTGGCCTCTCTTATGTTTAGGTGGTAGCAGAGATTTCGCCATTCTCACCTGGTTGATCTGCTTAACAAAGGGTCAGATGTTACTCAATTGTTCTGATAAAAGCCCCAACTCCTATCAACAACCGGCCCAGAGTGCACGGCTAATCTATAGCCCAGAGATGAGCTCCTGATAAACTCATCTCCTCTGATTCTTTCTCTAGGTTCACCTTTCAGACGTGATGACACAGAGTAAGTGAGTTAGGTATTTCTGATAATATCTAATATCCTAATAATCCTTCCCTTTATTGTGGCCATTGAAGTGAAATAGCAGAATTGTTTGGCCTTGGCGTGGACCCTTCATTAGAATATATCATACATAAAAAAAGACATGTAAAGCCAAATAAACTGGCTTTTTTTCAGTGGAGACCTCTCAATTTTTCTCAGTCTATGCTTTTCTTAGATTCCCATAAAAATCCCAGTGAAACATTTTCAAATAATTAAAGCTGGTGTGTATGTGGGAGGCGTCCGTGAGCATTAAATTATGAGCAGTTTGGTCCAAATCATTCAATTCATGTTTATGAATTCCACTTGGATAAACACTGATGCCTCAATTATGAATCTTGATCAAGAAAGAAAAGTATTCTGCCCCCTGAATGTTGAGTTGCTGTCAGTAAATCCTGCTTGCTGGTGGATTTAGGTCAGATAGTAAACGTCAACATGATATAACGTCTTGCCAAGGTCTGACGCAGACATGATTACATGCTCGTTCAGCATTCATAAGGTTAAAGTTTAGGTCATCCCTGGGTTATCTCACCTTAGTTTGTATTACCCTGACTTTACCTCTGTACCTCTAAGGCGCTGTAAAGTAGTAATAGCAGTAGTTTTGTGGAGTAAGAATACATCCAGACAAATCGTGTAAATTAACTCAAATTGTAGAATTCTATGAAATATAATAATAAGAAATCTAGCTGTGATTTAATTAAACTCTGGCTCCTAAATTAATCCACTTACATCCCGCTGAGAGCAGCACTTTGGGCTGTGGGGAGGCAGCGAGGACAGTTTGATCCCCCCCTTCCTGTAAGCCCTAGCAGCTGACCTTGTGCTATTAGGGGCCAGTGGTGGAGCCGACGTAAAAGTTCTGTTTAATATTTGAGGACCACTATAACATGCAGGCCTGAATGCCTCTATTGTGCACAGTGGGTGCATCTGGGATCTTAGGTTACTCTTTCCTTTATAGAATAATATGCACATTTTCCCCCGCTTCAGCATTTCTCTGTTCCAGCTGACAGCAGCTTGTTCTTGGTCCTCTGCGTGCGTACACAGTGGAACACACTCAAAGATGGATTGATAATGATGTATTAGGTCCCAACCCCACATTTCCAGCACATTCTCACTCTGTGCTTTGTGGTTCAGCAGGAGTGCCTCTGTCATATCATCACATTCACAACCAGATGGTGATAATGACTGTGGCTCTCTGCAGCGGGTGTGAAGTTAGGAGGCCTCACACCGTCACAGGGTCTGGTAGAGTGTACGAGCGCCATCTACTGGCCATGCATAACACTTAAAATGAAAACGCTTCAAAAACCCTAACCCACTGCAACAAGTTTGGTCCCTGAGATTATGAATTACGATGTAATGTACTTACGTTTAGGCAATGTGTGTCATCCACTATGACGTGTTATCTATGACATCAGGGCACAATAACAAACGTGAAAGACTGAAAGCTGTATTTATTAATTATGTATTCAATGTAATATCAGTCAACGTCATGTTACTTGAGGTTTTGTGTGTTTATTGTTGTCCCCAGCTGTGAGCGCCGGGGCTGAACTCGGTGTTTAGTACTTCATAAAGTCTCAGACAGACAATATGGTAACGTATAGCTGTGACGTCACTGCTGTAAATCTTTGTTAGTTTGGGTGACATCATTGTAACCTTGTATATCGATAACATCACTATATTAATTTGATGTACGGTCATAAACTTAGTTCGTGTGTTGCTCCAGAGCGTCTTAGATAAACGCCAGTGATGATATGTGACTTTTTGTAACTCCGTGTTTTTTTACTGAAACGTAAATGTAAGTGAGTCGCGCGCTGCACTGCACTTACTGCCTCCACACAGCAGGAGGCGCTGCACTGCACTGACTGCCTCCACACAGCAGAGGGCGCTTCACTGCTATTGTGTTCACGCGCGTCCTCGCTCTCTCTCTCTCACTCACTCACTCACAGACATCATGGCGGACGTATTGGATCTTCACGAAGCGGGAGGCGAGGACTTTCCTATGGATGAGGATGGTAATGTTAACTCTGTACCAACACCTACCGGCGTTAGATGCGACTCACGCCCCGCGTGGTAATCAGGCTCGAACCTAACGTCCGCGGCTACACGGAACCCCGCACACACACACGGCGGGCTCAGGCCCGAAGACGTGCTAATAAGCTAACGCGAAGCTAAAACGTGAGGCTAACAACGCCACCAACTCTGTTTTAGCTAGCAGCTAGCAGATAGTTCGTGTTCTCAAAGCATCTACAGCGGCGCGCGTTTATTAATACGTTTGTTATTTTCAACGTACTCATGTTTTACTTAACTTAGTTGCAATACAAAGCTAACGAGCTACGGCCAAATATGCTAACAAGTAGCTAGTGAGCCTCAAAGTAATGCTAGCGGGTTGTTGCATACTGCATTAGCTTCCTTGGCCAAATACTGAAGCACTTTGGTCAGAGCACCGAGTCATGTGTGCTTAGTGTTTTTGTTTTATGTTTCCAGAAAGCATCCACAAGTTGAAAGAAAAGGCAAAGAAGAGGAAGGGGAGGGGCTTCGGCTCTGGTAAGTGAATCATAGTGTAAACATACTGAACTCTCTCATAGTCCAATGTTGTCAGATGGGTTGAGTTGTTTCCATGTGGATGTTTCCAGAGGAAGGAGCGAGGTCCAGGATCAAGGAGGACTATGACACTGTGGAACAAGATGGAGATGAGCCAGGACCTCAGAGATGTGAGTGCCACCAGACGGAGACAATTATGAGTGGAAATATTATTTTTCCCACCTATAATCCAACAATCTATCGCATGACACCAAAGTGCCATAGTATGAATGTGGCTGCCCTAAACATCTTCACATCTAGTTAGGATGTTCCGATACAGGACCATGGGGGGAGGGAAATTACCTTCAAGCGTCACTCAAACATGAAACTGTTCATATCTTAAGTTATCTAATATATATTTTGTGTGGGAGCTGTTTTTCTTCATGTGGTTTTCAGGCATTTTCTTTAGGAAATGCATGTCAGTTATATATGTATTACCGTTTGCCCCTGAGGGTGGTTTCTAAAACAAAACTCAAAGCTGCCCACAGCTCATAATGCAGAGAATGGACTTCAGTATAACTGCGCGTGAAATCAACCTCTGTCAGTCTTAATCTTGTCTATTCTTATACTGTGATCACAAAACTACAACTGTGAGACGAATGATGATATCATATAATTTAACATCTGCTGGTTTCCTTGTCTTGTAGCTGTGGAGGGCTGGATCCTCTTTATCACCGGTGTGCATGAAGAAGCCACTGATGAGGACATCCACGACAGGTTTTCTGAGTTTGGGGACATCAAGAACGTGCATCTCAACCTCGACCGCAGAACAGGTTACCTGAAGGTGAGATCTGTTCTTAAACGTAAATCACGGGCCAAAAAAACCCTCTGTGTTCCCCATGTAGACATTAATGAGCAAGTCAACACACACGTTCACGTAGGGAGGCAGTGGCTCAGTGGGTAGTGCTTCCGCTTGGGAACCGGTTCGAGCCCCTGCCGAGGTGCCCCTGAGCAAGGCACCGAACCCCCAATTGCTCCCCCCTCTGCGAAGGGTGGTAATGTAATGTAAGTCGCTTTGGATAAAAGCGTCTGCCAAATGATCGTAATGTAATGCTCAAAGCATCTGCTTTCTGATCATCTTCCGCCATTTCACGCTGAGCCACAAGGTGGCAGCATTGTATTGATCACAAACTAAGCAGTGACCCAGGCCCCATAGAATATTGATTTGCACCACAGATTGTGTGTCAAGATGAACATAAGAGTAAGATGAATATATTGTGATCTTTAGTTAATGGCTGTCTGATATTGAATGAATACTGCAGTTCAGCTATTGTTCTGTCTGCTCAAAATATGCTTATCAAATAGCATTTGTTCTGTTTTCTGCTGTCAGTACCTGCAGTATTTTAATTTGAGCTCTACCAAATTCAAAAACATTGATACAGTTGCGTGCAGAGTCATAACATTCTCTTTGCTGTCTCCAGGGTTATGCACTGGTGGAGTTTGAGACGTACAAGGAGGCCCAGGCAGCCATGGAGGGGCTGAACGGTCAGGACATGATGGGCCAGCCCATCAACGTCGACTGGGGATTTGTCAGAGGTCCTCCCAAGAACAAGAGGAGGTGAGGGTGCCTGGTGTTTGTGTGTTTCCAAATTGGTTGTAGGTCCCAAACCGTCCCTGTGTATACTTTTTATTGAAGATAGCATTTGACATGATAGTGTGCATATAGTAATGTGCCATTTTAGAGATGTTTGATACAGAGAGGGGGGGAAAGAGAGACAGAAAAGAAAGAAGTGATAATAAACAGAACTTAACAAACTGAAAATATAAGTAGCCACATGTGCAGTTCTGTTATGCCGTTATATTAATTTGAAGTTATACAGATCCAATAACTGAATCCTAATGAATCCCTTTTGCCTTTTGTAGGGGTGGCGGTCGGAGACGCAGCAGAAGTCCAGACAGGAGGCGGCGCTGAGCTCACCAAGTTCTCATTGGCTGGAGGAGGTGTCGTCACATCCTTCCATACGGAGCAAATGTCATCGTTTCTGTACAATACTTGTTTAAGAGCTTTGTGGTGTGTGGCTGTGTTTTTCAGAAGTTGAGACAGATTTGTTTATTTTGGGGGAATTAATTGGCTTGATGTCAGGATCTGCAATTGTTTTATAAATTGTTGAAAACAACAGAAGACACACACTCACACCTGTCAGTAAATGCTTTTACCATCAGTAGTGACAGTTATAGGCAGCACATCTGTGATTACCCCTCAAAATACTATTAGTTTCCAGTTTATGCATACATTTGTGCATTTTATGCTTGGTTGAATCTACTGTTTTATATTTCTTTGGGAAAATTAAACTTTTTAAAATGGAACAACGCGTGTGTGTTCTCTGGTGTAATTACTTAACACTGCCAGTGACGTGTGGTCCACTTCACCAGCGGTGACGTCACCTAGGCACCGGTCCCACCCCAACTTAATAGTGAACTCCAGCGCACCTGTCAGTCCGGGCCCGGCGCTGAGCCCTCAGGCCTCCGCTCACACCGCGGCTCCTTCAGCTCTCTGGAGCCAATTGGCGAGCGAATGTTTTCACCGTCTTCCCCTCATTTGGTGTTTACTCTTGTGGAGAACGTTGGGCAAAACCTGCGGCGTGACCCATTGGTGCGCGCAAGTGCCAATTACGAAGATCCTTCCCTCTGATTTGTTAAATGTCACCGGGGGGCGGGGACAACATCTTTGGTTGACGTTGTTGTTGTAAGTGGAGAATTTACTTTGTCGCTGCTGGTCCACTTTGGGATTTTACGCACTGTGTCGCCTCTGAAGATGATAAAAAGTTGGGAGTTGTTGGTCGTGGAGCCGTACACGCTGTCTCCACTCTGATGCCCAGCGGAAAACCACATGGGACGATGAAAAGCACATCTACGAGGCCGTGCAGGGTAAGCAGAGACAACACTGGAGCTACCAACGTTAGCTAACCGCTAGCCGCTGATTAGCCACAGCTCGAAGTAGCCACTTGCTAGCCAAACGTTCCGAATCGCTGTATTCACTGACAATCAACTGCATTCATACACACATCAAAAACGGACTTTATTGCAGGTGCACAAAGTTACGGGGTTGTGTGTAAACGCACTCAAACCGCCTGCGCTGAACTCTCCCGGTGCGTTTATGTAAGCATGTTGTATTGTTCGTTAATATTTGGTACCTAAGAATAGTCGTAGCCTTAATAGCCGGGCTCAGAGTCAACATATCACACAAGCCACCGGCACTGGCGGTGCAATGCAGCCGCTCGTCAGGGGGAAAGAAAGCAGGTTGGTTACCGGGCATAATGGTTAGCATGGTCGCCGCTATAACCGCTACACAGCAATTAAGATGTCATTTAACGACTTGTTAAAGTTGCTCAGAATGGGAGCTCGGTTCTGCTTGCTTGTCGGTACCGAGTACTCCTCGGGTACTTTGTGAGTCAGCCCCACATTATCGTGAGCTAGCCGGCCGTCACGACGAGATTTGTCTCGCCCGGAGTCTTGTTTGTGTTGGAGGTGCGTGAGTGATGTAACGATAACTTAATCCACCGGTAACTCAGCCAGCGCTGCCTGACCGGGACGCGGTTGTAAGTCACCACAAGCAACAGCGCCCGGTTGATGTTATTTCAGTCATGTTTAATGGTTTCGTTGACGGTTCGAGTCCAAGCATGAACCTGGCAGAGAGCTGTGTCTCCTGCAGGTCATCGGGTCTGTTCGCTCGAACACTGGAGCGGTTTCTACCTTCATTCCCAACATGACCACAGCCACAGAGGCTTGCGTTACCTCGCCCTGAATTATTCAGCTCTTGTATTTAGGGGCTCTTTTGTCTTCTGTGACACCGGGACAGACCGTCAACATGGAAAGTAGGACGGAAAGGGACCGAGTTCTTCACTGCTCTTGTCCCTCCAGCGTCAACATAGGGACCTCATCTTACAAGGACGGAGGGATCTGAAGAAGAAGAAGTAGAAGCGAGGTATTGTGTAGTTGGTAGGAAGAAGAAGCACACGTCCGGCCCTCCCACCTGTACACACACTCACACACTCACTCCTTCCAGTGGCTCTGCAGTGTGATGCTTGAAATGAGAAGAAGAAGATAGTTTGTCAAATTCCATGCAGTCACGTACGATCACACCAGTTGAGATGCATTTTGCGCCCCTCTTACATATGTAACACAACACACACATGCTTTTTACAGAGGGAGTTTGGGGGTTTGAGTGCCTTGCTCAAGGGCACCTCGGCAGGAAACTTGCAACTCTCCAGCTGCCAGTCCTCTTTCTCGGTCCGTATGGGAACTCAAACCGGCGACCCTCCTGTTCCCAAGCCAAGTCCCCTATGGGCTGAGCAGAGCGTTCATCGTCAGGGGAGAGAGTTCACCCCAGTTACCGGTGAATGTTATGAAACGAGACCACTGGTTGCTTTAATCGGCTCCATCTATGTTCCACGCACCCCGACTCTCTCCGACGAGACAGATCCCCCTGCTGATCACGCACCGCTAAGGCTACGCAAGGTTGCACCGTCAGACTTCATTATGCAAGTCCAGAGCACATCAAGGAACATATTGATGCACACAGCAGCAGCAGCAGCAGCAGCACAGGGAGTGTAAGTGAGGTTCAGCATCTCTCCCTACACACACGGGCTGGATGTGAAACCGTGAAATAGCATTACATTTTTTTTCCTTCTCTTTTACCGCCCAAGCTTTATTGAGACCGCTGAACCGCAGCTCTGAACGGACGACTGTCTACAGAGGAGCAAATGCACAATGCAGCCAGAGCATCGATCCATAAATGGGAGTAGAGAATAATGCACAGATCTGAGCCAAATCCACATCAAGCTGCAGGCACTTACACTGCCTGTGTAACAAACGGACAGAACCGTCTGCTAGAGGCTGCTAACTTGCAAGACCTGGTGCCGATGACACAGTGCAAAGTCATGCGATTGCTTGACGCAGGGATTAAGTAGGGTTACGTTGCTATGTGGACAGGTTAACTCGTGTGTGTTTCATCTTCTTCTCACACAGTGGGTGTCGGGTCAGTTTAACTTGCTTTGTCTTTGGAAATGGTATATGGTGCACAGTACTTTCTGCTCCTCTCTCTCTCTTTCCGAGGCCTCATGTCATCTTAATCATCTTTGACATTGTTGGGCTCTGTAGCATCGCCCACATCAGCAGGTTGTTGTGTGCTGGATGGCTGTGGCTGTCAGGGCTGAAGATAGTGTTTCACAGGGTAACCTCACAATGCAGAGAGGATGAAATTTTAAATTCGTCTCTTGCCGGGCTCCCCCCCAAGCAGCTGGTGTGTGTGTGTGTGTGTGTGTGTGTGTGTGTGTGTGTGTGTGTGTGTGTGTGTGTGTGTGTGTGTGTGTGTGTGTGTGTGTGTGTGTGTGTGTGTGTGTGTGTGTGTGTGTGTGTGTGTGTGTGTGTGTGTGTGTGTGTGTGTGTGTGTGTGTGTGTGTGTGTGTGTGTGTGTGTGTGTGTGTGTGTGTGTGTGTGTGTCAGGGCTCCAGTGTCAGTTTCAGAGTCGGGCCCATTTGCCCACAGAGGTATTCCCAAAGGATTTCTCAAACACAGGCAGATTAATAAGTAAGTAGATGAGTGCTTCTTCGGGTTAGTAGGACAGACGCATGGTTTTTGTGTCAAGCATGCGTGCGCCTCCTGCTGCAGACTCTTTGCTCAGAAACCCACCCCGATACAGCCTTGCATCTGCTTGCATCATGTCCTAGCAGCACCGTTCCAACCCGTCAGGTACTGTACTTATGTGATACTACGAGAGGGAAAACTTCCCTCGTCCCCACGCCGCTTCAGCGAGACGGGGATCAATAGGTGGCTTGTCTCTGAGAGGCCTGTATGTGCAGACAGCAACTCATAAAATTCTTTGGAGCCCCACCCTCCACAGTATGGCTGGTTGCCTTCCAGCCTTGTGACACAGCAGCCGGCTAGTGCCCGGGGCTGTCTGTGTCAGGGTGGAGGGACGTGGAACCCACGCACGCATCAGCCTTCACACCCTGCTGGCTGTACCTGGGTGACGGCAGCTGCTCAACGGCGAACAGCGAGTTGTGTATTCTAGTAAACTATACTGTAGTTAGATCAGTTACACAGCTGTTATGGACTTGCTGTTACTTTAGAATCT
The DNA here is from genome assembly GCF_046128005.1 of Genypterus blacodes. NCBI lineage: Eukaryota > Metazoa > Chordata > Actinopteri > Ophidiiformes > Ophidiidae > Genypterus > Genypterus blacodes. Next base: position 4,895,991 of record NW_027466864.1, on the reverse strand, counting down.
AGTGCTGTGGTACCGACCAAACAGCCGTAACTCCATACAGGCCAGCAAAACAATAGGAAGCATAGCTGTGATGTGAGTGTTGTGTGTCAGTTACTTAATGTCTCCTACTACAGACAGGGTGGAGAAATAGTAATTATAACATTTGTCCTCTGCCGAAAAGTGTCAGAGTCGTCTGCTCTGTGTGAAATGTTGACACACCTATTTACCTTTCAAGTAAATTAGAGCAAAGCTCACGACGGGCCCGGCAGGCCCGGTGCTGGCAGGCACGCGCTGGAATTGGTTTCTCACAGCAGGGGTTTGGCTTTAGAGATCCTTCTCCAGGGTACAGACGGAACAGAGACGCCTGAGCCCAACCCATCTCCCCTAACCTCGGCATCCCCTGACCCTCCTTCCTGTCCCTCCACTTTAAAGTTACAGGTTTGAGTCCCTGCTGAGGTGCCCCTGAGCAAGGCACCGAACCCTCAATTGCTCCCCCCTCTGCGAAGGGTGGTAGTGTAATGCAATGTAAGTCGCTTTGGATAAAAGCGTCTGCCAAATGATAGTAATGTAATGTAAAGTACCCTACATTAGCAAATCCTCCCCCAGACTTGAGAGTGAACCCCTCTGCGTTTGCATCGCAGCTTCTAACTGACGCTGACGGTTTCTTCTCCTCCAGCATGGTGCTAAATGTTTGTCTGTAGAGTTTGAATGGTGCTTTGCTTCATTCATGATGTCATTACGGGAGGTTGCTATAGGTTGGTTATGTTCTCGTCAACTGTGACATCATTCATGATGTGATTATGGGGTGTTAGGATGCTTCCATTAATGTAATGCAGATAAACTGCTATCAAGTATTAATGTAACATCCAATAGCAATGATGAGCTCCCTATGCTAATGCTGAACCCTGAACTAGTGTGTTTATAAAGTTTGGAGGCGATGGTAGGAATGGTGCTCCTTGCAACTCCACACACACACACACACACACACACACACACACACACACACACACACACACACACACACACACACACACACACACACACACACACACTACAGTTATAGTGGTAAGTTAAGCTGTAACACACCATAGCCTGTAATAAAGTTAGATTAGCTGCTAGTTTAACTGAGCTTAATGTTGTACATGTAGTAGTGTTAACATTAAGTAATTGTTACCTGATTGCTGGAGATTAGTTTGCTCGAGCCAATCTCTGATGATTTGCATTGCAGCTTGCCGACGGTCACGGTTGCTTCTTCAGCGTGATGCAAATAGTTTCCAATGTCTTCTCTTCTTCCGTAGTGTCTTCAGGGGAAAGTGTGCTGGTTAGATTCATGCCAACAGTGACATCATTCATGATGTCATTAGAGGGGGGGGAGGGCTGATCTGGACCCCTGAACAATATTGATGACAGGTTTGGAGGCGATTGTAGTTGTGGTGCTCGTTGCAACGCCACACAAACACACTCACAATCACAAACACACAGGTCGTAAAGAGTTCATTGCACACCAGCTTGCAGTGTTTGTTAGCTTGAGGCTGTGTATGTGTCTGCCTTCAAAACTAATTATGCTTATATAAGTTCCTATAGAGTCTAACTGTTGTTGCTTTAAGGCTTCAGGTTTTCTCTCCTCTAGTGTTTAAACAGACAAGTGAAGTTGGGAGCTACAGTAAAGGATGATGGTCCTAGGTTACAGGGTTAGGTCGGCTTGTTTAACTTCCTGTCTAAGCAGAGCTGATAACTCCAGCCGCCAATGTCATTTACTCCCAGCATTCGTTTGTTTTGTACCGCCGAGGCAAATGAGTATTGAGGCAGCGTCCGTTTCCTGTCCAGACAAAACATCAGTCCCTCGCCCTCTGCCCCGTTAATCCAGGGCAGCGGGAGTAATCCACACACACACACACACACACAGTCCAGATGAGGAGCCTGTCACCCAGGATGACATCACACAGGGAGTGACGTAGCGGCCCTGCTGTGTACGGGGGCCGGCCCGCAGCACGTGGGGACTCACATGAGTATTAGTGCCGTCCGCTTGTTGACGATGGCGCTTGTTTAGCCGCTGGCTGTAGACGCAGCAGAGCTCAGTTGCCTTCACACTCCAGCATGATTGATCTCTCCTAACGCCTGCATACCTGCATGGCTCGTGTTGTGTAACAGGATAGTTGCCAGTCTTTGGCCCGTGTAGTTTCTACATTCAGCCCTCTATGAAGCTCCTCTACCTTCTCTCTTAATGGCGAGGATCCTTTCTTCTTTGTCTCAGAGGAACAAACGTAGCCCGAGGTTCAGATTAGCTTTTAAGAAATATCTTGCATTCCTTAAGGGTAATATGCAAATTTAGACAATGGCCTTCCTCTCTATCTAAATGTGAATGATATAATAATAAGCAAATTGTGTGTACACTAAGTGAACATGAACCTTGAGATATGATCTGTTACCAGTGCAGAGTTTAATGGAGGAATGTGAGGTCATGTTTGGTGTCTTTGTGGCTATGCTAATCTAGTTTGCACACAATCTAAAGGTTTTTGTTTGTGCGGTTGACGTTTTATGGTTTGGGGTAAATGTGTCAACAAACAATTCTGTTGAATGTCAAGATAAGAAGTGTGAGGCTGTGGCCATTTGCAGCACAGCTACTTGTGATCTTCATCTTTGAAATCATTCAAATGAACAAGTGTGTTTTGTCACTTCTGCTCTGGTTTGGCCGTGCTGTGGTAATGAATCGGCGGCCCGTGTTCAAATGGATGCAGAGGCTTGAATTTCTCTACAAAGGCTAAAAATCGATAAAGTTGCTGCCAGGGCGGAATGAAACCTGCTTATACACAGTCTGGAGTTTAGGTTAGCTTCATTCCGCAATGCTGAAACTCTGAGACATCATGTTCACCAAGCTAGTTCATTCATCATCCATCTCTCAAATGGAACCTTATCTCTCTGTGGACATGTCTAACACTCATCTGTGGGAGCTTTTAGTGTCGTCAGCTCCTTGACTTTAGGACGTAGCTGCGTCTGACGACATTAACCAACGGCCACGCCAATAAACCGCTCAGAAAAGAGACAAAGTAAGGTTTGTCATTTAGTGAATCATCGTATTTCAGATCTGTGTGTGAGCAGGATTATATTTAGAGGTGTCCACTCACATTAGACTTGGTGGCATGCAGCGCAGTGTCGGGAGGGAACAGCCACCCTATGAATCCCGAGACCGCGGCTACACGCTCTGCTACACCATGACATCAACTCTCAGACACTCTGATAAACACTCTCGTGCTCCGAAGCTCACGCCGCCCGTTTGAACCGGCTGAACTCAACTGTTTGTACTAAGCGCCAGTGAACGTCAACAACACCGGGCCCACATTGGGAAGCAGGAAACCACTACCAAGCAGCCTGGCTTGCCCCGCTCATGCTATTTAGCTCCGCTCACCAGCCACATGCTTGGATTTAGCCCCGAGAACGGTGCAGACGTGCAGTTCAGGGGTTTGTGGTTCCTGTCACTCAAATGAAATGAGGTATTTGTGCGTGTAGAGCTTTAAGAAATGCAGCTGATTTCACTCATTTGGATTTTGCTCTATCAAGACGTGACACCTTTGATCCCTGACGTAGTTTAGATGCCAGTTCTGTGCCCGTTGTGAAAACACCTTTGAACTGTGATGAGGATTGTATTTAGGCTGTTTGATGAACGCGTTCCTCTCAATTCTAGGAGCTCACAGCTTGAGTGGTGATTTGTTTTGGAATTAGTGCCTCTAGAACTGACGCTTGGAGATATTTTTAGGCGTATGGATAGACGGATAGAGCGAGTAGTTTGTGGGTAATTGGCATCAAAGAGTGTTATTCTGGACAATTAAGCAGTTATTTGTATCCCTGGCAAACAGATGCCGGTGCTGAATTCTTACCTTTGTTATCCCAGATGTTGCACAGAACCGTGACCTGTTTGTACGTCGGATGAACTCCATTTGTTGTATTAGCTCAGTCATATAGTTCAAGTACTGCAACTGGAGAAGGTTAATGCAGTTTGGCCTCGACTCTCTAATCAATAAAGCCTAATGTCAAATTCCTGATCGGTAAATGGATCTTGCTTTCTGTTCACCACGGTTTGCCTGGAAGTCCTTTAGAGGAAAAACCTCTAAAGGGGGAGTAGGTTGCTGAGTTCGGATCATTTTTGGGTGTTTCTGAGCCGGCTCGCGGGGTAGAGAGGCCGCGGCGGCGGGGGAGTTAAACTTGGCACATTTTTGTGTGATGACTGGACAGCTTTTGGATGAGACGAGATTCAATGACATGGCCTCCGAGAGGGCAGGCACGGTGTGGAATCTCTGACATCAGCCGCTTGAGCGTTCAGCCTGGTGTTTTCGTACCCATGGCACAGACGCACACACATCCACACACACACACACACACACACCCGCCCACAGCCGGTGGTCAAGCTTTCATCAGCTTCGGAATGTCCGTGCTTCGTGTTTCAGAGAATGTTTGCTTTAATAAGTCTCACACTCGGCGAGGATATTTATTCATGAAAGGATGGATCAAGTGTGTTATTGTTTCCTGTAACGAGCTTGATCTTACCCATTGTCCCTGTATTTTAGATAGACATCTTGCCGTGACGTGACACCGACTCTGTAGGTAGAGATAATGAACGCTCTTGTTCCAGGGCAAATTAAACATTCTCAGCTGAATCAGGGTCCTTCGCTCTATCAGACACCTTTAGTGGTCTTCTGTTCACGCGACAAAGCATTTTCTTACCTAATGGACTTGAACTGGTCCACTAAGCCCCTATAATTCAACTGATGAACAACGCAACATCCTCTTGGCTACACTTCAGTAGGTTGTATTGATTTTTTTCTCTCCCAATGACCAGCTTGCTAGTATTTCCTTCCATCCAGGGAAATGTCCGTACTCCAAATTACTGTATTGATTTCTGAGATGTAAACCCATAACCACCGAAAAACACACCGCTTCCCTCCATCAACACCGGTCGAGCATGTGTGCTTCGCCGAGCGGGGGAACGCTGAACACTGGTAGCATTGGTTTCCTGCGGCAGTTTACGAGCAGGACAGGAAGTAATGCCCTCGCTCCACCAGACTAGCAGAATCTTAAAGTTAGTGTTATTTGTGTTCTACTTTTTTCCTTTATGGGTTTATATACGACCTTTGTCTCTCGGGGAAACGGTTGTCTCAGTATCTAAAGCCTGGCCTGGGATGAACTCTGTCTCGGTCCATGTATTTGATCCAGTTTACTTATGCCGCTTTGTCCAAATCGCCGCACTTGAGACGGCGGGGTTAAGGGCCGGTTCCTCTCCTCCACAAGCAGGCAGCGTGCAGCCTCCCTCACAGATGTAAACGCTGAGGTTATGTAATGAGTCGGTGTGGGCTGCCCGGGCTCAGTCACTAACCAGATTACAGCACTTTACAGATAAAGACAGCTGAAGGACAGCTATCTCACCACACCTATGTTTTTCTTCCTCCGCTGGTTTCCGTCAGTAACAAGGTGTTTACTGTGAGTGATTGTTCACCGCACACCCAGCCCTATTTATGGAACACTGAAAGGACAGCCGTTTAAATCACAGATATGGGAGTAGCTAAGATATCATTTGTGCCGTTCACGCCCCGCAAGACTTTATGTACAAGTCTTTGGCTTTATGGACAATGAGCTGCGCCCATCGCGAGGAGAGTGAAAGCGCCCTAATCTGATTGACTTTGACAGTTGTGATAACCTGCGACAGATTGTTATTGAATTGCATCAGTAATGGAGAGGTTAATGCTTTCCCTGTCCCTGCTAATTCCCCTGATTAGCCGTCAGGAATCATTGCGGCGCCCAAACGTTCTGACCCACTGTCACTCACTCCAGACCCGGGCCGCATCCATCACCGCTGCTCCGACTCCCACCAGCCACATCACCTCACCCTGTTTGCTTACTTTATACCCTTTATCTCATTACTCATATGGTTTTGTGAGGCTGAGAGGGTGTGTTGCATTTGCTGAGATCACAGGAAAGGTTTATGTGATTGAACTAAAATAGAACTGACACATTTATAGACACAATCATCCGTCATGTCATGACCATTAAAGGGAAGGAGAACAACTGAGCTGTCCTCATTTGGTCAAGTCCCTCAGCAGCACTCCTGAAGATAATAAAATAATTCTATAGCTTTGTTCATTGTTAAGTATGCTGTCAGGCTCACTGCAGCCTCCTTGTTCTTAGACCCCACATCCTTTCCCTTCTTAATTGAACAGCAAAGCTCAGGTTTCACACGATGGGTGTAACCTTTGTGGACAGGAACATGCAGCCATGAGAGAATGTGCTGCTCTGGACAGGTTACAGTGCGTGACAGGCCTGTGGAGAAGCAGGTTGGCCACAGATCAGGATCCGGACCGACTTGCTCAGGTTATATTAAACATACATTTTGAACATACAAGAAATATATGGTTCTTGGTGTTGTCATAATTGAGGTCATGGCATATTGGGTGACCATGCATGAATAGCCTACACAGTGACTGAGGCATGACAAAGCAAGCTAAAGGCCTGTTTTTCTGTCTTACTCATAGGTTGTTATTCATTTTGTCGTCTGTTTTCCTTCAGTCTTACTCAATGGTCACGGTTCTGCTTGTTCCCTTTATGTCTTCATGGTTGACTTGACTCATATGGACTGCATGGCTTTGGTAAATGTCACGGTCATAATACATCTAAATGGATTCACTAGGTAATACTTTAATTAACATGGTTGTGTACTTAACGTAAAAAGACAACAGAACCTGTTCACATGAAAGGAGAGGCCTCAACAAAGATCAGATCACTTTTATGCGACATAGATACGACAGCTAAACCACAGACATTTACATGAATCCTTTGCCGCTTGCGACAGCTTTTGAGCCGTGTTGGCTATCAACAAATGATATCTTGATATCATGTAACCACATTAGCATGTGGCTGTTGGGATTGTGTCTGATACTCATCAAGTGAAAGGTGTATCATGCTCACGTCCGCCATGTCTGTTGGCAGTTCTCGTCTAAAAGTGAGTAAAAGGACCACACTGCTTGTTTGACAGCAGCCGTTTCCCATTACTGCGCTACGAGACGTTCCCCTCAGATCTTCCCTCGGTTGCCGATTCAGCTAATGCTCCAAACCAAATATTTATTTGTAAGCTCTTTGTGACCATCGGAGACGATGAATGAAGCAGTGGGCAGCAGCATTCCTTACTGCCGCAGTCACCAGCTTCAACTTGATTTGCTTTCTTTCAACGTACGGTCCGTTCGTGCTACATCAGAGAAACTGACCAGAACTAAAGGGCAGTTACCCTGACTTGTCTAGATGCCCACTTACAAACGGTAAACAAACCAAAAACCCGGGGTACTCGGCCCCAGCTATGGATTCGTCCTTTAGGCCCAGCGAGGGTGGCTGCAGTAGGCTGTGCTGACCTCTGTATGTCTCCCTCAGTGATCCAGGCCATTCTCCCAGCCCTCGGCTCAGCACCCACGTGTTGTCAGCAGCTCCTGTTATGTAATCCCTTCTGCCAGACAAAAGCTCAGCCATCCCCGACATAAATCACTGACTGCCCCGCGCTGGCAGCCGGGGCGTCAGTGGTCGCCAGTGATCCATACAGGACCTTTTCTCGGGGTCTTTCTTGGACGGAGGGTTGTTGTTTTTGTTGGCTACCAAGATGAAAATGTTGGCCATCAAATATCGTGTTTTGTTGGGACACACGGACACTAGAGATTCACATCCAATAGACAATTATTAAACCCTAGTTAAAAACGGTAACTATGTGTCGATGTACTCGATACCTCTCTTGAGTATTTGTCTCTACTTTGACCCTGAAGACACCCGGGTGAAGGCAAAAGTGCAAGTAGGACATAAACATGGAGGGAATTAACAGGATTGCACAGTTGGCTGAATATCCGTGGCACATTGCATAATCGGGTGTATGAGGAGAATCTGCCTGTTGAGGAAATGGATCCAGAGGTGGCTTAGGCTGGCTACTACCATGTACAGTTGCATAATCTAGCTGTGTTACTTGGACTAAGCAAACCTTTCATTTATACCAATTTCAGATATCAAATTATTGTAAATGTAAAATATGGACTTTCCTTTGCTGATATGTTAGGGAGAGGGAGGGAGACAGAGGGAGAGAAAGAGAGAGAGAGGCGCATATGGCAGTGCATCAGATACAGAAGTGTGGGCTTGTGGTAATGGCTGATTGAACTTGCCCAGAGTTACAACAACCAGCCCTTTGTTGGTCTGTTTTGGTACATTGTGTCCACAGGCCGTCATGTTTATCTGAAATTTTACCCTTTTTCTGGCAACCAGTGACCTTTATTGTCAGTTAATGCAGTATTATTTATAGCCAGTAGGCACAACAACAGGGTTTCTCCAACAAATATTACAAATGACCTTTTTGACTTGCTGTAAACATCATGTACAAGAAGCTTCAGATGGTAGCTAGAGGTCCAACAGAGATGCCGGACTCTTTTCGTATGTAGCCTGCAGCCTTTTAGCAAGTAATATATTCTGAAGTCTTGGAACTGCTTTAGTTTTGTAAATAATGAACCCTTCCTAGAGCCAAAAGTAATGGCTCATCAGAATGCAACAGCTACTGTACCTCTGTGACCCTACCCTGTGGTTTTAAAAGGTTAAGTGCCCTCAATCTAACATCTCCACTGTGGCGTGCGAATGTGTGTGTGTGTGTGTGTATGTGATCAGTGGACCTGAACACGACAGAATTGATGAGCTGCAAGAATGTTAAGAAACGCCACAGGTCAGACTCTGCCGAACAGCCGGCGACGGTGAGATCGCTCCGGAAATACTTCTGCCCACTGAGAAAGAAACGCACGCGGAAGTCGGGTCCTTGTGGCTTTTAGCAACGACGGAGAAGCAAAGGGAGGGAGGGAGGGAGGGAGAGAGAGAGAGAGACGTGAAGTGAGAGGAGCGATGGAGAGGTGTAAGAAGAGTAAACTCGTGACTCATCAGGCGCAATGGAAAAGGGTTCACTGAGTCAGAGATGAGACAGGAACATTGAGTGGTGAATGAGCCAAGGGATGGGTGGGAATACATGACTGTAGGTAGCTCAAAATGCAATCAGGACTGGATTAGGCCGGTTTTAACTTAAAGACACCATGATCGGACAGCTTATTGTGAACAGTACTATGTGCATCAGTTACACACTTGATGCAAAAGGTGGAAAAGTGGTTTCATTCTTGCATCTTTTAAAATGTAGAGCTGACTGTGTAAGTCTATCTATCGTTTGTCAGGTGTGTGTGAGCTTTGATGTCCCTGCCCTTGATTGATGTCTGACTCTTGTTGCAAAACACTGGATGTAAAGTGCAAACCAAAATAAAGGCTTTTAGTCTTGGATGTGCAGCCATGGATTTGTCTTTCCCGGCCAGCGGTATTTTATCCGTGCCTTCTGTTTGGATCTGCATTGATTGTCCTCTCCATCCTTTGTGTCAATGGCCCGTTGATGCTGACTCTTTTTTTTTCTCAGTCTTGATAATGTTTCCTTCATTGATTTCTGAGGCCGGTTATTTGGATTTAGGCTTGAAATTTGAGGAGCGAGAGTCTGTTTTATTTAAGGCCGTCTTGTAATGATGCTTAAACAAATTTGACATTGGAGATGTACTTGACAAAAACCCTTCCTAAACAAAATCTACATCTATCTTACCTACATGCTGATATAACTATCAGCATGTAGGTAATAAATAAATAATGATCTTTTCAGTCTGGTTCAATAGTATATAGGCAGCTATTGGCAAACAACGTCAGAATCCGAATATCTGTTTACCAGTTATTGACTTGGATTAAAAAACAAAGCTTATCTTTATTGTTTGCCGAGCTGTCTAAAAAAAAGTTAAGCTTCCTCTTGACGTGGCTCGTTGGTGGGAAAGCTCTCACACATTTGATACTAAGCCTATTTATGAATGGAAGAGGTCAAATTTGATGCCCGGGTCGACGCAGCTATGAGAAGTCTAGCAGCCTTTCCACCGGGCCGAGCACAAGCCGTCCTACAGGAGCTAGCATTTGACTTTTACTAGGTTTCAATGCAAATTTAGTTTTGTTCTGTGTGCCTGTTCACTTTGTGTGCAGCAGCTGGTGTCCTGAATGGGAGAAGTGACTGAAAAGGTGACAAGGTCAGAAAGCAGCCTGGGCCTTTTAAAGGCTGGCACTTGAAAAGGTTGTGAGCAGGGTTATTATGTCTGTGTGCCTCTCGTTCACTGTTGTCAACGTGCAATCTCTCTAACTCCTTTCATCTATTGACTTGAGCAGTTGTAAAGCTTTCTGGCAAATGTTTCATTCATTGGATGAGGTTGTGCCTTCTGTTGGCTTCATTTTGTTTCATCTGTGTTATCTTTCCAGGTGTGGCTGGTGGTATAAGGCGAGGCAGAGAGCCGAGTCCCATCGCCCCGTCCCCCCATCCCCCCGTCCCCCGCTGCTGCTGTCCTGTTTGGGGGACAGAGTCCATATCTGGGTTTTTCTCTGCTTTGACACAACCCGCCAACCTGTGAATTCATGATCACATGACCGTGGATATGGACGCAGTCCTCTCCGACTTTGTCCGTTCCACTGGAGCTGAACCGGGATTGGCCAGAGACCTGCTAGAGGGTGAGCAGCAAACTGTGGTGGCATTTCATTGTGCCGCTGGACCTGGACTCAAAACGTGACCTTTTCTTCTCTTCTCTTCTCTTCCCTTCTCTTCTCTTCTCTTCTCTTCTCTTCTCTTCTCTTCTCTTCTCTTCTCTTCTCTTCTCTTCTCTTCTCTTCTCTTCTCTTCTCTTCTCTTCTCTTCTCTTCTCTTCTCTTCTGTCTTGATTGTAATCATTGCAGTGAACTTTTGTACATTTAAAAAATTAACATAATGTTGTCAGCTTCTTTTGTTTTGATATTACATTTTGAGTAATATGTAGTAATATGTATGAGTTAAAAATAGACATAACCAAGATTCTCTGACAAAAACTATTTTAGCAGAGACGTGTTAGTCAGCACATTAGTTACAGTCACTAACCCACAGAGTGACATCATTCATCCATTCACACTGAGGCTTGTAGTATTTATACCCAGTCAAAGATACAGTAAGGTCACACCCACTGCTGTCATGAGTAACAAACATGTTCATCAAACCCGTCTTCTTCTTATCCAGTCGTTAATATTTTCAAAAATATTTCTCCAGCACTGCTTTTGCCAAATTAACAACCTCTGTGATAAACGCTGCTGGCTTGTTATGTTAGACTATCGTACACGAACAGAAGGAAGGTATAGCTGGAGTCAACAGGGCTCTTGTTGCCTAGCAGCAACACAAGTTGCAGATAAGAATATGGGTTAGAAATGTAATGCACTGCAGTGAAGAGCAGCAAGCCAACAAACTGTGACATGCTCCAAATTCAGATATTTACCCAAGCATAGGAATGCACCAATGGCTGGCCTTCATGTAAGATAAGACGGCGCATGGGAGCGTTGACTTCTGGTAAATATTTAAACCCATTAAAGAGATGTCATCTGCCTGACACAGAAACAGGTTTGAGGCAGTCAGAGTGGACCCGTGGACCCGTGGACTCAGACAGATGTTCTTTTCTCTCTCTCCGTAGGCAAGAACTGGGATATCACTGCTGCCCTCAGTGACTTTGAGCAGCTGCGACAGGTGCACGCCGGGAACCTGGCGTACTCATTCAACGAGGAGAGGACGTACTTGCCCCCCGAAAAGGAGATGGCCAGGGTAGGCAGGCCTCTACTCCAACGCCAAGATGAGGTGGTGCAAGGTGAGGCCAACACAGGCCAGTTGGTATATTCTGTATTCCTTAAGTCTATGTAACAGGATTTAAGTGATTGGCAACCAGACATGAATTCAAAATCAATTCACAAACTCAAACAGATTTCTAACAATAGCTACTACGGCACCGTCGAGCACCAGGTCCGGAGAAGAAACCGTCTTATGACCCAGCGGTCGTGGAGTTTGAAGCTAACATTGCTAGGCTAGCCCGCACCGGAGAGGCTTTACTGTGTCGCTGTGGCCGACGGGGAAACGAGCCTCTGTTTAATTGATTCAGCACCTTCTCCGCTCAAGGCAAAGCGCTCGGATTGTACTTTGGCTCTTTTTTTTTTTATTGTCTCCCGGGAAAGAAGGAGCTCGACTCGACGTTGGCTGTCTGCAGGCTTTGCTACGTTAAAGTGCTGAGTCACGGTGCAGCGGAGCTCTGTAGCCTCTGAACATGTCCACCAGATTCCATTCCTGCAAAACAGAACACAGCAGCACAAATCAGCACCTTTGACTGAATGTTGCATCGTCACTGCTTTGATTTGTTTACAGCAAGTAGTTCAAAGTCGCTCTTTATATGCTGTATATCAAGCCCCGTATACATTTTAATACATGACTTTAAATGATATAAATAGGTGCTTTTTTTCCATTTAGAATGTTGCTGATTCAGTGTTGCCGCCTTTCACATCTGTGTTAGAAATGAGATCGTGTCTTAGCTCAGAGGGAGGAGGGCACTGCAGCAAAAGTTCCAGATCTGCCCACAATCTCTGCATGGATTTGAGAAACGAGTTGGAGTCGGATCGTGACACGGAGAATCGGAAATGATCGAAATTAAATCATTCCCCTCGATTCCCGGCCGCACACGGTGACGTTTTGGGGACAATCTGATCAAATGTAATTACTGGAAGCAGAGTTTTCAGCAGCATTTTCTCTCCATCCGGCATAATAGAGACAAAGGGATATAAAACAATAATTGGAATTCTTTATTATATTACGCAAAGTAGCTGATTTGAGCAGATTTGGTTAGGTGGTAGTTATTTTCGTTGAAGTAATCTAAACCCCGCCCCCTTTTCTTTCTTTCCCGTCCCCCAGCTGCCACTGAGAAGCGTCTGTCGAGGGGCATCTCCCACGCCAGCTCCACCATCGTGTCCCTCGCCCGCTCCCACGTCTCCAGCACGGGCGGGAGCAGCAGCGAGCTCCTCCTGGACACGCCCCTCTGCACTTTCCAACTACCTGACCTCACCATGTACCGGGACGACTTCCGCGGCTTCATCGAGAGGGACCTCATCGAGCAGTCCATGATGGTGGCCCTGGAGCACGCCGGTGAGGAGAGAACACAAACGCACAGCACACGCCAGGGGGCAAGGGGTTGCTGCTCCAAATGTAAATATGAAGAGTAGAGTAGAGGGAGGGAGGGAGGGAGGCGAACACAGAGGGATTGGAACCAGCAGCTACACCACAGAGCTCTCAGTCTGTGGTTACAGAGCAAAAACATTCACAGCAGAGTTACGGTTTCAACCGAGCGTCATCAGACAAAAGCCAAAACCTGCATCTACTCAGCAGATCAGCCCAACCTTCACACCACAGTCCTGAAGCCATGCAGGCACCTTTGCTGTGCCACATTCCACATCGTAGGAATAAATGACAGTGCGGGAAAGCGTCTGCCTCAGCACAGAACCAATTATCCTGTTTATTTCCTTTTAAAGTGGAATATCATAACAAGGATATCCAGTGTTGGTGCAGCGGGCTTGGTTTGTACACGTTTGGGAAGTTGTGCAGCAGCTGTTTTGGATTCACACTGAGACGTGTTTGTCTTGAAAACCGGTTCGTTTGGTTTGTTTTTCCTCCCGCCGCCGGCCTGCAGGTCGCCTGAATTGGTGGACGAAAGTGGGACCCAACTGTCAGAGTCTGCTGCCGCTCGCCACAAGCGGGGACGGAAACTGCCTGTTACACGCAGCCTCGCTGGGTGAGTACAAGCCACGCCCCCCTACACCACACAGGTTCACACCCCATTAGCGTTTATTAAGGGAGCTTCATCATTTTCTTAAAGCGCTAATTGCGTTTTCCAACGTTGGCTCAGCCTTTGTGACTCACTGAGGAGCCTCTAGTCCAGAAGACTTATAAGCCGGCTCCAGCACTTGTAGGCCGGGGCCTGGATAGCAGCAGGATAGAGATCAGTCATGTTTATTAAAAGGTGCTCATCGCTGGGAGGAAAATATCGCTGCGAATTCCCATTTATGTTTTTTTGCAGCTTAAAAAATGCCCCTTTGGCGATTTGACTCGGTCTTTCCACTTCACACAAACACCACAGAAATGTCCTTGAATGTTGTGCTCCTCCACATTAGTTTGACATTCCCCCTGCAGTCGTACACGAGAGGTTGATGTGGCTTCAATGTTCCAATGTTGTGTCCAAACGCAGGCATGTGGGGCTTTCACGACCGGGACCTGATGCTGCGGAAGTCCCTGTACGCGCTGATGGATCACGGGCTGGAGAGAGAGGCCCTGAAGCGTAGGTGGAGGTGGCAGCAGACCCAGCAGAATAAAGAGGTCCGTTATCGAGGCCACACACCTCTCTGCTTTGTGACTGTGGGATGATTTTGTGAGGGGCAGGCATGAACAATTGTTGCTTCTTCCCTTCCTCCTGCAGCTTCTCGCATTCCTTTTTAATGAAATATTTGAAAGTTTCCAGCCTGCAGATGCGCACTTTTGTTCTCTTTCAACCAATCCAATCGCAACCAGCGCCTCTCACTCGCCCTCAGAATGAGAACCTGGCAAACACGCACGCCTCAGCGATTGCAGACGGAGCTTGAAGCGAAGCTCCCTCTGATCTTGTAGCAGTGACCGCAGAGCCGTCCTTTAAACAGATCACAAAGCAACCAAAACTGCCCGAGTGGAGCTTTACAGTTTACAGAAGCAGAGCGCCGTAGCTGCCTTTGGACAAACAGGCAGCTCAGCCGTGTCCCTCTGCCCGTAATGCCAGTCTAAACGCAGGATATCGACCAGGTTCCCGCTCCGTTCTCCCTAAATTTCTTGGCTGGGTTGTCGGTAGTTAGCCATCCGATGAGCCACCACAACGTCAGCACATGCTTTTGTGACATTTGACACTCCCTCTCTAAATGGCAAGTGTGTGTGTGTGTGTGTGTGTGTGTGTGTATCCTTTGTCCTCTAGTCTGGTCTGGTGTACACGGAGGAGGAGTGGCAGAAAGAGTGGAACGAACTGTTGAAGCTGGCCTCCAGCGAGCCCAGAATACACTACAGCACCAACGGCACCAACGGGTAAGGTCTGGACCCGGACAAAGCGGGGGATTGTCGGCCTGGGCCGCAGCTCGTCAGCACTCATGTTTTTATTCATGAACAAACAACTGAGCTCACAATCGGGACTCGCCGGCCGACCGACCGACTGCGCCACATTTCACTCAAACTGCCACTTAGTGTAACATATGAACAGAGCTCCTTCAATGTTATTCACTGAGTTTTACAGTACGTATCAATAACTCTGCGTGTGCACAGAGCTCTGACAAGGTCCCCTGTGTTCAGGTCTAGCTCCATATATGGCAGCGTTACCCCGCATGAACGCCTGCGTACGTGCCTTTCTGAACTTTGCCCGTTGTCCCCAGGGCGGAGTCTTCGGACGAGCCGGTGTACGAGAGTTTAGAGGAGTTCCACGTCTTCGTGTTGGCCCACGTCCTGCGAAGGCCGATCGTGGTGGTGGCCGACACCATGCTGAGGGACTCTGGAGGAGAGGGTGAGTGACATCATGCTCCCTGTTGTTTACTCACACCAGCGCCTCCCCGATCAGTCCCATGAGTCACAGAGGAGTTTTTCGGGGCTCCGTCAGCGAATAGCAGAAAGTTGACACAATCGCAGGGGAGTGTTTGGCCTCTGAGCGGTTGATGACTTCTCCCTGAGTTGTTCTTTGCGTGATGAACACCTCCCGTCTGGTTTCCCAAGTAGGCTAAAACAAACAACGTGAAGCTCTTCTGACCTATTTCTGCTGTGTTGTAAACACACTGCCTGAGCTCCTCGGTGAGCAGCAGCAGCAGCAGCCCTGACGTATTCAGTCTCGTTGAATCCGTTTGTTTGTCTCTGCCCGGGTTGATTTACTGATATTAGAGTTGACAACACTCCTGTTCATCTTCACAGTCTTCATTATTGGGCGTAAACATTGTGAGTAGACGTCGTATACTCCTTTGGATTTATTCACACGACAGACAAAAAGCCTGTGCCGTGTTTCTGGCTCAGATTCCCAGCGTCCCTTAATCAGCCCGAGGTCATATTTTCCCCGTGTTTAACGCCCTCCTCACGCCTCCCACAGCGTTCGCTCCCATCCCGTTCGGAGGCATCTACCTACCCCTGGAAGTGCCAGCTGCCAAGTGCCACCGCTCGCCCCTGGTGCTGGCGTACGACCAGGCGCACTTCTCTGCCCTGGTGTCCATGGAGCAGAAGGACAGCACCAAAGAGCAAGGTAACGCCTCGCCTCCTTCACTCCTCGCTCGCCGCCTCCTTTTCTGTGTGCGACGCTAACATGTGACACCCCTCAGTCACAGAGCAGCACTCATGCTTACACATCGATTCTACCCGGGGGGAGATTATACAGGAAAATAAGCCTTTTTACATAATTTACATACGGCAGAGTGTGTAAGGGTGAGAGCGGAGGTTCAGTAGGTCAGCTGATGGTCGGCGGCGACTGATCTTCTGATTCCGGCGCCATTTAAGCCAAACTAGACTGGAGACACATTCCTATAGGCTGGGTTTGATTGTGAACGTATACGTCGTGGCTTTATGCAGCTTAATGCTCCTTAACCCTTTCACTACTGAGCTCATAACCCTCCTGGAAATGACTTAGCAGCGCTTTGGTTCCAGCGGATGTGAAGAGTTTTAATACAACAGTCAACCCTGTGAATAATCAGTAACTTGGCACTAAGCGCGTCGTTTCAGTCTCTAAAGCTCAGATTAGACTTTGAAGAAGGTAACGGTCAGGCCGAGCGGGCGAACGTTGATCTAAGTGGACAGCGAACGCCACGTAGAGGCACTTGCAGCTCGGTATGCAGCGGATCGATGATGTTTCCTTCTCTCCGCCCCGCAGTGGTGATCCCTCTCACCGACTCGGAGCACAAAATGCTGCCTCTGCACTTTGCTGTGGACCCGGGGAAAGACTGGGAGTGGGGAAAGGATGACACGGATAATGTGATGCTGGCAAGGTAAGACCTCCTCCTCCTCCTCCTCCTCCTCCTGTAAGCAGCAGCAGTTCCTCTAAAGCCTCTAGTAGCCTCTAAATAGCTCCCATCAATGGGCCAGAGGAAGGGGGGTCAAAGGAGCCGCTGAGTGAAAACAACCCACCTGTCCTCGTTTACCTTCTTAGATCCTGTAGGTGCAGAACTGTTTGTGATTGGAACATTTAAAGACACCGCCGCAGGAAGTGGAAGTTGTACGTGGCAGACATCACGTGTAAATGTTTCTCAGTAACGAGCCGGAGACAGATTACGCCTCGACGCTGCCAGCTGCTTTGTCTTACGTCAACAAACGCCACCACCTCTGAATACTCTGTCAAAGCTTTCATCTGTGATTTACCCTCCTTTTTATGATGTCATCGTGATCTGGGATCCAAGCGGTGGCTGAAGTCCAACACAAATACTTAAGCAACAACACGACGTGGAGCTAAATGCTAAAGGCAGAAACTGACAATCTCTCTTTCTCCCCCTCTCTCTCTCTCTCTCTCTTTCTCTCTCTCTCTCTCTCTCTCTCTCTCCCTCAGTGTTGCTCTGTCGTTGGAGGCCAAGCTCCAGATGTTGCACAGCTACATGACGGTCACCTGGCTCCATCTGCCTTGCGAGGTAATGACAAGATCGTCACAACGTGTTAGAACGCAACGGCACCCGTAATAGTTTTTCTTGGGAAATGGGCGTTCGACAGCCAAGATGAAAGGAATACTGAATGATTTCTCAATTCCAGGCCGGTCCAACTAATTCGCCTGCCAACTTAAGTTCAGGAATAAACACACACACACACACACACACACACACACACACACACACACACACACACACACACACACACACACACACACACACACACACACACACACACACACACACACACACACAGGATCTAATGACGATCAGTCAGATGCGCGGCGGCGTTTGAGCGACTCGTGGTCGACGTTAGCATCTCACCAAACGAGGACAAGAGGCTTTTCTTTCCCCCGTCCCACCTGCCGCTGTGCGAACCCCGCGTCAAAAAACAAGCAACACTGGCCCATTCAGGTCCCAACGTGACGCCACACACACACACACACACACTTTGACAAAGCTCCTCTTGTGCGCTACACACTCATGCCGGTAATTTTCTTTTTTCTGGAAGGACGGCTTCATACCAGATTTCACCGTCGCTCTCCTGCCATTCCTGCAAACGCTGGAATCTCCGCAGGAACAAAGAGATTGTGTGCGGCTCGGTTCTGTCGGGAGAGAAGTGATTTAAGATCGGAGGCGTGCGTCAGCGTCTACGTACTTCAGCCTCATACAGCAGATTCTATTTTACTGCCTGTGATTGTGTTTGTAGATATGAGCCGGGTCTCAGGAATGACTCACTTTCTACATCAGTCTGCAAAATAAAACACCTATGAGTCACTCTGTTCTCTTCCTCTTCCTCTCTCTCTCTCTCTCTCTCTCTCTCTCTCTCTCTCTCTCTCTCTCTCTCTCTCTCTCTCTCTCTCTCTCTCTCTCTCTCTCTCTCTCTCTCTCTCCCCCCCTCTCTCTCTCCCCCTCTCTCTCTGCTGCTTATGCTCCTCACACACCTGAGCTGCTCCGGCTCCGGCTCCTGCTGGGAGAAGTTTCATTTTCAGGATTTAATAGAAGTGAAACTGAGCTTTAACTCCACTTCATTTACGGCCACGCTGTGCTTTGTAATCACTTTTCTCGCCCCGTTGTGATTGTGTGAAGGTGTGTGTGTGTGTACTCAAAGTGCTGAGGTGTGTTTGTGTGCTTGCAGCAGGCCCCCCTGGCCCAGCCCGAGTCCCCCACAGCGTCTGCAGGCGAGGACGCACGCACGCCCCCTGACTCAGGAGAGTCGGACAAGGAGTCGGTCAGCAGCAGCTCCAACGGCAACGGAGACGCCACCACCGGCTCCACGGTCAACGGCGGCGGCGGGGCCTTGGCCAAGAACAGCTCCTCTTCCTCCTTTAGCTCCTCCAGCAACGGATCGGCGGGGACGGCGAGCAAGGACAAGGACAAGGACAAGAGCAAGAAGGATAAAGACAAAGACAAGAAGAGGGCCGACTCTGTGGCCAATAAGCTGGGCAGCTTCGGCAAGAGCCTGGGCAGCAAGCTGAAGAAGAACGTGGGCGGGCTGATGACGGGGAAGAACGCCGGAGCCGGAGGTGCCAAGCAGGAGGGCGTGGAGAAGAAGAAGGGCTCGCTGAGGGGGAGGAAGGGCAGTAAGGAGAGCTCACCTTCGGCCCATGCCTCGGAGGATTCTGGGAAAGGCTCCCCCTCCTCGGGCAGCGAGCGCCTGAACGGGACGGGGAGCAGCGGCAGCAGCAGCGGCGGCAGCAGCACGGAGAGCGACCCGTACAAGTACAGCGCCAACGTCAAGGTCAGCCTGGGGATCCTGCGCGCCGCCATGCAGGGCGAGAGGAAGTTCATCTTCGCCGGCCTCCTCACCACCAGCAACAGGCAGCCGTTCCAGGAGGAGATGATCCAACGCTACCTCCAGGACGCTGAGGAGCGCTTCCGGGCCGAGCAGGAGCAACAGCGGCGCGACGTGGAGAGGAAGGGCGTCGCCAACGGCGCCCCGCCGCCCAAGAAGGAGGCGGTGGGCGGGGCCGCGGAGCTGACGTACCGGCCTTATAACGAGGCCAAAGAGGAGCTGACAGAGAATCCCTTGCCCTCCTTCAACCAGCTGAAGCCCGCCCTGAGCCCCTCTATGTACTCTGCTGTGGTGCCCATCCCCCGCCCCTCCTTCATCGAGCAGCCGCCCCCCGCCGCCCCTCTTCCTCTCACGCAGCACCTTAACATGCACGGCTACATAGAGCCTCGCCGTCAGCTGGCCGGCGGCTCTCCGGCCTCCTACCCCGGCCTGCCCTCCTACGCCACCCTGCCTCGCCACTGCCCCTCCTCCCAGATCCCCCCCCACCCCCAGTACAGCCACCCGCAGGGCCCCGCCTCCCTCAGCCCCTCCCGCCTCACCCCCTCGTACCCGCCGGAGATCGACCCCCCCGACTACCCCGGGTCCGAGCCGGCCGCCGGCGGCTACAGCAACGGCTTTAGGGACGCGCGCTCCGCCCTGGACTCTCGGAGCGGGCCGCCCCCGGTCAGACACTACTCTCTGGGCAGCGCCGGCGGTTTGGCCGGCCTGCAGTCCAGCCTCTGTCGGACGTCCAGCTGCTCGTACTACGGACACCCCGAGACGGGAAACTACTGCTCCTACTGCTACAGGGAGGAGGTGAAGAGGAGGGAGACAGAATCCATCCACAGGTTCTGATGCCGAACTTGCCGAGTGGCCTTTTTTCCAATCGGAACGCTCTCTGAACGGACACGAGCGTGTTTCCCTCTTCAGCCCGTGTCACTTCCTGTCAGTGAAGGCAGCACAGGAGGAGGAGGAGCAGGAGGAACTCCGCTGCAGAAGGAACGACAGACCAGAGAACTTTATTTAACTGCACTTCTGTTACATTTTTGCTGTGGCTCTTATGCAGGCGTTGTGAATGTGTGTGTGCGCGTGTGTGTGTGTGTGCGTGTGTGAGTGTGTGTGTGTGTGTGTGTGTGAGCTACTGGCTCTCCTCTTTCAAACGTTACACGCCTAGCAACTGTCTCCTCCTGGTGGAGAGAATGTAATATGGCAGACGCCGTACATAACACTTAACACACAGTAAACACACTACACACACACACACACACACACAGACTACACACACACACTCATGAAGCACAAAGTGAGACGGAGGCGTGGCGTCACTCTGGGTCATTTAAAGGCGTGTGTGTGTGTGTGTGTGTGTGTGTGTGTGAGAGCTTCGACCCTTCTGTTACTGGACGCTCGCTCCGTTCGTACCTCGGGAAACAGCAGAGTTCATTCTGGTCGACTTAACTCTTCTTTCGCCGGTCGTCATTTTGCGTCGTTGCGCAAATTGAAGCTAGCGTGCTATGCTAACGAGCGCTCTGTGGGCTGCTGTGGTGCTAAAGTGACAGAATGCAACAGAAACACGTCCAATGCGTCTCAGACTCAACGTAACAAACACAAAGCCTCACCTCCTCCTAGTCTGTGTCGCGATGCAGAACACCGGCCCGGTCTTTGTTGTCGACACCGTGAAATAGAGCCGGATGACTCTCTGGTGAGGCCTGATGACAAAGACATGACATCATCACGGTGGAAGCTTCTGCAGCAGAATGTTGAGGCTCGCTCACACAGAGTACACAACAGAAACGTGGAATAGAGAGTTTGAGGCTCAGCCGACTCTAATCTGTGCCTCACATCAAAGTGTAGAGTGAATCTGAGCCTGACTGTCATCCTCAGCTCAGCTCAGCTCCACATGGTGACTGAATAAGACTCTGAGAAAATAAGAAAGCAGCTCCAGAGTGACTAATCAGACTTCCATGAGGCCCGGTGGCTTTGTGCTGCGTTCTGACTCTGACTCTGTGTGAACGGGCCTTCAGAACCTGCAGCGCTACTATGCAACTGAAGTGCAAACATCACCTCTGGCACAGCTGAACAGAAGCTGGAGACTCTCACTTGGTCTGAAGTCTAATGCGGCTTTTGAGAAACAGTTGACGAAGCGAGACGAAGGTTTCCAGATGAGACTTTCAGGATTTAAAGTGATGTGTGCACTTTAGTTGGACGTTGACGCTCTTCGGTCATATTCCCACTGTAATGACGTCATCGGTCTCCTCTCCTCTGACTGTGTGGGCTTCAGTTGTTCCTCTGAAGGCTGAGCTCTCTTAGTTGCGGGCGTTCGTACCTCCTAAACCAGTTGCTAACCTCTTTTTTGCACAAACCCAAGCACTTTCCTGATGTCCGTAGATCGTGTGTGTGTGTGTGTGTGTGTGTGTGTGTGTGTGTGTGTGTGTTGCCTGACTGTTGTCCTTATTTCATCTCTGCACACACACACACACTGCCACCCCCTTATCTGTGGGAAGCGGAGGCAGCGGCCTGAAGGGTTTCTTCTCCCGTCTGCATGTTGTTGTTCGCTCGCTTCACCGCCCGGCAGTTTTCTACATTTCACCGCCCACCACACCCGCAACTTTAACAGCGTTCTCCTCCGTTAAAGTCCAAAGCTACCGCCGTATTCTACTGAGGCATGTCAACCGATTTGATGCCGGCTGATGTCTTGTTCAGCCTCCCCTGGCTGTAATCTGCAGATGAAGGGTGTTGTGCTGTCATAGACGTGTTCTCTCCTCCCCGTACTAAAGCCATGTGACGTGGTGAGGGATGACTGGCGCTGACTGAATCTATTGTTTGGCATTAATGTAGTGGACGAGTCTCTTAAGAAGCACAAGTTAGTATGAAATTCACTGCCTTGCCCACTAGAGGGCACTGTTGTTTTAGTTAGAAGTCACAGCACAGCACCCAAAGGACAAAGTAGGAAATGATCAAAATGTGGAATTAAAAAAAAAAGTGTCAGAAGTGCTGAGCTTTGCAATAACCGGCCAAGAAACAAGGTTTGATGTCGTCAATTTCAGAATAAGAGTGGAGTTTCAGTGATAATAAAAACACTTGAAGCAGCTTTTTCTTCATTCCCAGGAAGTTCTTTCCCAGGGGGCATCGGGCCGTCGCCCACGGTGACGCGTCTGCGTTCAAACTCCCGCGTCTAATTCTCTCAGCAAACCTTCTCATTCTCCCATGGTTTTGCCGTGAGGTCGACTCCCTGATAAACTCGTACGACAGCGGACTTGCTTCTCACTGTTTTGTATTTAAGAAGACGAAGAAGAAGAAGAAGAAGAAGAAGCAATGTGAGGTTGTATAAATATGTTCAAAGGTTATTTTTGTAAGCCCAAAGTTTTACAGTGTTTTTAAAAAAAAAAAGGGTTAGAATGTATTTTGTTGGATAGTTAAACCAGTGTGGATGATAAGCTTGGAAGAACCGGAAGATTCAAGGGGGTGGAATCGATGTTGACCAAAAAAATAGTGACACTTTGTCTGCTGAGCGCGACCCCCAAACACACACTCACACACACGCACACACACTGGCCTCCCACACACTCGAGGCTCACGTTGCAAACTAATTTCCTCGTTGCTGACTTTAACGAGATTTGAGAATTCTATATTTATAGTGAAGATTTTCATAATTTTCCTTGTGGACTGTTTAGTTGAGCTGATTTAGGATGTTCTTTCTCACACGGCTGCTTGTTTAGCAGTCTGGGTTTTGTTTCAGTTCGGGGGGAGATCTGTACGTTTTTGTTTTTCACAGCCACCGTCGCGTGCTACGCTCAAATCTTGACACTCGTTCTTTTTCGATGACATCTTTTCCTCCATGTTAGAAGAGGAAACTGCTCACATTTTGTTTTTTTTTGTGACCCAACTGACCCTGTTTTTGTTTTTTGTTTTGATCATGTGCAACACTGACATTTCTGTGAGAGCAGATTCTTCGCCATCAGCCACATTAACATGGGATACTTCAAGTTGCATGGGACTGGAACTGTTGCATGTAAATGGCAAATCCATTTTTACCAAATTTGTGCATTATTTTAACTCGATTTCTGTTGTTCTGGTATTTTGATCTGTTCTAAGTTTTTATTGTTTTTATTGAGTTATTGTTTCTGGAGAGGAGAGCCCTGAGGCTGTGTGACAGTGCAATCTGGATAGAAAGAACATCAGATTTTAAGTTAGGTTATTATTATTATTATTAATTTTCGTTTTTGCACCGTTTGAATAAATTCTTGTATTTCAAGAATGTCACGTGTTCTCCCTTGTGTTTCATATTTTAAATAATCAAATTCCAGGCTCACGACAGCTGCAAACACACAAAACGCACATAATGGCATCTGAATCGCACCATCATGGCCAGTGTCCAATAAGGATCATGTTGTTAAACTGGAGCTGCACATTCATACATGTAAACAAAACATCCTTTACTCTACAATGAGACAAATCAATTAGAAAGGAGATCAAAGATGGAAAGCAGGTTCAGCCTAATATGCCATTGTTGACACCTGTTTGTCAGTGTGTCACTCTCATAGACTAACCTTGTTGCATTATACATTGTTGAATAACTCCAGCTCAGATGATGCAAGGTCTTGTGTCTGGGACTGTTTTATGTATCAGAGAAATCGGAGACCCTTATGTAATATTGATCAGTTTCCCATGTGGTAAAAAAAATCCAGACCTCTCTATTATAGTTCACTAGGACTCAGCCTCCTGTCTCCACACCTGCTCGGCACCAAGGACGACTGGAGCTCCGGATTATTCAGACTTTCCCTTTTCTCACTAGCAGGAATTTCCTCTGAAAGTTGGCCCGGCTGCGTTTGTGTGAAAGGAGGCTTTATTGGCCGTTTCTTCCCCCTGAGTTTGGATGAGAGAGAAGAGGAGCCGATCCCTTCACAGACCCCAGCAGGAAGGATCATCAAAAGGTACTGCACGAACCGAAACGTGATGGAATAACTTGATTTCATTTTGCGGGGTGTAAATGTATTCATGATATTAATATTGGATGACTCATTCAGCTCCTTGCCTCAATTCTCAACACTTAGCTTTCATTTGCCTTGACTTTCTCATTATGCAAAGCAGGCTGGACTCATTCATTTTAAGAACATTTGCATTACTTATTACGTTTAAACGGTTTAACATTTTAAAAGCCAAGCAATCAATCAAATTCAGAATATGTGATTAGATTTAGATTTCTATATTTGATGAGGTGATTTGCGGCCATTTTTCACACTTTTGAACTCTAATTTGCCCTTAAGTGTGAATGTGAGTGTCGGAGAGGTCAAAGATATAGTTCATGTGGACAGCTAGCTTTAATAGAGTAAACAGAGTAACAACAACAATAACACATATTGATGATTGGCATGAACTGCTTGATCAGACAACAGAGCTTTCAGTCTTTATAGGTTGTCAGTAAGAATTGACACCAACTGTAAAAGTACTTCCCAGTTTTACAGCTTTAAACCGAGATCATATGAACTCGCCAACATCCGGTTAAAATGCTGACATCGGGGTTTTTAGAAATAGCTCATATTTCATAACGAGCGAAATCACATCATTCAACCAATCTTGTTCCCCCACCAGCTGAATGTATTCTGTGGTAGTTATAATGTAGGATTTTTAACGTTTTTTTAAGCTTTGATACTATTATTTGATTACGTATTAAAACTAAACTGAATATGAAACAAATAACTTCATGAAAAGTTTTAATTTAGCGTTTCGGCGTATTGTTGGTGGTGAGTTCGAGGCGTTTCGTGAAGGTGGGAATTACCGCCATCCTGCTGACACACAACATGACCTCTGTGCTCTGTTTTATGTGGAGACGGAGCAGCTAGATGCGTGGATACAAGGATTATGCTGAGTTCAGTGGGTTTTGTGAAGTCGGGAATTCCAACTATCCTCTCGCGGTGCCAACTTCCTCTGAGGGGAAATAAAGAGACCTCGCAGTGGGATTCTCCACATGTACTGGCCCTTTAAGAGACTCCGATGCTGCACTTGGGGTTTTCGCCAGCGTGTGTGTGTGTATGTGTGTGTTTCACTATGGCGAAGGAATAAACAAATAGAAAGCAGCGGCAACGATGAACACATCGTTCCGTTAGTTGTGACTAAGTGAATAATAATAGTTTTCGGGCTGCCGGTGGATTTCCAGCAGGCTGTGCGCGTTTTTGGCTCGGCACTCGGATGCTGTCAGCGATGAAAAGAGCGAAACTAGTTTGCTTGTCCAGACCGAGCACCTCCGCTGTGTGTGCCGGTGACACAGGCTAAGCCGCGCCGGACCCCTCATCCATCTTTCCACCGCTTATTTGGCTTCTAATGGCTTCAAACCTTCCGCCATTTCGCCTCGAATAACACCAAACACATTTCATTTCTTTGTTTGGCGTTTTGTTTCGCTGAAATTCCTCCGTCTAAGTCGAGTTTAGCTGCCGTGAAAATGTTGACAGGATCCAAAACCACGTTCAAAGTGAGACAGATGCTCCCTGATATTAAGGTAAGGTTATATTTATTAACCTCTCAACTTGTTTTGACTCAAAAATCCGCTGTTTCTACCGTGTTTACACGGTGTTAACAGCGGGCAGTTCATTTAGACCTCTCTAACGCTTTAGTATTCACAATAATGGCAGTTTCGCTCCTGAAACACAACAATTCGTCTACATTTGGTTGTTTATCTGTGTTTTAAAAAGCTATTCCACCTCCTGTCTTTGT
Organism: Genypterus blacodes; assembly: GCF_046128005.1. Classification (NCBI taxonomy): domain Eukaryota; kingdom Metazoa; phylum Chordata; class Actinopteri; order Ophidiiformes; family Ophidiidae; genus Genypterus; species Genypterus blacodes. Next base: position 4,869,965 of record NW_027466864.1, on the reverse strand, counting down.
CCTTTTAACATACATCACAGCTCCACGTCTTATCTAACAGTAGCCAAAGGTCCACAGATCAAACATAGGATAATAAATCTATCACAGATCTGTTGTAACACAGCCACACTCCTCACACTGGATGAGTAAACACCCTGAAGCCTGCAAACTTTACCCATTATTTACCATACAGACTTATAACTAACATGGTGGCTTCAGGTAGGTTGCAGCTGAAATGGAAGCCTGTGGTCCTTCAGCAGAAAACCCCTATGTGAGGTTGTTGTGCTGTTGTGTGTTATTGCTGCTCCGGGGACATTGGGCTCTGTCTTCCCTCCTGTCTGGACAGCAGAAGATACATAATGTCACCTTTCTGGATGGGATCACTGACTGCATGCAAGGTTCAGTGAAGGCTCGGTGAATCTTCCAGACAAACGGTGGAGACCTGATGGGGTTTGGGGTTTTTCTCCCTCTGGAGAATTGTGCACAGAGCATTTGTGATTAAACTGTCGAGTTGCTCTGAAATGTCGGAGATCACATCCCTGGGCTACTGCACTTGAGACAATCACAAAGGTACTGTCCCGGTCCTGTGATATAGGAGAGGACGGAGGCCAGGGGGACTTGATAGGGTGATGGACGCCACAAAGCAGCATGTACAGCCGTGTGAATCTGCTCAGAATGGCGCGTTCCTCTGGGCTGCTGGCTTTGTGTCTTTGTGTTGCCTGGCTTTTTCAATCTCCCTGGTTATTTTCAGCAGCCGCAGGGGAAACGCTAACAGATGCCTCTTTACTCTACCCTCGGGCGCTGCTTGCATGTGGAGTGGGCTGAGGGGGGGTGGGCGATGTGCATAGCACAACATCTGGCTGTCTCCATGGCAGCAGCAGTTGGGGTGTGGGGTGTGTGTGTGTGTGTGTGGGGGGGGGGCTTTTGAATTTGATTACCTCGGAATGAGACGTGCTGAATTCATCACAGCCCTCACCCCTGGGATCCAAATGGCCCGGGATGAGCAATGTGGCAGTTCCTGAGAAATGGAGAAATGGAAGGTGGAATGGTGGTAGGCTGTGTAGTAGATGATATATGCGTAGTCCGCCCACACACTCTCTCGGGTTTCACTTCTAAGAGCATGTGTGTTAAGCCTGCTGAGTCCAATCCAAGGCTGGATTTCGGGCACAGAGGCTTTGGTTTTTGCATCTTTCTATTTTACTGGACACGTGTGGACCGTGGATCCAAGAGGTATAATGTAAACAATAGTAAATAAGGATGGGCAAGCACACATGGCAGCAGGAAACCCAGGCTCCCCCTGCATGGCCCAGCCTGCTTTTGAAGCAGCCAGCATGAAAGGCTCACAGCACAAAGCTCCACAGAAGGGAAAATGCCAGAGCAGGATTCATCTGAGCCCTATTCAGAGGGGCTACAGATCCAGGCTTGATAGGAACGGGCCAAAACAGTACATAGGCTCCCACCCGCTCCCTCAGGACCCAGACGTCATGTTCAGTAGCAGCCATTGAGCTACAGAAGCTTCAACCACCGGAACAGAGCACAACAATGAGCATTTCTTCGCGCTTGAACAGATTTACGTCCCTGTTGGAGGGTCGTATCGATCTGCCGTTGGATGATAATTAACCAGGGGCACTATTCACTGGGAAAGGGGTTTGTTCTGAAGAGGGGCTTGTCTGTCAGAGTGTGTGCTGCCACTGTGATAACCTTTCTCATGAGAGCCGAACTGTCAGAGATAGTGACTGTTAGAACACAAATTGCATTTTAAACAAGAGAAGATAACGAGCCACAGAGAACGTTCACTGTTAAAAGCTATTTAGGCAAGGCTCTCGCTCTGCAGTGCCGCACATTTAATGAAAATAGGAGCTTTAAGAGACACAGATGAACCACAGAGACCGAGAGGAGGACGCTTTGTGCCGGCACATTGCTATTTGTAGAGCATTTGTTGACTTGCGAGGGTCTTTCACAAGCCTGGTACTCTGGCTTCAGATGACCGTTGAACCTTTCCGTATCGACACCACAATGTGTCACGAGTCACGACACAAACATCCCTCAGCACCGCACATAAGAGCACTAACAGGAAGGGATAATAAGGATGGAAATATGTTAAGTAGGGTATCATTCAGAGGGGATATCATTAAAACCGCCTGTTAACTATCCATTTGTTGTATCTGGACTCTAGAGTAGCGGTGTTATAATGAAGGATGGCCAGGCTGTAAAGGTTCCCTCGCCAAAGCAACCGCGATGGAAACATTGTGAGTAAGAAATTAAGAAAGAAACGGAGACATTCCTGCTAATGGATGAAGGCTTTTCCCAGAATGGGGGTTAGAAGTTTCCCATTCAGACTGAAGGGATGTAAAAAGTTTGCATTAAATATTAACCACCATGATTCCTTCTTCATGAAACATTCATGTGCAATTTTGCCATATATGCCTAAGTCAGGTTGTGTAGCCTGTGCCGGAGTTATGAGATGGTTTAATATGCGTCTGGGCGCTGGATAGATTTCCTCTGAGAATCACATTCCTCTGTGAACTGCAGCTTGCTTTGACGGCTTTGTTTCCCTCTCGCTGCTTTGCCTTTGGGCTTTCTGATCTCAGTTCACTATTCTGTTTAATGTCGGGGCCTTGTGTTTCTGTTGAACATCTGTTTCAGCATTTCAGGTGTGTTAGAAAAGGAATGTGGTTAGTTTGCGTCTAGAATAAGGGTCGGAAGCAAAAAATAGTTTCAGTTTCTAATAGAGACTATTCTTGAAATGTCAACACCGACATGATATGACAAACATTTAGACGTGTGCTTAAACTGTTCAACTGAATATGTAGAGAGTTCCTTTTCCTTGTACGCTGTGGTAACTAAACAATCGAAGCTCCTGTTCGGTGCGTGCAAAGTACCTTGTTTCTATTCTGGCACCGTACGGTCTGATGAGCCACGATGCTGCTTGTTCACACGGTCCATTGTTATTTCCTATCAAGATTTATTCAAGCACCACAGCTGACTCCTCAAAAAAGAAGAGGCCAAACAAACTGGACTCCAGACGGACAGGAAATCAGATCAGATCGCTTCACGAACAGATCTTTCCACACATCCGATCAGACTTGAATTGAGGTCAGATCAGGCACGATCGAATCCCGTTGGAGTCGGGGTTAAACTCGGTACAGTGTCTCCCCAGCTTCAGAGGGACGTACTTCAAAGTCAGCCCTGTTTATCACCCCTACATCATATCCTCGTTTCTCCTCCAGCCCGTTCACAATGCGGGGCATGACTGCTTCCATTCATCAGAGGAAATGAAAAGCACAAAACAAATAAACGGACTCTGACCCTTAAAGTACAGTGAACACACAGCGGCTAAAAGCTAATGCTTATTTCACAAGCCCCAAGGAGAACATAACTCACTCGCCTCCAAATGCAGCCTCTGTCTTGTTCCTCTTAACAACCGAAACTAAATATCTACAATATGAGGCTTCTGTGGCTATGGGACAGCACTGTCCCTGTCCTGAAATAATTCAGTGTTGTTTGTAGTTGGAAAGACTGTGCTAAAGAGAAAATACAAAGCAACCTTGAGAACAAAGTTAGCCTTCAAACGAGGGATGTTGTTTCACCGCTTTGTCCGTTTTTAGTTTTCATACACGTAAACTAGAGAGAGATGAAAACTGGTGATTTCATGTTCACTCTCCTTACTCGTGAGTTTGGCCCGTTCCATGGGAGGGAGAGGGAGGTATGTTCCAAACCCAAGGAACACATGGGTTTACTGCAGAAGCCTGGCCGCAGCGGCGAGGGGAAGCCATGAGCAATGGAAACTGCAATAGGCCTTGGCCTCGGTCCCTGAAGAGAAAGAGGGAGTGGAGAGGGGGGCAGAGAGGCGGCACAGGGGGGGCGAGACAAAGAGGCAACGAAGGTGACAGAGTGGGGACTCCAGGGTCACGCCACGAAGCAAAAGTGAAACGTGGGCTGAAACACAAGGCCCCTGGAGCGTGCTATGCTACTCAGAAACTTGAGGACAGCCTCACTTTAGCCAGAGTATCTTTGAAGTTTTTGTCTAGACATTATCTCACTCCACTTTCCTTATCACACACACCTGTTTACCTGCAGAGTCATAACATGGGATTGAATGTCACAGAGGGACGACTGCCTTTCCCATCCAAAGGCGTGCGGCTCAATCTCTACCACACTCCTTTAGCCTACAAATCAAGCTTTCACTCTCTGACCCAGGCGACCTCCTCTCACCTCACCCCCATCACACCGTGGACATAACCCACCCTGTATTGGTAGCAGTCACCTTCTCTGCTGAGGAGCAAGTCTGCCAGTGTTGTCGACCTTCAGAGCACAGAGCCAATGAACTTAGGAAAACAACAACAAACCAGGATCAGAATAGAGTCTGATGTCCTTAGAGGGGGGAGAAGGAATCCGGCTGTGGGTTTCTCTGTGGGTGTTGATGGAGGGAAAGTATGAGATGTTTAAAGCCAAATGGAAACAAAATGAACAATGCTCTGGCACGAAGAAGCAAAGTCTTGTAAAGTTTTAGGGTCCTGCCTCAAATAGCCTTCCTAGTTTTGGCCATTAAACTCGTTGAAGCTGTAACTCTGCTGAAGGCCTAGTTTTGAACATGTAAGTCTCTATGGGAGGAGTACAGAGTTAGGATTAGGACGATCGGGACGACGTCTATGACCTCAAACTCATGTCGGCAAGAAACAGCAGAATGTGTGAGGCATTCAAACAACCGAACCCTTTTACTTGTAAAGAAAACAAGCGGTGGTGGTGAGTAAGTGAGCCTCTACTACTCTTTCAAGGAGCAAAGGTCCCTCTTTGTGTAAACGCTGGTGTGCTTTATTAGAGGACCACAGGCTGCCAGTCTGGGCTTTACATGAGATTGCAGCACTGAATTCAGCACATTGTGAAAGTGTTAGTGCAGCACAACACAGGCTGCTGCTGAGTGGATTCCTCATTATTGTTCACACACCCGTGCTGACTCGGAAGAAATACCAGGCCGGTGTGATAAAGCCCGGGCCTAAAATTAAACCTAATGATGAATAGTTTCATTGTGGACCAACTTCTGCCTGGAAATTGCTGAGAAAGACGTTTTAGCCTCTGCGATGTATAGTTGGATAGTAGTCTTGGATGTCAGCTCAGGGCTTTTCTCTCTCTCTTTCTGCTGCTGCTTCAAAGCTCCTTCACCACCTGTGTAATCATATCGCCCGTTCACATACCACGCCTTGGCATATTGTGGGATTTCTAGCCGATAAATGTAAACGGCTCTCACAGGAGGAGGAGGAGGGGCGTAAGGGGGGTAAGTAGCAGAGTTAAGTGGATCCACATGTGCTATTAGCTTGCAGTGTGGTTCTAGTAACCTCTGTGGTTCTGGGTTTGGATCGAGCCTGCAGAGCAGACGGAAGGACGCGAGACACGGTGGCGATCACGGGAAAAGGAACTGCAGGAACAAACTCAGAATCGCAGAGCATTGTGTCGTCTTTCGTCTTTGAAACGAATACGCTGAGACGAGCGAGGCTTTGATGAGAGACGAGGGCCGAGCTGCAGCCATACGAATGTAGTCAACCAGACCAAAGTTGACTCCGACTGTGTGCTAATGTTGTTTAGTCTACGCCTCTTTTGAAGGATCTCGTTAGAGCTTCATGCAGGCACCGAGGCCGTCCAAGTCTGGGAAAAATGTGTCTTTGTTGTAATAACATGCCGGAGTCCAGCCCCCTTCTCCTACCTGTGGCACCCCCGCCCTGCCCTGCCCAGTCCTGAGAACGGCATGTAGATCTGAGCAAGATTCAGAACCAAGGCTGCACTCTGAAGTGGCTCAGTCATTGTTATTGAATTATTGGATTTAATGCACGCTTAGTGATGAGCGATCTATGTGTGGGGAAGTTGGAAACTAACTGAGCAGAACTGCCAGTAAAGGGTTCAAGACTGGAGTTGTCAAATCTGATTCTATTCTTGCCAGTTCCTTAAATTGAAGTTTGCAGAAGACGTGGGTGGAAACTCTTTCTTTTGGCTCTCCCTCTGGGTCTGGGTCTGGATCTGGATCTGGGTCTGGGTCCTGGTCTTGGTCTTGGTCTGGGTCTGGATCTGGATCTAGATCTAGTTTGCCACTACAATGTACCCGGCTCTTCTCTGGGTTAGAACACATCGTTCCTCCGAGTTCTGTCAATATCAGTTTATAGGTTTTTTATTAATCCTGCCTACAATCAAACACATGCTAGTGAACATGTAATCTCCTTGTTGGAGGTCATGAACGCGACCTCCATATTGATTCATACACTCACCCGGTCTGATCTCTGTTTAGTATCTTTCACACTTCAACCACAACTGTTCCCCCCAACAGGAGAGGATGCTGAGTCAGAGCGGTGTGAACGCGAGGAGTCGAGACGTGTTCGGGCTGCGCTGCCTACCAGGTAAGAACACGCTTCCTTCCTGTGTGCAAAGGTCAACCAGTCAAAATGCTGACCTACGACCCCTGAAAATCCCTTTTAGAGTTTAGCCCAGCAGGTTTGTAATCTGCTGGATGTTACACTGCTGCAGATTCCTACTGCTGCTTCTGCTGCATTGTGGGTGATTTCCCTCGGCCTGGCTCGTTCATATTCACGCGTCAGCAGCAGCAACACTCTGTGCCAGGAGCTTTTCATTCCTGCAGACCAGAGGACTCTGATCTGAGACGAGCTAATCTGGAGCGCTGCGTATCAGTGTGTGTGTGTGTGTGTGTGTGTGTGTGCGTGTGCGTGTGCGTGTGCGTGTGCGTGTGCGTGTGCGTGTGCGTGTGTGTGTGTGTGTGTGTGTGTGTGCGTGTGCGTGTGGGTGTGCGTGTGTGTGTGTGTCTCTTCACATTCAGCTCACCTCCAGCTCATTAGTAGCCTCTCCGTTCTTTCCTAACTCTCACACACACTCACATTCTGATGTCTGGACATGAACTCGTCACAAACACACACACACACTTCCTTCCTCATATCATTCTCTCAGACGGTCTTATTAGTTTTCCAGCTGTGTGTTTTTATGGAATACTTTCCAAACTCTGCTGGACCCTGACGACACACACACACACACACGCAGAGCTCCTATTCTTAGCTCTTAACATTTCACCCTGAGTCGTCGTCTTGTCTTAACTCCTTCTCTCAGCTCTCTGTTCCTCGCTCTTACATTTCCATCTCCGCATCATTTCCAGGCAGATTAGCAGCACATCTGTCCGTGAGAAGCCAGGTTGTGTTGAGACAGATGTGCAGACAGAGGGCAGATGTGCAGCTCTGTCCCGCTCTCCTCCTGTGGCCCACAGTAGCTCCTTTGTGAGTTAAACTAAGTTTGTTATTATGAGCTATAAATGTGGCCTTTGATGTTATTTTTGGCATTTAATTGTTCTTAAGACAGATTTGGGTTTCGGGGGAAGGGAAATCCATCCGTTACTGTGGTTACCTTCCTGCAGAATAAGTGTGGAGACGGTTTGTGAGAACACGTTCACTTTCGCAGACGCTCAGTATTCCTGCGCCAAGAAAAAGGACTCACATTACATTACCTGTCTCTCTCTCTGTCTCTCGGTCTCTCTCTCGGTCTCTCTCTCTCTCCCCAACGACCTCTGGGCTCGGCTCCAGCACCCCTACGACCCTGAATAGCATTAGCGGGCGTAGAGGATGGATGGGTAGAAGTAACTGAAATGTGTGCTGTGACTGAGCGTCTGTGTGTGTTTGTGTGTGTCTGTGTGCGCTCGCGGTTGGATCTTTATCGGTGTGTTCAGGCCTCCGTGTTCTCGGGTGACAGCGGGACACAGGACCGCAGAAACGGAGCCGGGCCGCGGGAGGGCAGACGGGTCAGGGCGGCGAAAGCAGCCATAGGTAGATCATGTACCTGTTCAATGCTGCCAGTGACGGAGGGGCTACGCCGGTGCGTTCACACACAATGCAAAGCGGCCCGGACCCCCTTTAGAGCAACTTCACAATCCCCTCTGTCCACCGTCTTGGGTTACAGCAGGATTTAAAGCTTGTCAGTCATCTGCTGGACCCGCTGAGAGACGGACAAGAGATGGAAGAGTTCATTGTGTGTGCTGCGTTGGCTTTGCGTTCGCGATCTCAGTTGGAATTACGTTACGTACAAGACATTGTCTGTCTAGACGACGACTCCTCGGCCCTCCACTCTCCTCCCTCATGGGTCGAGGAGGCAAGGAAGCTTTTTCTCTGCACGCATCCCAGCTGAAAATGAGGAACAAACGTGCAGGAAAACAAATAAAACGGTGCCTAAGACCATGTGGTTCTGATCACGCTTAGCTGTGTGTTCTCAGGCCGTTCCCTCACGTGGTTCCCTTCTTCACATCCAAGTCAAAAGGGGAAGGAGACACATATACACTACATACACACACGTGCATTTGATTCAGCCCAGCTATTTTAGAAGCTAAGCAAAGTGTTTTGTAGAAGAAGAACTTACTTATTTTAGTAAGAGCTATCTAAACACCTTCCACCTTCTCTGTGCCGTCTGCTACTTAACCTGCTGCTTGGACAAACTCTCTCTCATCAAAGCGTGCAGATGGAGGCAGAAGGACGAGAACTGTCTGTTTCCTCCGTCCCCTCCTCCTCCCCTCCTCCCATTTTCAGGCTACAGGAATGTTCCGGGCCCTGTGGCACCCTGGGGAGACTTTAAAAACCAAGCATGCGAAGTCACGTCGCGTCCCTTGAAAGACGAGTTGTCAACAAGGGGTCATTTGTGCTCCGTGCTCGGCATCTTAAAGCGCCGCCGCCGCCGCTCCGTCCTGCGTGTGGTCGAGGAGTTTGATTGATAAGTCCAACCTTGGGTTTTTCTCTTTTTTTGTTTTTGGAAGCTGAGACATAATCACAGGGCGCGCCCAAAGACTTCAACTGTCAGGGTTCATGCTGCCGCCTCTACCAGGCCGTAATGAAAATCCCTCTCCCTCTCTCTCTCTCTCTCTCTCTCTCTCTCTCTCCCTCTCCCTCTCTCTCTCTCTCTCTCTCTCTCTCTCTCTCTCTCTCTCTCTCTCTCTCTCTCTCTCTCTCTCTCTCTCTCTCTCTCTCCCTCCCTCTCCCTCTCCCTCTCTCTGCTTCTGCTTCTTGTGCAATCCGTGCAAATTATGGCGTTGGGAGCAAAAGCCTTTGTTGTGACTGCAGCCTCACTTCCTCCTTCTCTCCCCGCAGCGTAAACAAAGCGTTTCACGTATTAAATGACTGTTTTCCTGTTTTTGCCCCGCTATCCCCCCCAAAGCATCCATTAAAGTAAGGAGTTGGAGACGTTGGGACTCGACCCGGCGACTCTGCCCACAGTGGTTTCAGCTCAGAGTCGTTGCCTCCACGTGGGGCTGCGGAGGAATTCACTGATTTCTCTGAGTGTTATTCCAGTGTTGGAGGAAGCAGCAGTGTCTCCCTGTCTGTCTCCCTGTCTGTCTCCCCGTCTGTCTCCCCGTCTGTCTCCCCGTCTGTCTCCGGCTCTCATGACTGAATATCAACACGTTTGTCTCTGCGTGCGTCAGGACAAACACTTTGCTGTCACGGACAAACAGGCCTTTTCTTTTTTTCTTTTTTTTTCTCCACCTCCACTCTATCCCCGGATTCTGTTGGCATGGCAACCCACCGTCTAGTTGGCAAAGGCTTTGTCTTCCGGGGGGAGACGGTTATAAATGTGCTGCCTCACTGCTGTGTGTGTGTGTGTGTGTGTGTGTGTGTGTGTGTGTGTGTGTGTGTGTGTGTGTGTGTGTGTTTTTCCTGAGTGAAAATGTTTGTTTTTGGAAGCAATGTGCTGGAATTCTGCACGCCTCTTCAACATTCCTCTCTACTTATCCAGCCATGGGAATCCTCGACCCAACAGCGACACTAGATCAGTGAGCCGGCACATATAGAGTATGTTAAACAATAATAAAGCTGAATGTGCAGAGGTGGAGCTCAGGGAAGTAAAGCCTCCTATTGATTATCTCCATGAGCCGTAGCTCCTCTCTCAGGCTGCACAGTAGTGATCTCCTCCTCCTCCTCTGACACTCTGACATGAATCCTCCCACACCTGATTGAAGGCAGCACCTCCTGCTGTCTCACTCGACCTTCCTTTCAGCTCTCATATTTGGTGGAATAGGACGGTTTCTTCCCTCTCTCCTCAGCCGTGAAGTGAAATCAGCCTGTGAATCAGCAGATCTGCACTCTAGATGCTGTAAACACTTCTTTGGTTGAACACAGTAGCGGTTAATGTGATGTGGGAGGCTCAGAAGGCACAAGTCTTCATCCTCCCTCTCTTCTTCTAAACACCTCCCCCACATTTCACACATCGGCCAGCTGCTTGGCTCACTTTTTCCTTAGTGGATTTTTACAGACTCTCTTGGTAGTAGTGTGTGTGTGTGTGTGTGTGTGTGTGTGTGTGTGTGTGTGTGTGTGTGTGTGTGTCAGCCGCTCAGATAATGTGTGAATGTGCCCCAGAGTTCCTCTTCATCCTCTTCTCTCCCTTGTCCCCAGGTGAGTGTGTACTTCAGCGGGCTGTGCTGGTGAGGAAGAAGTTGACTGCCAGAGAAGGAAGAGGCTGGCTGTCAGGAACCCTCTTCTGTACTCACTTCAGAGTGGCCTTCGTCCCTCAGGACAGCCCCAAACCTGACGTGAGGACACTTCCTCTTTTCTCACAACATTTGAGTTTGAACAATTTTCACCTCCGATGTTCTGAATGTTCAACCATTGTTTTCTGTTTTCCCCTTGATATCATTCATGATGCAGGACAACGCTGACCCGGTGCTCTTAGGAGACCATGATGTGGCTTTGGCATCCATAGAGAAAGTTGTGGCCGGTACGTAAAACTTTAAATCCACGCTGTCACTCACTTTCTGTGACATCAGACCATTAACACCACACTGAACCAGTTAGGCTGAGCTCACACTGCAGGATTGTCAAAGCCTCTGAGATGTTGAACTTGTCAGATACACACAACAACAACAACAACAACAACTTCCACACACTAACAGAATCATCCACGATCCCAAAACCTGAAATCTCACAAAATCTCACGAGATCAGACCCAGCCCAAACGTGACTTCGGAGTAAACAAACACGTTGGATATCAAAGAGCAGCGATTCGCTCGGCCAGCTGGCTTGGAAAAAAACAAAGAAGAAGAAATGAAATGTGTCCGGAGTGACGTAGTGTGTGTCAGTCTGGAGCACGGTGGGATTTTTCCACTTCGGCCTCCTCGGCTCCACATTGGCTACCTGCCTTTCCTGTCCAGTGTGTGTCCTCGGTGTTCCCCTTTGAACAACAGGACGCTGGGCTGGACTGGATTGTAAATATTGATATGAAACGTGATGATTTGAGATCAGTGTGAGGCCCAGATCAACCTCCCCTACAGGGAGGGGGGATGTGACCCAAAGACGACTCGATTATCTGGAAGTGTGAACGCAGCAACAAGCCTGCATGACTGTGGTTTCAAACTGTAGAAATGATAAATGACTTCCTGCTCACTTAACAAGTTCCCTGCTAGTTTGCATAGTTAATGTAATTATGTTTAATCTCATTTCAGACTCAGTTGCCTGTACGATCCTTAATTTGTCTCTCTGGGGGCTTGAAGTGGCACATTAGCACCAAACTGCTGTGACCGTTTCAGTAATAAAAACGCGCGTCTGAGATCAGGATTAACGAGCGACTCTCCCTCAGATCTCTCCAGGCTCTCCTGTGAACTTAATGAAAAGCTACTCGGGGCTCTTTGGCTCCCGGCCCGTTGGACTCCATCCAAAACCAGCCTCTTTAAATCTGTGATTAATTAGAGGCTGTTGTCTTGTGTTGTGTCGTGCGTTTGCAGTGGGACCGTCCAGGACCAAGCTGGTGACGCCCAACTCCTCCCTGAAGTTCACCCCGGAGGAGCTGGTGCTGTACTGCAGGGACCTGCGAGTCGTCTGCTTCCTGTTCGACCGCCTCACGCCCGACACTCAGGTTTTAGAGGTGCGTGTTCCGTCGCTTCGTTTCCCAGAATATATGGATCTCGTTTAAGGCGCGGCTCGGTCTCACACACCGTGAATTACAGGCGGTCCCTGATGGGCCGTAGCAAAGAAGACATTGCAGGTGATTAACTTTGATGGGTCTCTTTGTTGCCACAGAGACGGGAGCTAGCAGACTTCATCACTCAGCCTTTTAAATGAACTTTTATGGATTTCATTCCGTGTTCTTTTTACAATCTTCGGTTATAGTTCAGTATTTATTTCCCCTCCCCCCAGGTTTTTATGGCTCCAATTTCGCTTTGACATTTGTTCATTTGCATCCCTGCAGATATACACGCAATTAAAGGCCCCCGTGTGTGTGTGTGTGTGTGTGTGTGTGTGTGTGTGTGTGTGTGTGTGTGTGTGACTGTGTGTCTGTGTGTTTGTGTCTGTGTGTGTGTGTGTGTGTGTGTGTGTGTGTGTGTGTGTGTGTGTGTGTCTCTCTCTCTGTGTGTGTGTGTGTGTGTGTGTGTGTTGGCTCAGATCTAGGCCTCTTGTTCTTGCTGACGACCTTTGTCATGTTGATGGCCTCTCTGTTGTTGTTGTCCCTCCTCAGATAACCTACACC
>NW_027466864.1:4727500-4852500 GCF_046128005.1 Genypterus blacodes | reverse complement strand
TCTCTCACTCTCTCCCTCTCCCCCCCTCTCTCTCCCTCTCCCCCCTCTCTCTTTAAGGCCTCAGCTGCAGATTTGTCTTGTTTATCTTCTGCTGTGTGGTTCTTTTGTTGTATTTGACATAATTACCAGCTGTGTAGTTAATATCATTACTTTTACAGCCTTTTTTACAGCTTTTCCCTTCTTTCTTTCTGTCTTTATGCTCTCTTCCTGCTTCATGTAGTGGCGGGAGAGATGGTGTTGTTGATTTTGTCATGTAGGCACAGACAGCACATTCTCAGGTTGAGTGAGAACAGAGCTGACAAAAGCCCAGGGCCATGTTCTCTCTCTCTCTCGCTCTCTCGCTCTCCCTCTCTCTCGCTCCCCCTCTCTCTGTATATGTGTGTGTTTGAAGGTCACTGACTAATCACAGCCCACAGATGTGTCGGCGCTGCAGAGGATCGATCAGTAAGGACACACACGTGTTGTGTTCACAGATCTTCAGATGTGTTCGCTTTAATGGCACACAAGAATGTTCTTAACGTATAGATTTGAGAGCGAGTCGACCCCACTCTGTGTGTGGTGGGGAGTGTGTGTGTGATCCTGTGTGAGTCTGAGGTGTGTGTCTCTCTCTGCTCTGGCCCGTAGACATCTCCACATCTGTGTCGGTGCCTGATGACAAATGGCTATCAACTCTGGAAAGCACCCGCTGGCTGGACTACATCAGGTAACATCAGTAACAGCCATCAGTCAGCTGACTTCTACGCCTGGCTCGTGTGGAACTGATTGATTCGGGCTCTCTTGGCCTTAAAAATCTGCTGAGTCATCATAAATCAGTGTGAGCCTTAAGAATTTCCCTAGATTTCCATGTGTGTGTACAGACTTGAGTACAGACGGGGGTTCGGCCTCACACTTGTCCTCTTCCTGACCTTAACTTGACTGCTGAATGCTCCTCACACATTCATAATTTACAATCCTTACATATGAATTAATAATTATGAGCATGTCGGAGCACCACGCAGGTGAGAGGGAGCGACTTTGTGTAAACAAGTCCTAAGACTCCTGCTGGTTAAGTTAAGGCTCCTCTCAGACCTTATCCATTACTGGGAACTCCACTCCACTGACTGATCATTAACAAACACTCCAAAAGCTTTGAAATATGCAGAAAGATCATTTTTGACGGATAAATTTGATGATCACTGTTAAATTTCCCACCATCAGCTGCCCGTTTGATCAAAGTGTGTGCTGTGTGTGTCTGTGTTTGTGTCGTTTCCTCTGACTCTATCCTGTCTGGGTCTTCAGGTCCTGTCTGAGGAAAGCGTCGGAGGTCTCCTGCCTGCTCCGCGGCGGTCACCTGACCGTGGCGCTGCAAGGTGAGTCACGTGACCCCAGAGCCCGGCTCACCATTATTCAACCCATTCATTATTCACCGTGCCTCCCTCTCATTAATGCCGCATTAGGGCTTGCCCCTGAAGTAGCTAATATACCCAGGACAGGCACAGGCACACACTTCAATGAGCCGACACACACACGCCGACAATAGCACACTTCAAAGGACACTTACAAGGCTGCGAGGCAAGTGCTGCGTTTGAGAGCAGAGACGGACACGGGGCTGTGTGTGAACTAGCACGTCTCGCTAATGGAGATGAGCGCTAGCCTGACATAATAACAGTGTTTAAGAGGCAGGGTAGGAAAACTGCACCTGTCCAGCAAAAGTTCACTTTAGTTTGCCAAAGATTGGAAGAGGAAAATCTATGGCTGGTTGAACATAAATCTGTCCAATGGGCCGTCTGGTAGTGAGCAGGAGAGGCTTTATAGCTCAGTGACTTTAGCGGAGTGTGTCTGTCTGTTCATTTAGCAGTACTTCTACAGTGTTAACATATTGACAAAGTAACAATTACCAAGTTAAGCACCGTGAAACAGCAGCATTCCTGGTGCTGAAGGTAGAAACAGGACGATTTAAAACACCTCTCACTTCTTCTTAATGAGCGAGTTAGGACTCATTTCACAGACAGTCGGCTGTCGTCGCCTGCTAATGGTTTAGCTGCTGGCTGCCCGTCGTGCAGGAGTAAACACACACAGATGGAAGCCCAGACTTTCACTCATTCACTTAAACGACGTCTGGTCTCAGCCCGGGACGAATCGGAGCTTTGATTTGTTTTTCTCCAGCGGTGACTAACAGCGGGCCCGGCCCTCTAACAATGGAGCCGTTAGCTTGAAAGGCTCGTATATCAGCTGTGCTCCGAGCCGCCGCCAGGCCCGCACAGCCGCCGTACGCTGGGTCAGCAGTAAATAATCCACAGCACAAACGACTCAGGAGCGCAAGCAAACTTCGCCCTGTGTGTTTATGGTCTCTCTCTCTCTGGCCGTCATCATCATCCTCAGCCGCTCTGCCTGGTCGTCTCTGTCTGTCCCTCGCTCTATTTGTCAAAGAGAAAAGCTAAATGAGTGGAAGAATGAAACGGTTGTCTCCCCCCTAAGTGCAATAAAGTCTACAGGCAAAGTTTTCCACAAACCTTCCTGGCAGCAACGTCAACCTACGTGACGAAGGACTTAAACCAAATATGGATTTCCGTCCCCTCTTGACCGTATAGAGCCGGAGGACCGGGACCTGAGCTGCCTGGTCTCCAGCCTGGTGCAGATCATGTGCGACCCCCACTGCCGGACCCAGCAGGGCTTCCAGAGCCTGATGCAGAAGGAGTGGGTGATGGCCGGCCACCGCTTCTACAACCGCTTCAACTACCACCGCGACAACGACAAGGAGGAGGTGAGCGTGGCCACGGCTTCTGTCATCTCCTCATGTCCCACACCCCGTCTTCCTCTCTTCTGCCTTTATCTATCCTCTTCTCCCCTTCCTTTCCGCTCGGCAGGCCCCGGTCTTCCTGCTCTTCCTCGACTGCGTTTGGCAGCTGTGGTCCCAGTATCCCTATCGCTTCCAGCTGACAGATGACTTCCTGTTAGCTCTCCATGACAGTGTCCAGCTTCCACTCTTCTCCAGCTTCCTGGCCAACTGCCAACGAGAGAGATGCAAACGCACACAGGTAAGCAGGACTCACACATCCGTCACACCTCTGCTCAAAGTTGGCATCCGACAGAAAACTGACAGCTAAAACCTTCTCCCCCAGCATTCCTCGCAGTCCTACACACCTGTCAACGGCTGGAGGGATCTGCTGCCTCCTGGTTCAGCCTCAGATCCGTCTGACCCTCCTCTGCCCTCCGTCTGGGACTGGGGCCTGCAGTACAGCAAGCAGAGGCTGGCCCGGTTCACCCAGCCCGTGGCCCCGACCCCTCCGCTCCAAACGCTGCTCAACGGCAACCTCAACACCAACCCGGACACACACAAGGTCAAGAGCACAACACTCTAGTGGCCATTATCTCTCCTCACCTGTAACAAACTCCTCTACACTCTACACACAGTAATAATGACAAAGTGGCCGCGGTGGGAGACAATCTAACTTCACCGCTCCAGTAAATATGTTCTTCCTGTTCATGTCAGTCATGCAGAAAGTTAGATTTCTTGATGAACACACAGATAAACACGTCTGAACCTGTTGTGTGGCGTTCCTAGAAAGCAGCTGTGACCTACAGAGTGAACGCTGCAGTGGAAACCTAAAGACCAGTTACGCCCTCGTGTGGCGGGTTTCTGTAATGCGTTTAGCTCAGTGTGAAGCTCAGATAGGCCCACATGTCTCCATCAGCTGATTGAACACATTTAATCCTCTTCTATGGTCTGAACTGTTTGAATTTAACTGACATCTGCAAGCAATGTACTTCATTTTGAAAGACTGTGAGATGAATTTGTGTGCTGCCTGATTAACGTTCTGATGAATGTTCTCTCTCTCTCTCTCTCTCTCTCTCTCTCTCTCTCTCTCTCTCTCTCTCTCTCTCTCTCTCTCTCTCTCTCTCTCTCTCTCTCTCTCTCTCTCTCTCTCTCTCTCTCTCTCTCTCTCTCTCTCTCTCTCACTCTCTCACTCACCAGCTGGCAGACACCATCCCCGGCTCAGTCTTCCTGCTCTCTCGGGGGACCTTCTCCTGTCCCGCCAACCTGCTGCCGTGGCGCAGCGGCGGCGCAGGCGGCGGCAGCTCGGGCGTCTACAAGAAGAGCCACCGGAGGGCGCCGTCCTCCGAGAACGTGCCGGGCCTGGAGAGGCTGCTGAAAGCCTGGGCCCTGGCCGAGTTCCCCCAGAGCCTCGCGGCCAACTCGGGTCCTCAAGGGCCGCTGGACCCGTACGAGCCCCTGCTGCCCCTCCTCATGGGGCCCTGCATGGGCCTGTGGAGGGAGTGCTACCTGCGGGGGGCGCTGCACGCACAGGTGAGGGGAGATCAGGGCTGCCTGACAGGATTCTGGATCTGTCTTTGTGTCTGTCTGCCTCTAAGGAGTGCAACTGGCATTATTGTTGAAGGGTATCCATAGCAACAACTGTCAAGCTGTTCAAATAGATGCGTGTGTGTAAGTCATGATGATAGTGTGATGATGGTGCACATGTGAGAGGCTGAGGTAGTTGAGTTCACTCACAGCTGTCACACAGAGCGTCGGGCTCCATCAGGCGGCGACTGAGCGGAGAACATCAGGTGACGCTGCTGCCGCCGCACCGTTATCACTCAGCTGCCTGATTTAAATGTGAGGCGGTGGAGCGCGGCTGCGTCACCACGCTTCAGGAAGACGACTCGTCCAATTTGCCACACGCCGACTCTGGAACGCCGGCACATCCGCTCCTCACAGCAGGAGTGTGTTCAGAGGGCGGCGTTAAGCTCTTTGGTATGCAAATCGCTCAGAGCTGCAGATGGAGACGGACGGCCGCGTATCGCTGCCGGTGCAGTCCGCTCTCTGCCTCACAATGCGTCTCCCCGCGCCATGGCGATGAGTAGAACAGTCCAGTGGCGTGTGGGTGGATGCACTCATCTGGCATAAGAGGGTCGCAGCCTGACAGACTCAGCCTCAGAGTGCAGTGGGATGTGAAGTACCGACCTCATCACTTCTGATGACATCACACAGAAACACAGCAGTCGAGTGTGATGTGGGATTGTTCTGATGGTGACGGGTCTGAGCAGGGAAGGTTCTGGAGTGCTTTGTTTTGATTTTTGACGACTATAAAGGCGAGGAAGAGATCAGTGAGACTTTATTCTGTTTGTTGTAACTGAGCGTGAACGTCATCTCGTCTCTGTCTCTATGTTTGGTGACCGTGTTGCTTCCTTCCTGTCTGCAGGCGTTCTCCCACCCGATCTCCGCCAACCACCCTCACCCTGTGGAGCGTCTGGCCTGGGAGGTGCAGCAGCTCAAAGACAAACTCGCTCTCGCCCCCACCAGCTCGGACGCCAACTCGCCCGCCAAGAGAGCCGAGTCGCGGCGCGTCGTCGACACCAACCTGAACCAGAACACCAACAACGGCACCTTCCTGTTCCCGGCGTCCAGGCCCCAGGGGCGCGACCTGGGCGTGACCCGAGAGGTACCGGCTCCTCCCCCCTGCGTCCTCCACGCCTCCAGGGCCCCGCCGACGGCCTCGGCCCCGCCCGCCAGGACCGGCAGCAAACACAACGGCGGCAACAAGCACACCTTCTTATTTGGACATTCCTCGGCGACAGAGGCTCGCCCCGACCAGCGCTACTACCCAGCACCTAACAACGCCAAGCTTCCTAAGAGCAACGGGTCCTCTGTAGCGTCCTGAGGGTCCCTCTGTGCCGCTCTCAGACATGATACAGATACAGAACGTTCCTGTACTGCGACCCGATGGCCTGCCTGCCCG
Organism: Genypterus blacodes; assembly: GCF_046128005.1. Taxonomy (NCBI): domain Eukaryota; kingdom Metazoa; phylum Chordata; class Actinopteri; order Ophidiiformes; family Ophidiidae; genus Genypterus; species Genypterus blacodes. The sequence goes on along the minus strand of NW_027466864.1, from coordinate 4,846,780 downwards.
GTGTGACTCTGACTGTGACTCTCTGATCCAGACGCCTGTTTCCTGTCAAACTGCATTCCCTTCATGACTTTAAGGAGATAAGAGGCTGAGGCACCTTCTGGGTCAGATCACCATGAAGTGCAGACAAGAGAATCTCTCCCGACTCCTTCCTTATCGCCTGTACTGTATTAGACCGATGTGATGACTGTTGTACATGTTGTTCATTTGTAAAGCGGCAGTGTTCAGAATCAGACTGCGGCAAAGCAAAGACCCCCAAAACAAACAAACAAGGCCTGAGTAATGTCCAACACAAAGTCTTAGGCCTGTAGCGAGGAGGCAGGATGGTTTGGGCATCTTGCTCGAGGGCGTGCGGCAGCAGACGGAAGCGCCTGAGCTCCTGGGATTCAAACCTGCGAGCTGTGAAATTCACCGCAGCACAAACGAACACACCGACAAGAAGCTGGAAGATTAAGCACAATAGATTTCCATTTTGATGTGGAATTTAGGGCAGGAAGCTATTTTTGGTGCGGCGCTCATCTGGGCGCCCACGTGCTCGCACACCCGGGGAGCGGCGAGGGGGCCTAGATTACCGTTAACGCCAACGATCTGTCTGAACGCCGCCGCCGCACATGACTCTGAGGCCTCGGGGTCGCACTCATCTCAGCTCGCCTCCCTCTAACGTCTTCAGCTTGAACATTAACGTCTTCTTCATGCAAAGGGACACACGTGGTCCCAGAGTATTAATTTCTTCCTTCCTTTGTCCAGCGGTGGAACGTCAGGCGGCCGTGCGGCGAGCAGGTACCGGCGTTAGAAGCTGCTTGTTCTTCAGTGTTTACTTTCCTCAGCCTGATGGTGTGTTAGTATGCAGCTGGCATCTGGGTCAAGGACTTGGAGGTGCTGCTCTGTATGGAAATCACACAGGGGAGGAAGGAGGAGGGGGCGGGGGGGCAGTAGGGGGGTAAGAATGTGGTCCTGCGCCTTTAAATCCAAGTGTCTGTCGTTCCTCATGTATGAATGAATTAGCAGCGTGTTTGTAAAATGTCCTGTTTGCTGTTTTTCAGGAAGGATCACAGCAGACAGACATGCACGTGCAGTGTGTGTGTATGAGTGTGCCTGTGTGTGTGTGTGCGTGCCCGCCCGCCGCCGGCCGCCTCCCCCCCCTGTCTAAAGGTACCTCATTTGATAGCGGTATGAATTATTGATCATGTGTAAATATTCATCGCATCGATATCAAGGTGAGTTTGATATCGATTACGATTTAAATCTTTCCAGGTGAGATGCCAATGTGTTTGCTTGTCTTCCATAGAGAAACACAAGCTCATTACTCAGACACATGGACCCCCCCGCCGCACCCACACACACACACACACACACACACCCCGCCCCCCCGCAGGTCTGCATCATGTCTAATTTAATGTTTTTGGTACGAACATGATGTCACTTTGCCAGATGTAGATATTTTTTGTATTGGCACGTTTCCATCCTGATGAATAAAAAGCTGTCGGCCGTCCTTCATCATCATCATCGCTCACCTCCTCTTCACACAGCTCACACAACTTTATTTTTTAGCAAAATAAATATTTACAATATGATCTGGAACGTTGTACAAGTAGCAACACGACTCTGAAGTTAAAATGAAACAGCCCGGCACTCCGGCGTGTTAAGTTACAGTCAAGGGATCAAACAGTTTAAGAACAATGTGCAGAAGGTTCAGGACCGTCACAGGGAAATGTACAAAGTAAAAAGCAGCCTGACGGAATGTTTTAAGATACCAAAGACCTACGGCACTGTTAGGACACGGGGAAGCTCCGGCTCGGGCTTCACGTGTTTTAGTACGATGACACAGGATTTGAACTCTTGAGTGAGTTAGGAAACTTGTATGCTGGGGTGAAGTAAGGATGAGAGAGTGCATGTTGCTCTGCTGCAGGGAGAACACACCTCATCTCATCCACGCATGCAAGCTTCCTGCTCTTGATTCCGATGCTTTTTGGCACCTAAATCCTATTTTTGGCTCATGCACTTCCACTTGTTTCACCTGATCACCACGGGACGACAGAGCGAGAGACATATCTACCATGGCACTGCGTTAGAAAACTACATATCTCAGTCCCGGTGGAGCGTTTCCACTTCACCCCCACCGGCTCCCCAGCTCCTGCCCGCCGCACTGCTGCTCCTGCAGGACGCCGCAGGGCCCGTAGATGAGGCCGGAGGAGGAGGAGCGCCGCAGGCCCCCCAGCTGCCGGAGGGACTTGCACATGGGGCAGGGGTAGTCGGACAGGCCCTCGATGTCCTCGAACGCCATGTTGACGATCTGGTCGCAGCAGGGGTCGCAGTAGAAGTGGCCGCAGGAAAGGCGCTTCAGCCGAGCCTCGTAGGAGATGCAGCACTGGCAGTGCGGCACGTCGGGGCCCAGAGACAGCGAGCCGGTCAGGGAGCTGCTGTCCAGGCTGCCGGCCGGGCTGGAGCTCAACTTGGTGGGAGACCTGAGGGGAGGAGCAGACGAATATTAGTTAATTCCACTCCAGATATCGTAACAGGTTCTGGACAGATTCAATGAAAGAAAGAACAGGTTCAGTCTCAGGTGATCATAGTTCATCTTGTCAACACATGGAGGTCAAGTTTGACATTTTACCTGTGTGTTGTCATTTATCAGGTTTGGAATCCGGGACATTAGATGTGTTCAGCTCAGGATGTAGTTGTTACATGTTTCAGCACAGAAGCTGGCGGCAGATTTGTCAGAGTTTGACCGTCAGTATTTGAAGCTCTGCCTGCTCCTGTTGAAAGTGGATTTCTATTTTGGGAAGCTGAGAGTGAGAGGCAGGAGTGCTAATTTCAGCAGGAGTGCCTCTTTATGAACAGATACAAGCAGAGATTGCAGAAAGGATGGCTAGTTATGAGAGAGAAGGAAGAACGAGTGCTTCTGTGTCATCCTCCCATGTCATGACATTGTGCTTTTCTGTCTCTTAGATGTGCGACTTTCACTTTACAGATCCATGCTTTCTCGTCCCTCTGCTGAAGGAGGAAGACTTCTCTGTTCTATCCCGAGTATCTGAGTTGATGAGGACTATAGACTGAGCTTCATCTTAGAGGGTAATAGTCTGAATTGGTGCCATGTGTGGTCATTAGATGCTTCATTTGATTTCCCTTCTCTGTGGTTTTGAACGACGACAACAGCTAGGAGGAAGTATTTCTGTCTGCAGGAGAGGAATCGGGACAAACAGGTGAAGCCAGAGTTTGTGAGGGCGTGTCTGATAATTGCTCAATAATTGGCTGTGTGACAGGGAGTTGAGACGCATGTTAGGAACACGGACACGGACTCATGATGGTGTTGGGGCAGAGAACAATATAGGGCGGCTGTCTGAGTCACATGTCATTTCTAGCTGCGCCCCTGCTGTCTAAAGCCACCAGCAGCACTTCAACAACAACAAACAGAGGAACAGAAGTGTAAATCCACAGTTTTGTAGAATCTTATATTTTTCTAGAATTTCTTTTTCAGGGTTGTTTTCTTTTCTGGATATTTTCTAAAAATATTTTTAAAAGACAAAAAATTATATATATATATGCATACCAGTTAAATACAGTAAAATACCTTTCTTTATTTATATTTTCATTTGATCTACATTGGATAATTAAGTATTAATTTTACCACATGTTGTCCTAAAAATGTGTAATAGTCTCTAATTATGGTAAATTTCCCCCAGTGCAGCTTTAACAAAGACAAAGGAAGGAGACTCTGTGCTCTCGCTGATCAACCACAATTACAAATGATCAAAAACATTAATTTCCCTCATAATTCTATTTTGGGAGGCAATTTGTGACCTCATAAAATCTAATAATTATCAATCTAAATCCCCATAATGCCGGAGAGGCTGTGTGCGCATTGTGTCTGTAGGTTGTGTAACAGAAGCAGCAGCAGATGAATCTGATGAGGAACCTGTTGTCTTAACAACCGCCGAGAAGTGAAGGACGACATTACAAACATCTGGACTGACATTTCTTCTGGTTTCACTGTCAGCTACACATTATTACAGTCGTCAGCTGAGCTTTCTGCAGTGATGAATATGCAGAGGAACCTCACAGCATTCAACACAACCAGCTGATAGATCATCTCACAGCCATTAAAGCTCCTTATTGGGTTTTTAAAGACGCATAAATCCTCACAGCAGCGTTTTTATGGATGATTTGGGGGTTTAAGGGGTAAAAATCGATCAGATCTCACCTCGACGACGCCGAGTCCTTAAAGCAGTCGAAGCTGAGCGCCGCTAGGATCCTCCACAGCAGGTCCATGCCGGTTCCTCTCATGGTAAGAGCAGGATTTCATCGACCTGGTTTGTGCGGAGCGTCATACTAAAAGAGCACGAAGCGCCGCTGCAATACTGATCACAACAACCCGGGCCTCCTCCTCCTCCTCCTCCTCCTCCTGCTCCTGCGCCTCCCACCTCATTCAGATGCGACAGGGAGCGGAACGGAGCGTGGCAGCGTCCGGCGGCGTCCGGGGGGCACGTAAACAAAGCATCCCGGCTCTCCGTGCGGCTCTCACACCACACCAGCCCCCCCAGCCGGTCTGTGCCGGTGCTGCCGCAGGGTGGCGCAGCTGAGGCGCGGCAAGTGCATCAATCAGAGAGAGAGAGAGAGAGAGAGAGAGAGAGAGAGAGAGAGAGAGGTCAGACAGACAGACAGACAGAGTGAGCAATGAGATGTAAAACCTTAAAATATTTACTGCTTCTCCTTTTTTTTTTCTTTTTTTTTTACTATATATTACGATAAATTTTCTCCGTATACGTTATTCCATAATTTCAGGTTCGTCCTCATTCCTACAGTAAGATGTCATCTAATGAATCAATACATTTAAAATCTAAATACATTTAAAAGAAGGTACATAAATGTTGCTTCAATGTTTTTAAATGACAAACCGTTCCTAAGCAGTACCTGTCCTGACCACCAGGTGGCAACAAACAGCCATTTTAAAACCTAAGCCTTCATTTACACAAAAACATCATTTCCTCCTTTAATGAGTCATATTTTGACTATGAGGAGAGAATATAAGGTTAATCAGGTTCAAGTGTAACTCTGCTGTTATACTGTAATAAACACTGTGTCTGGGAATAAGAATCAAATATGTAATTGTATTCTTTGTGCTGTGATGCTTGGTGGGAGTTAATGAGTCAGATTCCCTCTTGCTTGGACACGAGGTCAAGGATATTGATTTAGGCTACAAGCTAATTAAGCTGTTCAACACATCCACGCCTGTATTCTGTGCTGTAATTCATTAAGAGCGTTTACAGCTCCAGATAAGAGCTCCTGAGGTGCATCATTAAATTGGCCCTGACCTCGTTACTGTGCGCAGGAAATTTGATCTCCTCTGGAAATGAAAGAGTGTGTGTGAGTGTGAGGGCCAACAGACCAGAGCCCCCTGGTTTACTTCTGGATGATAATCTGTTGCGTCAGGTCTTCCATCCTGCCAGCTGCCGGCTGGTTGGGGGGGGGAACCTGTCCTGATGCGTTCATGTTCATCTGCTCTGTCTGTGTACCAACAGGTTCCTCTGCAGGGCTGAGGATGAAGAGGTGCTGCTTCATCACAATTAAAGAGTCCAGACCCAGTGAGACGTATGAAGTGCTCTCTGATCACACACACGCTCCCTTTATAGGTGTATGTGTTTACAGAGATCCAGATCTAGAGGTTTATGCAGTGAAACCTTGTTTCTGTTTCTGCCATTTCACCGTTTCGTCACTTTACACCATCTGTACCGGGCAGGACCTCCGGCTGAGAGCAGGACAGATGAAGAGTGGCCCGAAGATACCAGCAGATCAATAGATCATCAGGATAGACGGCAGCAGCTGAAAGCCTCCAGGCAGATGAAAGGCCTCATCTGATGTGGCTGAGCCTGATGTGGAGGTGACAGCTGGTTGAGGAGAGACTGAGCGCTGAAGACAGGAAAGCATCTTTATGGTATTTAGAGGCGCAAGATATGGTAATATAAACCTGCTGTCTGTAGCTATGGTGACTTAAATGACTTCTATTCTATTCTATTCTATTCTATGGACTCAGACGTCAACACTGTGTCCATCCCGTCATGTTCCTAATGCCTCTGCTCCTCTCTGCATCCTCATCAAGTCCATCTCGTTCCATTCCTCTTCTGATTCATGTTCATGTGGCCAATCGCCGGCACGCGTCCCGGCACGTGCGCGTCCTGCACAGTTCATTGCACCATTTGGCGCATATGGAGCGAATCACAGCCAAAAGAGACGGCCCGGGCCGTGAACGCACCACGCGAGTCTTTGCATCCCACACTCTGATCTATGATATTTAACCCTGATAGTAGTGGAAATAAAGAAACACTATTAATCACCCGGGAGGAAAGAACAGCACATCTTTCTCTCCTCTGTCGTGTAAAGCATCAACCCCTTCATTTAGAGAGGAATGGAGTCTGCTAGCTGAGGAGGAGGAGGAGGAGGCTGCAAGAAGGATGCTGTAGTAAGGAGAGAGGGCGGAGGAGAGGAGGAGGAGGAGGTGCAGCTCGGTGCTACGTCAGTGAACATCACCGGGGCGCACCGAGAGGAGCAGCTCTCCCCAAACCGGATTGGATCCCTGTTCGCTTGGAGCCGGGGTGACTCCCTGAACCGAGGAGCGTCTGTCGGTCACCCGAAAGCGCACAAGCTTCCCCAGAAAAGGTAAGAAATAAAGGAATATTAGCCTTTAATCTCATCCGTAATGTTTCTCCTTTAACGGATGAACGGTGGATGCATGTGCAGGAGGCTAGTTGATGATATTCCAGTGTGTTTATGAGCCAACTCGACGTGTATTTAGCGTTAAAAAGGTGTCAATCTAATCTGTGTTGCGCGACGTAACGACCCGTAACCGGAACCCGTGAAGAATCCCTGCTAAAGTCGAATAGCTGATGAGAAAATCAAAGTTGAAATCTTGCAGAATGAGACACGAGGAGCGTCTAAAACTGAACTCAACCCGGTTCCAACGCGGATTTGTGCCCTTTTGTCCTCGTTGTCGTATGTAAAGGTTGATCACTTAACACCAGCTGCGCCTCATTTCAGCATTAAAAAGGAAAGGATCACTCCAGAGGAGGAGGAGGAGGAAGGGGGGGAGGAAGAGGAAGTTGGCGGCGCTAATGGGTCGTTACAGGGCCAGGTTAAACGTTTTAAGGTCATTAAACGTCGCACACGATCAGTTTTGTCTCGATCGATCCGGTTCAGTGTCATTGGCGATGGTTTGGGCACAGATGTCCTTGTTCCTCTCCTTCACCCGCGGCGCCTTTCCGCTGCAGAACACCGACATCCGCCCGGAATTCTCCCTTAAATCTCCCTTTTAATCTTTACATTCAAGGAAAGTTATTCATGCTTCTTTGTTTTTTCGCTGTTGCGATGCGTGAAATGTGCGAATGAGACGAGATTCGACGCGTAACCGGCTGTCCTGTGCGCGTCCTGTGCGCCAGAATGACCTTGTAGAAACCCAGTGGGGAGGATGTGATGCTTTCTGCCTCCCTGCTGCTGAGACAGGAGTGTGTCCATGTCTGAGGGACGTGAACGCGTCTCATGTCCTCGACCAGGAGGAGAGGAGTGTGAGAACTTTCCAGCACCAGTGTTTTGATCCGTGCAGCTATGATGGGATGTCTCTCCCTCCATGGCAACCAAGGTGTCCTCACTCCTCACAGAAGCCATTTTATTGACTGTCCAAAAAAAATAAAAAATCCCTCACAGCTGATGTGATGTCATCATGTGAGGCCTCAGCTGAACCGGTCTGATGTTCTTCATCAGGGTCAGAACCTTCAGGCCCAAGAGACCAGTCCGGGGTTTGGGGTTTGATTCTTCTTCTGCTATTTGCTCACTTGGTTGTTTAATTTGTCCCACAAAGATAAGACTGCACAGCGTCTCTGGGACATGTCCGCCTCTTTGTCTCCACTTTGTCCATCGTGTACACTTCACTGACCCTCGTAAACTCTAACCGTGAGATATCCCGACCGTTGCTCAGGTTCTGCTGTGAGATCAGTTGCAGTAGAAAGCCACACTGAAAGGAGGCTGAGTGCTTTAGATGGTTGGAGTTCTAAGCTTTTATCAGGCCTTTTGGTCAGAACACAGAGTTAGACATAAACATGAAGGATGCTTTGTGTTGTTGTGAGGTTGTTGTTGTATTTATGTCATCAATCGGTGTAATATTTCCAAACATTGGTGCATTAGAGGTCAGTTAGTCTTTAACACAGATCAGGGGCCAGGTGGAACGTTGTCATGTTAAGGTTTTACACTTCCAGAGCACCGGCGCACCTTTCACACCTCCTGTGTGTTTGTGTTACAGCAGTGTGTGTGTGTCTCCATCACCTCTCATCATTTCACTCCCATATTGCAAATAGGAGGCACAATTTTCAAATAATCCCAGCTGCAGTCAATTATTAACGATGTCATCAGTGATACATGTTGGTAAAGGGTGTGTGTGTGTGTGTGTGTGTGTGTGGGTGGGGGACCTGTTAGCCCACAGCTGCTCTCTGTAGTGAATTCAGGTTGATTCAATAAGACAAACTCCAGAATGAAAAGCTGTGTGTGTGTGTGTGTGTGTGTGTGTGTGTGTGTGTGTGTGTGTGTGTGTGTGTGTGTGTGTGTGTGTGTGTGTGTGTGTCCTCCAGGCACTCCCAGATATGCTCCTGCCATCACCCTTGAGCAAAGCAGTAGGCAGAACACCTTGAGATCATTAGGATGAGTCAAACGCAGCACTATTGATTACTCTGATAATCGATTCTTTGACTTCTTGGATTCTTTCGATTATTAAACGCTCAATCGATACTTGTACATGTTTAGACTCTGAAGGACAGGAAGGAGAAATTAACATTGTAAAGTCCCAATACCTTTGCTGTCTGGTGTGTGAGTGAGACCTTCTGCCATGGAGCTGACTCTTCCTCTTCCTCTTCTTCATGCTTAACGTTTGGCAATCAAACTTACCGCCACCAAATGGGCAGGAGTGATATCGCCACAAAATCGATTAAACGGAGCATTTGATTATAATCGATTAATGGTGGAGGTGAAGCTTAAGCTAATCCACTGAGACACTTTTCTGCTGTGATTCTGGCGTGTTTGTCTCCTGATTTACTCCTGGAGTCTTCACACGGCGCTAAAGCAGCAGTGTTGACCTCAGTGACCCTCACACACCTCACACAGCGTACTGAAAGCACACGGTCACGGTGGAGGCTCTTCCTCTAAATGACCCTTAACACATCTGAGCACACGGGACTTCCTGTTAAGAAGCCGGAGGAGGCGAGGGAGCTGCTCAGTTTGCTGCTCTCATTTTCCGCCCGCTGCTCCGGCTGATTGGGCCGTGCTCCGCGTGTCCGTCGGGATTAGCCCCGTCACGACTTACAGCTCGGCTCCGTGCTGCCGAACGAGCTAACGCGACGCTTTAAAACGGGCGGCCCGTGTAGCCCGGCCTCAAGACGGGGGCCGGGCCGACGGAGCAGTTAGCGGAGCGGGCTTCAGATCGATGCGTGGAGGAGAAACGTGGGCGGGTTTGTGTCGTTTGCTGGTTTTTGGGGGTTTGCTGAGTCCTGCTCATTCACCACGAGCCTGAGAGAGAATCAATGACCTTTCCCTCTATCTCCAGATGGGCGAGTGCAGGCTGCAATTAGTGCGAGGCAGAGACGTCTCCATTAATGAGCCGGCAGTAAATCGGTTTCTTATGTCGACTGCACAGCGTTTTGCTAGACAGAAGGGAGCGCCGAACTCTGGCCTCGGACGGAAACGAGCGCGAACGTTTGGAGGCTCTCGTGTCTGAATGGAGCCGAGGTCCATCTCACCCTCGTACTCCTGCTTCACCTCTGACTCCTCCTTCTTTGACTCTGACCTAACCTCCTCCTCTTTGCCTCCTCTTTCTCGTCTCCTCCTTCTCCTCCTCCTTCCTCTCCAGTCACGACTTGTGTTGATGTTTGAGCGAGAGAAGCTGCAGCGCTCTCAGTGTATCTGCGTGACTTTGGCCTACAGCAGCTCTATAATCTCCTTCTATAATCCCTGCAGCATTTTTTCTGCTCGTATGGGAAGAAATTCACTTTTCTCCCTGGGAGTTCTGGGCGTGGTGTTGCAGAACATAATTGGTTATTCCTCTGAGCCCGTTTGTCTCTGCAGGTTATTCCACAAAAACCGCACGGCGTTTGTAGTCGCAAAGCGGATCAAGTCGACGCTCGTCTTTACAAATTGCGATGGTGTTTCGTCCATTGTGGACTTGATTGCCTGAGAGGATGGTGTGAGATGAGCACACACACACACACACACACACACACACACACACACACACACTCTGGAGTCTTTCTGCACATTAGATTTGGTGTTTGTTTAACCACGTAAATGCTGTTTCTGTCTCCTGGCACCGGTTTCACAGTAAAAATGTCTTGAGGTCTAAACTCGCCACACTTCAGACGAGAACGGCGTTGGGATTCCATCTAGGTTTCTTAGGAAGTGTGTTTCTTTGCCGTCCAAACGTTCTGAGTCCAGGTCACCATCTGAGAGAAGATGAAGTCCAGCTGAAGTCTTTGTCTCTGTGTGGGAGGAGGTCAAACTCTGAGGGCTCTGGTCGGCTAGAAGTAGAAGTTCTCAGGCCAAGAGACTTTGAGATGCAGTGATTCTTTGTCTTTTCTCAAAAGGATCAAAACAAATCCAAAAGAGCCTTCTACAGGACCATACAGGACTAAAACACACACCGTCCTCCTTTGGTCTTATATCTTCCTATCTTTTGACGTATGCTGGAACCTTCAGGGGAACAAATCAGGTGATAAGGACCTAGGAGTGCTGAACCAGTTTAAAGCCACAGTCATGGATAGCAGGCTGTGACTCTGCACTGTGGCCCAGTTTGTGCTCACTGAGCCTCGGGGTGTAATCACTCAGGTAGCTCTGCACGTCGCCTAAGCAATTCTTACTGTGACAATGAAAACATTACAGCCGGGAAACCAAAATGGAGGAGCGGCACTGACGTCACCGTGTTGCCAGCTGGGAGTTCACGCTGGGGACCGACGGGACTCACGTTAGGCTGCAGATCGTCCCTGCGGGGAAACTACAGGGGAGAGACGACCCAGAGAGCCTAACAACACACCGACGCTCCCCCCTCCCAGCCAGACTGCACCTGGGCTGCTGCAGTCAGGATCAGGATGTCAGGAACTTCATCAGAACCCTGCAGGAACGCCAGGAAACCCATCAGAGCCCTGCAGGAATGCCAGGAAGCCCATCAGAACCCTTCAGGGAAGTCAGGAAGCCCATCAGAACCCTGCAGGAACCTCAAACAGATGAAGCTCTTTGTTGTTTCCCTCCCTCCTCCTCACCTAAAAGCATCTTTACATTACATTACGATCATTTGGCAGACGCTTTTATCCAAAGCGACTTACATTTATATTACCACCCTTCGCAGAGGGGGGAGCAATTGAGGGTTCGGTGCCTTGCTCAAGGGCACCTCGGCAGGGACTCGAACCGGCGACCCTTCGGTTCCCAAGCGGTTCCCAAGCGGAAGCTCTACCCACTGAGCCACTGCCTCCCCATCTTCACGACAGATTTCTAAAAGCAGCACTTGAGTATCCCTTCGCTGCTGTGACTCAAAGTTTCCCTGGTTCTTGGATGGACGGGGACTCGTTGGCCCAAAGGCACTGCGGGCAGAGGTTTCTGTCACATCGCTGTGCTTGTCGCTGCTGATGGACGACTCGGCTGCTTGGCTCCTTCGTCCTTGTGGCCAGAAAAGCCAGACATGAATAATTGATGGAGCCTTCAAGCGGCCTGGGCGTCTCCTGGACGCTCAGACCAGAGAGGCTGAGGCACGAGCGACGGATTGAGAAAAAAACAGGGATGAATCCGGAATGTTTGTAGATGAAGTGGAGAATTTTGAGCTTCTTGTTTCTTCCTTGTTCCAAATTTCTGCTTTTCTGAGGCAATTAGGAGGCAAATCCTGATAATCCCAGCTGTAGTTGCATGTTAGTTTGTGGATTAGGAGCTGAAGCGCTCGTCTCATGTTGTTTGCTAAACACCGCGGCTTTGTGGAGATTGAGCCTCGAGTGTCCCAATGTGCAGATTTGTAGAAATGTGTTCAAATCTGTTTCCCCTCCACATCAGGGAGAAGCTGTGTGTTTGCATAGTTTAACAATCTTAAGGAACTAAGCTTCTAAGCATCTTTGTGTCTGTGTGTGTGTGTGTGTGTGTGTGTGTGGCATTCATCTCCCCCTGATGACGACGTCTTTGTCTCACTGTGATTCTTCAGGCGGATGAAAGGTCAAGGTCACAGGGTCATGATCAGTTGTCTCAGCTGTGTGTGGAGCGTCTCTCTGAGTGCGTTCTGAGTTCTGGTTCTGTTGTGGTCGCGACTCCTCGTGACTTTTTCCTGATCTACTTCAGAGCTTTAGACGGCATCAAACCAGCATCACACACCAACACATGCATGCATAGATGTTGTTACATCAGAGCCGCTGTGTGTGTGTGTGTCAGCAGGTTAAACAGACATTTTGCTGTTGCCGGGCTCACCGGACCTCCCTGCGTCTCCTCCCACGCTTCGTACCAGACACTCCGCTGCCTCGTCTCCCTCTTGAAGCGATATTAATATGAACATACGGCCTCCATCTTTATGGGCGTAGGCGTCTGTGGAGTGGCTCTCGCTGGGAAATCTTCAAACACTGCGTGGGACGCCACCTGACCGGAGCTCCTGAGGGGAGAGGAGTGAAGACGGCAGGAAACATTGGGAATTCTCACTTCAATATTCCACAGACTTCTAAAAAAAATCGATTTGTATCCGTTTTATGATGTAATTCTCTTATAATCCACAAGAGGAGCCATTTCTCCCCTCACAGAACAAATGCAGTTTATACACGCACAAGAAATTGAAGCTCAAAAATGTTTGAAGTCATATTTTGGAATTTCATACAACCACACACACACACCACACACACCACACACACCACACAGATTTAATGAGGAGTTTCAGCCATTTCACTAAATCAAGTGCAATGTAGTTATTGATTAATTTTTATTTTACTCACAAAATTGCACAACATTTAATTAAAGTGGAATATTCCAATATTCCATTTTATTTCCATTCATATTCCATTTTTTTTAATTGTATCAGACTGGCTTCATTATACATTATATATCTTCTTATTCTTAAATATCCATATTGTCTCTGTATTGTTGAGGCTGATGGATGTTAAACACCTAAAGATAACCTGTGACAGAGAAAGAGACAGAAGAAGAACCAGAGACAGTGACAGGAAGTCATGACGTGTGAGCTGAAGAGAAGTAAGCTGTGACTCCACGGTGACATGTTGCTAAGAAACCAAGTGAAGCATTTAGTTCTAAAATAACACCCAGCCACCGTGATGCTGAATAAGAGCCACCTCTGCACACAGGCACACACACACACACACACACACACACACACACACACACACACACACACACACACACACACGCTTTGATCATGACAGATATGTCGTGTTTCTGATTTTTAATTCCTTTTCTTGATTTTTCGGTTAGCATGTTGGATCGTTCTGATCCTCATGGACAATCTGTGTGTGTGTGTGTGTGTGTGTGTGTGTGGTGCAGCAAGAAATCAATGTCAGGACAAATTTTTTCATCGCTGCATGACATTACAGCCATCTGCAGCACTGAGGAGGAGTCACTACTGAGACCTCATCATCACTGCCCCCCCCCCCATCTCTCTTTCTCTCTCTCTCCCTCTCATTTTCACCTTTCAATCTCCTCTCCACACACACACCCTTGTTTATTCACCTGTAAATACACAGGCAGACCCATACACATATGCAAACACACCTCTATTTGTCTCCCTGTCTGTCCCTCTCTCTCATATAAACACACACGCACACACCCCATCCTCCCTCTCTCCCCATCCTCCCTCTCTCGCACACACACCAAACACACACACACACACACACACACACACACACACACACACACACACACCGCACGTCCCTGTCACATTCACTTACTGCAGCATCTGTGCAGGCAAATGAGCATCAAGAGAGAAGACCGGAGGAATAACAGGCAGGTTCATATAGAGACAGTGCAGTGTGTGTGTGTGTGTGTGTGTGTGTGTGTGTGTGTGTGTGTGTGTGTGTGTGTGTGTGTGTGTGTGTGTGTGTGTGTTGATGATGAAGATGATGAAAGCTGAGGTTATATTTAGAAACAGGAGTGACTCATCCTGGCTGCAAATGAATGGGTTGATAATTAGATGCACCTTTAAACGGATGCGTTTGGTGTTTGATGCTCATCGTCTGTCTGTAATGCAGCAAAATCTTGACGGATAAAACATCTGAAGCACCTAGAGCACCACAAAACCAGAACTTGATAGGTTTCAGCAGCTGTTTTTACTCTGTGAGACATGAAATGGCAGAACGGTGATGTTTTTAAAGCAGTTTGACTCAATTTACTCAAAACAAAAGGAATCTAATCTTGCACAGTGGCACTTCGCTGCCCTCTGTGGCGTAGATGCGTCACTACAATTGGTCCAAAAACTGTGTCACTCTGAAGCTTAGGATGTCATCCAAACTGACAGAGCTACAGCTATGATGTCATCTCTCTCTGTATGCCGTTATATGAGGTCAACAAAATGAAGGTCACATTTACACCACGTGACCAAAGTCCCTCTGCTTCCTGCTGTAAAGTGTATTAAAATATAATATATACAAATTACAATTACAACAGTACAACAAAGTTTTGGTCAAATGTCAGGGAATCTCATGTTCTTTATTTCATGCCTGGCGTCCATTTTAGTGTTACATGTTGACATCACCATGTTATGGATGTAAAGGACCAATCAGAGACGAGGAGCTCAGGCCAGTTAGTCTCCAGTGTGTGTGTGTGTGTGTTAGATACTGGTTGTGTTTGTGTAGGTTTGAACTAAAAGTCCACAGAAAAGAAGGAAAACGTATAGAATCCACATTTAACACAACATATAGTGGATTTACTTTATTTAGCTGGAGGAGAGAAAAATGGAGACACCAGAAGAAAAATAGTATAACTGAGAACTGAATAGAGCCGTGGTGTGTGTGCATGTGTGTGTGTGTGTGTGTGTGGCGTTTTCATCAGAGCTGGTGTTATTCAGACGATGCCTCTCTGTCTCCTGACTCCTTCCCCTCATCCATCTTCACCCAGGCCATTACTGCTCGTCTTCTCCTCTGCCAAAACCTGTCGGCCGCTAAACGCTTCTTGTATTTCCACTAAATAAAACGTCCTGCTTCTGTCACGGCGTGCCAGGACGAGATGTAAAAGGAGAACTTCTATTTTAAGCACACGCACTTAACGCTGCTGTGTAAACAGTGCAGTAATAATAAAGTAATTGTCAGACGCTCCAGGCTGTGGGCGACAGCTTGAATGGCTGCGATGCCTCATCAGAGTGTCGCTAATGTGCTCAGGACTCCTTCAGAGGCGGCTGGGAATCTGGAGCGCTCTCCTGAAAGGTAAACAGATGTGAAGTGGACGGCCTGATGAAGCTGAGCTGAGCTATCACCTCATCACTGTGCTGAGGGGAGAGATCAATGCAGCTTACAGAGACAAACAAACTCGATAGACACGTCAGAAATAAGACAGTTAAGTTAAGTTAAGAGTTACACAGGAAATGTGTTTATAGCAGTGTCACCACGGTTACTGTGACGCTGAGCAGTTTGACGCACTAGTTACAATGTTGCAGGGTGGATTTTCATTGAATTTTGGATGAATTTTCCGGATCAAAATCAGTACAGTAACAGTTTCTAGATTGTTTTTCTTGTTTGTGTATTTGTGTGTGTGTGAAGAGAATATTGACAGATTTTAGGCCAAAATATCCATATTTTTTTATAAACTTCTAAAATAATATTTTCATTATAATTATTTTAGGGATAAAAATTCAATTTTCGAGATTTTCATAAAAAAAATGTTTTTCAAATTTTTCATTTTTTTTTTTTTCAGAATTTTTAAGAACTTCATAAAATGCCAGATGATAAATCACATAGAATCAAAAGTCAGGTATCATGATTTGTTTCCTCATCCTGGCATCAGTAGAACTCAGAGCATCGTGACGTCTTCATCAGGATTCAGGGTTTTGCTGCATCAGTGCATCATCAGCTCACAGACTCACTCTTGTTTTTGCTCTGTCGTAAACATGCTTCCAGCCCATCACTCTGCGTGTGGGTCTCAATGAGTGTGTGTGTGTGTGTGTGTGTGTGTGTGTGTGTGCACGTCTCATCCCTTTGGCATCTTCTCTGCTCACTAGATGAAAGTGGGATTACATAATTAAGTCTTTCATGCAGGCAAACAAACCAGCCAGCGACTTTAGCCCGGCGCTCCTCTCGACTTCTAATTCATCGCCAATTGAGACTGCGTTAGAGAGTTGAGAGAAATAAGCGAGACGTTTGCCTCCACGACCACGAGTCTACCCACCGGCTCTAAACTGTGTGTGTGTTTGAAGACGGCCATGTTTGTCTGTGTGTGGGAATGCAGCAGCTGCACAGTAAACAGGCAGAGAGCCGAGCGACGCCCACTCTCATCTCAGTGTCTCCGGCTTGTCAAAGGCTAATCGGATGGCGGCGGAGCTGCTGCGGTGCATTTAGATGGGCCTCAAGAGTCTGCCGGTACAAAGGCCGTGACCATGACGACCGATTGGCCGCCTCCTCAGGGAGAGAGATGGAAAGTTGATTGAGTCGCCCACCTAAAGGTTGAACTATCTCATCTCATGGCACAGAAGCGGCTGTGTGCTGCAGGAAGTTACTGAGAAAACCCTGGAAATAACAAGTTAATGTACGTTTTCTCTGCAGTGACAGGGTGGAACAGGGAGGTTATAGTTTAATATACAGTGACTTTCCTCAACCAAAGCCCTCAGGAAATCAATGGGCACCATTTTGTCCTTGGTCCCACTCCTTCATTGATATTAATCAGAGCACAATATGGCAGGAAGGGTCAGGGAAGAGACCTTCATAGGTGACGGCAGACCATTAACCATGGGATGTGTGTGTGTGTGTGTGTGTGTGTGTGTGTGTGGGTGGGAGGGGGGCGGTGTGATTGTGTAACACACCAACCAAGTCCCCGCTCAGATTCGGCACTTGAACACATTTACGCGCTCGTTAAACTTTCCTTTAGGGTGTCTGCACTGTTTTACTGTGATGGGAGTGAAGGGATCGCTGGTGCACTGCTGGTCTTTCTTCTTCTATGATGATGATGATGATGATGATGCTGGTGCTGTCTACCAGTGGTAAAATGAAGCAGGATCATGATCAAAATGGCAGAAAATAAGCATTAATGGATGAAACTTAACTGGCTGCACTTATAGACGTGTGTGTGTCTGTGTGTGTGTGTGTGTGTGGATCAGACCGCTAATGAAAGCCTTCCTCTTCTCCACTTTTCGGCGAGTGCGTTCTTAGAAACCCAGCGGCCCTCTGGTTGGTGTGATGCGAACCGCATCTGTCTGCTCTTCACCCCGAGGCCACACAGGAGACTTCAGTGCTGCCCCTCCTCCTCTCTCTCCTCCTCCTCTTCTTCTTCCTCCTCCTCCTCTTGCTTCATTTTCTATCGTTTCCAAGACAAAATGGAGCTAAAAGCAATTAGCAGCATTGATTCATAGTTGCAGGATGACAGTAACTACGATGTCACCGCGGCTGCTTTGCGTTTTATTGGCAGTTATGAAGCGTAATCGTCTCCTCCTCGCTCTTCTTCTGGGCCGGGCCGATAATCGCACGGCTCACTGACTTATTGATCGCTGAACCGTCGATGCAGTCTGACTGCCAGTGAAACCAAGAAATGCGTTTGCTTTGGGGGCGTTCACACAGATGAGATGATGTCGTCGTTGCTGTCATTACTTCACTCTGGAAATGGGGCGTGGCCTTTACGAACGCACAACAACACAAGGAATGCAGGGGAAAGGGTTTTAGATTCTATGTTGAAGCGTTCAAAGGTTAAAGGGCAGTTACAGCGCCACCATCAGGCCGACTGGTGCCTGGATCACGTTCCTCTCTACCCCATGCTGAGTGCGTCCATGTTAGTGTGTCTCTACCCGCTGAGCTTGTTGTGACCATTTGTTACGTTTGAGACCTTTTCCTGTCTCCTTCAGTGAACAAACAAGGGCAGAACCAGAGACGTGTCAGGACAAACCACCAACAACAGCGTCTTACCTCTCCTCCTCTCCTTTCCTTTCCTTTCCTCTCATTTCCTCTCCTGTGATAGTGAAGTGATAGTTCTGTTTCTTTCATTTCCCTACACATGCTGCACTTTTCCTTCCTCCTGTCTGTGTTTGTGATGAAGCTGGGGTCGTCTTCAGCGAGTTGAGTTGGCGTCCGTTCACATCACAGCTTCAGGCTTTAGATGCGTCAGATGCGTACTTTAGATGTTTGTGCACAGATATCATCCTCTGGGTCAGACTCATCACAGGCTGTAAGGAGGTTGACTGTGATGAATCAGGCTCCATGGGTTTGTGGAGGTTTCATTCACTGAATTCCTTCGCTTTATTTGATTATTAAGTGACTTTTAGTTTGTATTTCCAGACTGTAGAACTTTAATCTTAATATATTAATGTTTTTTCTTTTGAATCCCTTTGACACAAACTATTTTTCCTTCCTCAGGTTTTTCCCTCTGAGTCCCAAACCTCCCAGCTGTGTGTGTTGGAGTGTGGAGCTGTCCGCGGTGCTGAATTCACCCGCTAACACAAACCGGACACTCATGTGCTTGAGCTCCTCCTGATCGCTTCCGTTCCAGCAGCAACCGACCGCTCACCTCCGCATCCAACATGGAGGACGACGGACGCTACCGGGACAACCGCTCAGACTTCATCCGCGGCGCCAAGGACATCGCCAAAGTAGCCAAGAAGCAGGTGGGCAAGAAGGTGGGGCGAGGCGTGGACAAGATGACGGACGAGTACACCAAGCGCTCCTACCGACGCTTCGAGGAGGAGGACGACGACGAAGACTACGCCGGCGCGCCCAGTAACGACGGGTACTACCGCCGGGACAGCAGGGCCAACGACGACGAGGCGCACAGCGACTCCACCGAGGGCCACGACGAGGACGACGAGATCTACGAGGGCGAGTACCAGGGCATCCCCAGGGCCGACTCGGTCAAGCCCGGCGAGGCGGACGACGTGGCGGCGGCCCGGGCGCAGCAGTTCAGGGATCACGCGGCGTACGAGGCCGAGCGGAGGAAAGACCAGGAGGAGCTGGCGCAGCAGTACGAGACCATCCTGCAGGAGTGCGGCCACGGGAGGTTCCAGTGGACGCTCTACTTCGTCCTGGGCCTGGCGCTGATGGCGGACGGCGTGGAGATCTTCGTGGTGGGCTTCGTGCTGCCCAGCGCAGAGAAGGACATGTGTCTGTCCGAACCCAACAAGGGCATGCTGGGTAAGATGGCGTCACATATATCACTCAGGGCTTTGTTGTGTTTGGTGAGGGAGGGGGTGGAAATGGAAAGTAGAACGCACGGACGCACGCACACACACACATATACACTCACACACACACATACACTCACACACACACAGACTCTCTCACACACACACACACACACACACACATATATACACACACACTCTCACACATACACACACACACATACACACACACACACACACACACGTACACACACACGTACACACACACACACACGCGCACACACACACACACACACACACACACACACACACACACACACACACACACACACACACACACACACACACACACACTCTCACACACACACACTCTCACACACACACACTCTCACACACACACACCAAATCTCCTCAGCACCTCCAGTGTTTTGTCCAATGAGCATCAGTTTTCCCTCCATGCTTGTCTCTGTCTCCTTCCTCTTCCTTTGGGATTACTCTCTGAGGCTTCCCGCTCTTCCTCTGCATCTTCATCCTGCTGTAATTGCTTTTATACGACCGCGTTGGCAGAAGAAAGTCGCCCATTTAAGATTCAACTGCCCATGAAGACGGCAAACAGCTGTAGAATTTCAAATCGAACTCGGATACAGATCAAACACGCCGTTCGTTCCGCCTCGGCTCAGCTTTTGTTGGTGTGTGTGTTTGTGTGTGTGTTTTTCTGCGGGTTCTGTGTAGATTCAGATACTGTGTGCGGTTGTCTCTGTAACAGCGTGTGTGTGTGTGTGTGTGTGTGTCGCCGCGTCGTGGTGTTTGAAGCTCTCACAGTCACATTCTTCCCCGGAGGTGCCGGCGTCCTTGCCTACTCGCCATCTGTCATTGGCTGCCCGGGCGAGGACGCCACACACAGGCCAGAGGACAACAAAATCAATCCAACAGCCTAGGTTCTGACGCGTTAACACTTTCACGACACCATGGCAACCAACAGAGAGATTGAATCTAATGCAGCGGTCAATAATGAAGTGTTCTTAGGTGTTTGTCACAGCTGTTTCTAAAGCCAAGGTGACATCATTCACTCCTTCACCTGTACAATCTCAGCTCCTCGCTCCATAAAGCTCCAGTTTGGACGTTTTCCCTGTTTTTAGACTCAAAAATGTCAAATATAGAGGAGATTTTGCTGTTTGCCCCCCTGCTTATCTCTTATACTGATGTTTGCCGTCACATTGAGTCGTTGTTGTGCATCTGCATCACAGTTTGATAAAAATGAGATGTAAAGAATGTACGCAGGCGCTCACACACACACTCTCTGAGGGCTGCTGGGAGTTATTATGGGAAATTCTGCATTAATAATAGCTTATAAATAACTGGCTTCACAGATTTAATGTACACTTTCATCTCCAAATGCATTTCCCGAAGAAAAATCCTGCCAAATGCCGAAGCAGAGCCTGAAAGATGAAGGCCTGAATGGTTTCTGTTCCTGAAAGAAGGAAGACGTTACAAGCACTTTGAGTTACAGCTAAAGCTCAAATCCTTTGAAGCTGCCGATTGTTTACAAACACCAGGTGCAGCCAATTAAGCAAGAGACACAGAGCTGAGCCTGAGTCTGAGTCTGAAGGCAGAAGATGCCTGAAAGCAGATAAGAGCGACGCTTTGATCGCTGGAAACACACAAAGAGTTAAAGAAGCAACATGAAGTCTACATGTTGTGACTTGGTGGAGCTTAAATGTGTCGCTGTGGATGAACGCTGCTCATCCAGTATGAAGGGGGTTTCGCTGTGTGTGTGTGTGCGTGTGTGTGTGTGTGTGTGTGTGTGTGTGTGTGTGTGGGTGTGTGTGTGTGTGTGTGTGCTGCAGCAGCAGGATAGATGATTTATTCATCAGCAGTTTCTGGCTGGAGGAACTTTATTAATTAACATTTAATCATAACAAATCTGCCTTCTTCTTCTTGTTTTGCTGTATATCTGATGTGTAGTTATTAGCAGTTGCGGCGTTGCAGTAACAGCAGAGTGTTGTGTGTCGTATGGATTACATACAGAGGTAGAATATAGATTTACACAGAGCCAGTGTGTACACTTGGCCGGCATCCGTGTCCTTAATCGGTTAGTGGGATGTGTGTATTCCCCAGCGGCCTGTATCTCACACACACACACACACACACATGGACGTACTGGGAGCTGGGGTGCGTCGCAGCGCCAACATGTACCTTGACAAGCTGTGCACGAGTGAATATGTGTGTGTTAGCCGGCGCAGCATAAGTATTTACACGTGCATACTGTCAGCACCGCTCGCTGAGCTCGGGTGTAATGACCTTGTTGTAGGCTGACATACTTTGTGTGTGTGTGTGCGTGTGCGTGTGTGTGCGATGGCTTGTGTTTGTGTCATGCCGGGGGGAGCCGGTAGGGAGACACGAGCGGCCCCCAGTCTCTCCCCGTTACACAACACGCCTGACTCATGCAACTGAAGCGCCCCTCCTCGGTCACGCCTCACTGCAGCCTGTGGGTCCTACTGTCCAGGCGCACACACACACACACACACACACACACACACACACACACACACACACACACACACACACACACACACACACACACACACACAGGCTTTGCTCCGGGCTGCCATAGTGCTCGCCGCTGTAACTCGACGCCCGGTGGTTGAACCGTGTACTGCATGCATGAGGGAGCGTCTTTTCGGCTCGGTCCAGACGTGTTGCATGTGAAATGTTATTGGGGATTGACCCAAAATTATAGGAGGAGCTGTGCAACGTCATCAAGGGTAGCGAGGCACAAATGGATGTGGCTTATGTGGATGTGGATAAACCGGGTTTGACTCCATGACTTAAGGTTCAGACATTAACCGCCTCAATTAAGAAGCTAAGAGCGAAACACTTACAGGCCGACCAGTACCAGAGAGTAATGGCTTCCTCTCTGAATCACATCCCCACCAAGTTTCACTGAACCCGACAAACTTTTCGAGAAACCGACAGAGAAACGAGACTAAAAACAGAGGAGAAACTGAAGCGGGACTTCTCTCTCAGGCAGCAGGAAGTACAGCGCCGCTCGTCATTGATGCGCCCTTGTTGTGGAGCTGCGACAGCCCGAGCTGCAGCACGGTGGAGGAGGAAGATCTGTGGGAAGAAGTGCTGGATAAGATCTTCCTCCTGTCACGTAGATTTCACACTGATTAGCCGCTCCTCCTCCAGTGTGTCCTGCTTGCAGAGACACTTTCTATAGGAGCCATAGGAGATCTTGCTGCGTCAGCTCCTGTGATTGTTTGGAGATCCCACAGTATTTCCTGAGGACGTATGGAACCTTTAAGGAGAACGTGGAACCAAAGAGCTGAGAATAGACAAGCAGGAGACGCCAGATGTTTATGGAGACATCTGTAAAAAGATGTAAACACATTTCACACAGTATATGAACTTTAAATGAGTTACTTTAACCCTAAGAGTGAGGAGAGTGGAACGTCCCAGCTCACTACACTGTGAATGATTTAGAGAGGTGATCAGATTTACAGCGATTCAACATAAATTCACATTTTCTGTACATTTGGTTGATGAGCTGTGAACGCATCATCACACAACTGCAGTAACACACAGATGACTTTAGTTCAGCTTAGATCCATTTTTCATCTGAGCTTATTTTGCCCTTTAATTCCACCTTCTCTCCTTTATTTTGAAGGTGTGTGTGTGTGTGTGTGTGTGCTTGTGTGTACACACTGGGGCTCACACTGGCTGCCAGCCCTCTGTAAAGAGGAAAAGAAGAAATGATTTAGCATTTCAGCTCCCGGAGGTTTGGCAGGAGGAGACATGAAGCCTGATGATGAAGAGCTCCTCCTCCTCCTCAGCCCCCCCACCTCCTCTGCAAGCTCTGGCAGAAAGGGGAAACCAGCTATTAATAGTAGCCCCCTGCCCTGCCCCCTCTCTCAGCCATCATACACAATCACACACACACACACACACACACACACACACACACACACACACACACACACACACACACACACACACAAAACCCTGGAGCTTTGGACAGCTCTGTCATAGCAGCACTGCTCACAGACAGGTCTGCCCTACTCTCTCTCTCTCTCTCTCTCTCTCTCTCTCTCTCTCTCTCTCTCCCCCCCCTTCTCTCTCTCTCTCTCTCTCTCTCCCTCTCTCTCTCTCCCCTCCCCCTACTTCCTGCTCCTCTCCACCTCTCTCACACTTTTATTCACCCCTTATTCTCATCACTCTATTTATATACAGTATATCGTATCAATCTTCATCATCATCTTCGTCAACTTCATAGCTGCTCACTTGCTCAGCCCGCCTCTCTCCCTCTCTCCCTCTCTCTCTCTCTCTCTCTCTCTCTCCACCAAGAGAACACTTACTTATGAATACAAAAGGCATCGTTTCATCATTTCATCATTTCATTATTTCATCATTTCATCCGTCTGAAATCCTGAAATTAATTGTAGAAACACTGTTTAGCAGAGCGTGTGTGTGTGTGTGTGTGTGTGTGTGTGTGTGTGTGTGTGTGTGTGTGTGTGTGTGTGTGTGTCCTCTGTCTCAGCTTATTGTGGCCCTTAAATCAAAGTCTGGTCTCACAAAAAAAAAAGGAAAATGCAACAAACCCGCTGCAGAAAGTTGCACTGTGAGGAATCCATGGCCTGATTGATCTGTTAAAGAGAGAGAGGACGGGCTGTAAACTGATCTGTGAGCGTTGTGATGACAGCGAGCGTCTGTCAGCCAAGGTGAACGCTTATTAGCTTGAATTCATCGACACAGAGACGAGACGAAGGAGCAGAGAGCTGAGAGAGACACACACACACACTGAGAGGGTCGGGTTCCAAAACACAGAGAAGGCTAAAGGCCAGAGAAGAGAAGAGATGTCTGTGCATCCAGGTCACTGTGGCTGTCTGTGTGTCAGCCCGTCTGCCTGTCTGCCTGTCTGCCTTGTCAGCCTGTCTGCCTTTCTGCCTGTGCCTTTCTGCCTTGTGTTTCAACCCATTCGTCTGTCTGCCTTTCTCTCCGTCTCTGTGTGTCAGCCCGTCTGTCTGCCTGTCTCTCTGTCTCTGTGTGTCAGCCCGTCTGTCTGCCTGTCTGTCTCTCACGGTGCTGCTGCATTGCGGCGACGGTTATTGAGCTCAGTCATCATCACTGCCATGTTGTTGCTGTATCGTCAGAAGAAGCAGCAGCTGCTCTGCTCAGGATGGAACACATGCATAAGTGCACACACACATATACACACACAATATACACACACACACACGCCTCTATGACACACACACACATCGATACAGTGCATTCACTCAGTAATATATACACATACAATACACACACACACACACACACACACACACACACACACACACACACACACACACACACACACACCGCACACACACACAGAGCGAGAGAGAGAATCCCCTGCAATCAATCAAACCAGGGAGTGAAAGTCACCTTCTTCTCAGCCTCACTGCTGCAGTGTGTACAGACACACACACACACACACACACACACACACACACACACACTGTTTATACATCACCAAACGCCTCCTGGTCTCCGCCACACCTTCCTCACATGATTCCAAGATGAAGAACACTCTCCATCAGCACTAACTGGAGCCTTTTCTCCGGCTGTCCTGTAGCACCTTGTTAGCCTTGATGATGAATGTTCTGAGCTGATCCCACAGATCTTAAAGCCGCCGTGGCTCCCGGCTCTGCTTTGCCGCTTGAACGAGCCCACGGTGGCGTCTCTGCTCGGCCCCTCGGCCCCGTTTAGCAACAGGAACGTCGCCCGATCTTTACTTCACACACACACACACACACACACTGGCTGCAGGTCCACACTTCAAAGGTTTAGTGAGTATAATGTTCATCAAGGTGAACGACATTGTTACCAAAGAAGCACCCAGATGGAAAATGAGTTTTAATTCTTTATGTTTCCACAGCACTGAGGTAGAAACAGAACTAGTTAGTATTCAGCAGTGGAGGGAATAGTGAAGTATAGATATATAGAGTATAGATCAGCTCAGTCCTGGTGAAACGCTGGATAGGGAGGGAGCCGATGGGTTAAACTCTACGCCCAACGACCACTTTAAGGTCATAAAGCTAAAGAGAAGGAGGAGACGTTAACACACAGATGTCATCATGAAGCAGGGAGCGCTGGCCTCTGCCTCATGATTCATTCAGAGAGAGCTCAGCAATAACTTTGTCTCTGGAAGCTCAGCCAGCGTGAAAACTGTGGACAGGAAGTCAATAAGGCCCTGATTGCAAATGAGCAACTTGTGTGTGTGTGTGGGTGCTCCTGTGTGTGTGTGTGTGTGTGCCTCTCTGCCACAGATAGAGAGTGATGCAGACAGAGACAGGCTGGCTCAGATGAACGCCGTAGATGTGAGTCACATTAACGCCTCATATCTCAGGGATGTGGCGAGGGAGGCGCTGTTTGTTTCTGTTAGTGGCCTGTCTGCTGCTGCTGGCACACACACACACACACACCGACCCAGACGCCTATGTTCAGTGTATACTGATCGAATGTGAAGATGTTGTTTGTTAAGGGAGGCTGAACCCCAAACTCCCTGTGTTTGGTAGTTTAACATTCAGATGATGTCGTGTTTCTGCTTTTCTTTTATTTCCTGTTTGATACACACTGGGTCAGACCATTGAACGCTGCCATTTTACTGTGATGCTTTAAAGTTGTGGGGAATCTCTCTCTCTCTCTCTCCCCCCCCCCCCCCCCTCTCTCTCTCTCTCTCTCTCTCCCTGCAGGTCTGATCGTGTACCTGGGGATGATGGTGGGGGCGTTCGTGTGGGGCGGCCTGGCCGACCGGATCGGCCGGCGGCAGACCCTCCTCATCTCCCTCTCCATCAACAGCGTGTTTGCCTTCTTCTCCTCCTTCGTCCAGGGATACAGCTCCTTCCTCCTGTGCCGCCTGCTCTCTGGTGTGGGGTAAGGAGGAGACGGATGAGGCTGGTTGGACATGTTGTTAGAGGAGGGATCTCAGTTTCATGACGTCGTTGCCTTCAAAACTTGAGACACTTAGCAATAAAGCCATAAAAAATTTAAAAACACCCAGATTAGATGTTTTTAATTCAATTTTTATTTTAGCTTGGATTTATTTTCCTTAGTTTTAGCTCATAAAGTGAGGAAGAAGGTAAAAAAAACCCCCTAATAGTTGCATTAATAAACATTTAAAACCATAAAGCACAGCTGTAAATGTCTTCTCTTTTTTCTCTTTCCGTTCCATCTGGATGATAATTGCGTCTCTTCTGTGGCTAATCAGTGAGGCTGAACATTCATTGGCCATCTGATGGTTTTGCTCTTCTCCAGCTTCCCCTCTTCCTCTCTGTGTATTAGGCTTTAATGAGGCTAATGGCAGTGACTTAATGCTGCTGCGTAATGACGGGGCGGTCTGGAAGAAGCTCTCGCTCTTGAGTTCTCACAGACAAAAACAAAACTCACATCTCCTCTGTTATTCTCTTGGATGTCTCATATCTGTGTGTCGCTTCCCTCCGGAGCTCTGAGTCAGGATGCGATCCGTCTTCAGTTCCCATCATGTTGTAAATTGTTAATACCAGCAGCAGCATAATGGTCGGTGCCACCGACTGCAGTCAGTCGGGCCATTTGGCTTTTAAGCGACTCAATAAACTACAACGACGCTCCTTTGTCTCTCCCGTCTCTCTCTTCTTCTCTGCTGCTGTGTCCCCCCTCTTCTTCTGTGCTTTCATTGCTGCCTTCTCTCTCTCTCTCTCTCATCCTTTGCTTTCTTTAACTCTTCTTCTTCTTCTGCACTCTTCCCTCCACAGTATCGGCGGCTCCATCCCCATCGTGTTCTCTTATTACTCTGAGTTCCTGGCCCAGGAGAAGCGAGGAGAGCATCTGAGCTGGCTCTGCATGTTCTGGATGATCGGCGGCATCTACGCCTCAGCCATGGCCTGGGCCATTATCCCACATTACGGTGAGGAGGAGGAGTTTGATTTCAACTTCAGTCAGTTGCTGCTAACACAATAAGGTTTAGGGTTTGTGTGTAATCAGGACTAATTTGATCTGAGGTTTCACTCGTTCCTCCTCCAGCCCATCATCTTCTCTGGTGTGTTTCAGTGTGGGAGGTGAAACCAGCTGCAGTCAAGACCAACTTAGTTTGATCCAAATCATTGTCAGTTCAGTCTAAGATATAAGTGATGGCTGGAAATACATAGAAATAAAAACGTGGATGATAAAGGGACGTTCCAGGTTCCCTAAGGTTCAGAAGCATAACCCAGACTGACTCTCTCTCTCTCTCTCTCTCTCTCTCCCTCTCTCTCTCTCTCTCTCTCTCTCTCTCTCTTGCTCTCTCTTTCTCCCTCTCTCTCTCTCTCTCTCTCTCTCTCTCTCTCTCTCTCCAGGCTGGAGTTTCCAGATGGGCTCGGCCTACCAGTTCCACAGCTGGCGTGTCTTCGTGTTGGTGTGTGCCTTCCCCTCCGTGGCGGCCATCTCTGCCCTCACCACCATGCCCGAGAGCCCCCGCTTCTTCCTGGAGGTCAGCCTGTCCGCTCTGCCGCACACACACACATCATGTTGAAATGTCACTCGGTAAACGGAGTGTGTGTGTCAGCAAAGACTAATGTGCTGCTTTGATGTCTGTGAGTCAAAGTGCATATATGAGGATAAAGTGCAGTCAGGTTCAATCACAGTGTGAGACTGTGATGCTCCAGGAGTCAGCATCGGTCTGTCTGTCTCTCTGTCTCTCTGTCTGTCTCTCTGTCTGTCTGTCTGTCTGTCTGTCTGTCTGTCTGTCTGTCCTCTCACTCAGTCTCTCTCTCTCTCTCTGTTTCTCTCTGTTTCTCTGTGTCTCTGTCTCTGTCTCTCTCTCTCAGTCTCTGTCTGTCTGTCTGTCTGTCTGTCTGTCTGTCTGTCTGTCTGTCTCTCTCTCCCTCTCTGTCAGTCTGTCCTCTCACTCAGTCTCTCTCTCTCTGTTTCTCTCTGTTTTTCTGTGTCTCTCTCTCTTTCTCTCACTCTCACTCACTTTCTTTATGTCTCTCCTCACACTCGCTCACTCACTCACCTCACCTCACTCACTCACTCACTCACTCACTCTGTGTGTGTGTGTGTGTGTGTGTGACTCTCTCTCTCTCTCTCTTTCTCTCTCTCTCTCTCTGTCTTTCTCTCTGTCTCTCCTCTCACTCTCACTTTCTCTCTCTGTCTCTCTAATCTGGCTTTCTTCCCCTCTCTCTCTCTCTCTCTCTCACTCTCACTCCCTCTCGCTGTCTCTCTCTGTCTCTCTCTAATCTGTCTCTCTCTCTCTGTCTCTCACTCTCTCTTTTCTGTCTCTCTCCCTCTTTTTTAATAAGTATTCTGATAGTGGAAGCTTTATTCCCTTTATCTGCATTTTCTTCCCTTTTTTTTTCAAAAAGTTGCAGCCTCATGTTTTTTTTCTGCACTTTTTTCCTCTTGAATATTTCTGAGGGAAGCTGGATTGAATCGGGTCAAATATCCAAATCCAGGGAAATCAAGTACGAGTCTCCACAACCTCAGCTCCTCGGGTTCCTCGGGCTCCTGAGGTTGTTCAGGTCGTTCAGGCTGCTCAGCACTAAACCTGCCCTTGAATGAATAACAGGAAAACTATAAACGTGAACATCAGCTTAACAAAAACCCTTATCTGTTTAAAAACAAGGCCGTGACAATGTAACATCATGTGACTTCAGACTTTGTTATTGAACGCTCTGCTGTTGCTTTGCTCTTCGTCAGAACGGCAAACATGACGAGGCGTGGATGATTCTGAAGCAGGTCCACGACACCAACATGAGGGCCAAGGGCTACCCAGAGAGGGTCTTCTCTGTAAGTCTCACAGGCCAGAGCCACGCATGCAGTGTGTGTGTGTGTGTGTGTGTGTGTGTGTGTGGGAGGCGACGACAACATGGTGCTGCCTGTTTGTGACTGTTGACCTAAATACAGTGCAGCCTCTGCTTGCATACATTTACATTTTGATGCGGAAAAACAGATTTTAATGTCAAGTACTTCACACTTTAGGATGCTGCAGCTCTTGTGTATCACGATGATAGATAGACTGTATTGTTTTGGTTGGTGATGCAGTGTGTTAATAGATTCTTCTAGACTTCTGAACCCTGTGGTAAAAGATGAAAGCTAAACGTTGAGTCGCGGTGCTTTCAGGTGACCACCATTAAGACGGTGAAGCAGATGGACGAGCTGGTGGACATGGGCGACGCCACTGCCTGGCACCAGAAGTGGAGGACAAAGCTCGCCACGCTGTTCCATCAGGTGACAAACCCGGAGCCGTGTTGTTGCTTTATTAGATTTACAAACAGGAGGAGAAACAAACTCACTTACGTGGAGTGTATTCAAGGACACAGTGGGATGTGGTGTGTGTGTGTGTGTGTCGTTCTTCTCCTCTTGTGTTTACCTGCGTACGCACTGTGTAGCCTATTTCTAATTCAGTCTCTGAAGTACTGTTCTTGTGTTTCCCTGTAGGTGTGGAGTAACTTCCTGACCGTTTTCTCTCCTGAGTACCGACGCACCACCTACATGATGATGGCCGTTTGGTTCTCCATGTCCTTCAGGTAAAAAGGGAACTGGAATAGTCTCACACACACACACACACACACACATGCGTGCGCCGTAACAAACCCATGTCGTCTCTCTCTCTCTCCTCCAGCTACTACGGTTTGACCGTGTGGTTCCCGGACATGATCAAGTATCTGCAGAGGCAGGAGTACGCCTCGCGCACCAAGGTCTTCGTCAAGGAGCGAGTGGAACACGTCACCTTCAACTTCACTCTGGAGAACCAGGTCCACCGCCAGGGGGAGTACTTCAATGACAAGTGAGCAAGCGGCGCACAAAAGAGAGCGAGAACGTGGCAGTAACATGGGGAATAATACGCTACACCTTTACATCCATCTCTTCATTCCCCCCTCTCTCCCTCCCTCTCCCTCCCAGGTTTATGAACCTGAAGATGAAGTCCATGGTGTTTGAGGATTCGCTGTTTGAGGAGTGTTACTTTGAGGACATCACCTCCAGCAACACCTTCTTCAAGAACTGCACCTTCATCGCCACCCTCTTCTATAACACAGGTTGACGCACACAACAAACTTTTATCTCAAATATGTCTTGACTTTCATACTTTATCCTGCTGTAGTTGGAGTTTGTGTGGAGTTGAAAGAAGCAGCCTCCCTCCAGACTCCACTCTGCTCAGGGCTCCAGTCTTTGCTCCTTTCATTTACATCAAACTGGCAGTTTTACTTATTTGCATTACCAAATTACACTAGTGGAAGACCAAATGACCCTAGGAACCACCATAATGACATCGTGAATGACATCATGGAAACAATAATGTATTTTTCAGTGAACAGACAATAAACCCTTTCTTTATCCAGTTTTTATTCCTGCTTGTTAGATCAGGTCAGTGTGGGTAAGTTGTTGTAACGGCAGGAAGAAGCAATGAGAAACAAAAGTCACAACTCGTTGTCGGTTGGACAGCTGAGAAGATCAGGGGGGCGTTTGGAACGCAATCGCTCAGTTAGGGACTGAAGAATGGGAGGGACTTGAGAGTGAAGGAGCAGCTTCCTCCAGGCTCCCCTCCTGTGACCTGGGATAGAGAGAAAAAGAAGAAAGAAAGAAAGAACACTTTTATTGATTTCTTTTCCCCTCGGGATGGACTCTGATCTGCTTGGAGGAGGTAGTCTTACGGGCGTGGGACCTGCTCCATATCCACTCAGAGAGTATCTGCTCAGCTCCTTGTGTAGGTCTTCAGCCCGTCTCTCTGAGCGCTTCTGCTTCCTCTCTACGGTCTTGAAGTTGGCCTGGCTTCTCTTCACACACTTCTTCAGTCAGAGTTGGGAAGGCCTGTTGCTCTGATCTTGTCTCGGCTCGGTCTCCAGCCTCCTGTTTGAACACGGCAGTGATCTCATAGCTCAGGTTTTGCGTCTAAAGCCTTTTTACACAGGGGACACACACACTGGGCCGCAGCGTTCCAGTACTGATGGAAGCAGGCTTTGCAGAAGCTGTGTCCACATTTTATGGCCACTGGCTCAGTGAAGGCGTCCAGGCAGATGAAGCAGAGCAACTCCTCCTCTTCCTTCAGCATAGCTCTGACAGTCGACATATCTACAAATGGAGAACAAAGGTGAAACTAAGGGAATCTTTGAAATAAGGGAGAACAAGTGGAGTTAAATGACAAAGAGTTCCATGTTAGATACTTACTGAAGAGGCTCCTCAGTTCAGACGTGTCAGCTGAGTCCAGGTCCCTCTTCTTTAAGAAACAGGGACGCTTCTCACTGTTTACACACTCTGAAGCGGCTTAAATACACAACAGTGATGTCATCAAGCTAGCAAGGTGATGTCATCCAACCTAAGTTGCAACAGTGATGTCATGCAAACTAACAAAAAGCACTGTTAATATCTGTGTGTGTGTGTATCCCAACTGAATTCCCTTCATAATTGGGATACAACTTATATATAGACATAGATATTTAATGTGAGTTTAAATCTGAACTGACACATCAACTTCATCTTAAAGGTTTTTTACTCACTTTTATACTTTATCCTGCTGTTGTTGGAGTTTGTGTGGAGTTGAAACAAGCAGCGTTCCTCCAGACTCCTCTGCTCAGGGCTCCAGTGTTTCAGGCTTAAGGTGCTTCTTCATCTCATTTAAATCATACTAAATAAATATTGTATCAAAAACTACTGAAATTGCCAATAGTGATGTCATCAATATATAATATAATATAATCTATATATCAAAATACAAATTATAATAAAAACAATTCTGATCCTAGTGGGAGACCAAATTACCCTAGCAACCACCATAATGACATCATGAATGACATCATAGAAACAATACTGTATCTACAATGAACAGACAATAAACCCTTTCTTTATCCAGTTTTTATTCCTGCTTGTTAGATCAGGTGAGTGTGGGTGAGTTGTTGTTACAGCAGTAAGAAGCAATGAGAAAACAAACTGGTTGTCGGTTGGACAGCTGAGAAGATCAGGGGGGCGGAGTTTAGACCGCCATCGCTCAGTAAGGAACTGAAGAATGGGAGGGACTTGAGAGTGAAGGAGCAGCTTCCTCCAGGCTCCCCTCCTGCCCTGGCATGGACTCTGATCTGCTTGGAGGAGGTATTCTCACGGGCACTGGACCCGCTCCATCTCACTAGCTCTCATCAGCAGCTCAGCGAGTTCCTGCTCCAGCTCCTTGATGAAGCCTTCTGCCCGTCTCTCTGAGCGCTTCTGCTTCTCCTCCATGGTCTTCATGAAGTTGGCCTGGCTTCTGTCCACACACTTCTTCAGGATTGTGAAGGCCTGAAAGCCGTCTACTCTCTCCTTGTTTGCAGCGTCCCTGCTGAGCTTTGCTGACTGTGTGATGTCATGGATCTTTAGCCGTCCCTGCTGGATCTTCTGCTGAATTTCGTCCTCCTTCTTCCCCAGCTCGGCCTTCTTTTCTTCATACTCTTCTTCCAGAGGAACACACTCGTGGTCCATGTGGTCTAAAGTAGGACAGACGAGGCACACGCAGGTCTGGTCGGTCTTGCAGAAGAGCTTCAGAGGTTGATTGTGGCTCATACACATCTCCTCCACAGGTTGGATCGGCTGCTGTGAATTCAGGCGCGCCGCTTTCACTTGAGGCTGACAGTTTTCACTTTCACTTTCACTTTCACACTTCACTTTCCGTTTGATTCCAGGATCTGGCAGCTCGTTGCTCTGTTGCTCTGGACTTATCTCGTCTTCGTCATTGCCCGCCTCTTTGAATATGTCGGTGATCTCGGCGATGATGGCGTTCACACATAGCTCAGGTTTTGCGCCTATAAGCTTATTACACAGGGGACACACACACTGGGCGTCAGGGTTCCAGTGTTGATCGATGCAGGCTTTGCAGAAGCTGTGTCCGCACTCTATGGTCACAGGCTCGGTGAAGACGTCCAGGCAGATGGAGCACTGCAGCTGCTCCTCCTTCAGCACAACTCTGACAGTCGCCATATCTACAAATGGAGAACAAACATGAGAATGAGGGGAAACACCTGGAGTTAGATCTGACAGAGTTCCGTGTGAGATACTCACTGAAGTGGCTGTTGAACATGTCAGCTGGGGCGATGAGTCCAGGTCAGACTCTCCTTTTAAAGCCAAACACACGGGTCAGGAAACAGCGACGCTTCTAACTGTAAACACACTCTGAACCTGCTTAAATCAACTATAGTGATGTCATCAAGCCAGCAAAGTGATGTCATCCAACCTAACCAAAGTTCTAGAGTGATGTCATGCAAACTAACAAAGCACTGTTAATATCTGTGTGTGTGTGTGTGTGTGTGTGTGTGTGTATCCCAACTGAATTCTCTTTATATTTGAGATACAACTTTGATAGATACATAGATAGATAGATAGATAGATAGATAGATAGATAGATAGATAGATAGATAGATGTTAATGTGGATTTGGTAAAGACACACACTGTTCTGTCTTTCTGGATATTAATAGCACGTTTGTTTGGGAGACGTTGGCACTTCCTCTCACTTCAGCGCCTTATAGAGCGACCATATTGAGGGATTGTGTGATTTCCGTGCTATCATCCAACGCCATCTATTCTCCTGTCACAGCGTGCGTCTGCTCCGCCCGTCTGTCTGTCTCATCATCTTCTGTTCCCATCCCCGCAGCTTTTACTTTGTTAGTCCAACTCTCCGACTGCAGATGTACGACTGGTGGCGTCTCAGAACCTCTCACTCACTAACCTTCCCTTCTTCCTTTCCTCCTTCCTTCCGTCCTTCGTCTCCCATCCTCACCGGCTGGGCCTGTGCCAAATGTAGCATCGCGGCAGTCTCCTAGGCAACAACAGACCGAATCCATCATTATTTCAGCGCCGCCGTCTCTGCTTTTACACCGAACGATTGATTTTTCTCCACTTGGAGTGACAAAACGCCGCCTGCAAGGCCGCCAGACAAACTAATAAAGACAATAACACGTTTTTATCTTTGTAACTTCAAGGAAAAGGTGGCAATCAGCTGTAGATGCTGCACACACACACACACACACAATGGAGGTATCAGCCAGACCTTCCTCCCTCCTGCTTTGTTTGCCATCCGAACACCTGTCAAGCGATCAATCACAGCCGCTATCGGCGCCGACCAGGAGCTCCTCGTTACAATTACAAAGTTGTTTGCTTCATTATTGCTTAATCTTCGTCCACTTACGGCTGTGGCACAGTTGCCATAGTGCTCCTCATCCTCACTGTAGTATTTACAGGCGTGTGAAGGATCAATGTAGTGTCGGTATAAACACAGATTAAAGGGCAGAAGTTGCATTTATCAGTGTTTATGACCTCACACCAGCTCTTTAAATGACCAGTTAACATTAAAGTGCAATTACTTTCCACAAGTGCAGTGTTTGTGATGAAAAATTAAATTATTTATACCAAACTGTTAAAGTGACTCGTATAAGTGAAGTCAGTGCCACCTCTTTATATTCTTTATATTTAATCTCTGTATTTCACTGTTATTCTTATTGTGATGCACTTAAACCTTTTTACTGCTAAACTGCTGCAAACGACAACGAGTGTAAAAGAGTCAAACGTGCAGGATTCCCCTCTGGTTGTGCAATTTAGCAAATACAAATCAAATCAATCGAACAGTAAATACATACCAAGGTATTTGTTATTGTTTTATCCATTTCAGTGCTTCAATTTTTCCTCAATAAGATAAGAGAAGCTAAATCTAACGTTCCACTCATTAGTTTCTCTCCTCTTCATCTCCCCCTCCTCCTCCTCCTCCTCCTCCTCCTCCTCCTCCCCCTCCTCTTCCTCCCCTCAGATCTCTTCAAGTACCGGCTGGTCAACTCCAAGCTCATCAACAGCACCTTCCTGCACAACAAGGAGGGCTGCCTGCTGAGCGACGTCAGCGACGACAACAATGCCTACATGGTCTACTTTGTCAGCTTCCTGGGCACCTTGGCAGTGTTGCCAGGCAACATCATCTCGGCGCTGCTCATGGACAAGATCGGACGTCTGAGGATGCTGGGTAAAAAAAGTTCATGCTCTCCTGCAGCTGCTGTTTGCTTCGAGGCTAATATGGACTAATTGTTGACGCAGGATCCATACTTCCTGTCTTCATCCCTCTCTCTCTCTCCCTCTCTCCTTCTCTCTCCCTCTCTCTCTCTCTCTCTCTCTCTCCAGCGGGCTCCAGTGTGATTTCTTGCATCAGCTGTTTCTTCCTGTCCTTTGGCAACAGTGAGTCTGCCATGATTGCTCTGCTCTGCCTGTTCGGGGGGATCAGCATCGCCTCCTGGAACGCCCTGGACGTGCTGACGGTGGAGCTCTACCCGTCTGATAAGAGGTGGGTGCTGTAGGTGAACCCCGACCTCTCAGGGACACTGCGGGCCAGGGGTTCAGTGATGCTGCATGACATCATACGTGTTGGCCCGTCAGGATTGGCTGGATGGGAGGGATGGACGGCGTGTGTGGTGAGATCATTGGTAGAGCCTGTGATGGTGTGACTCGTGAAATCTGGAGGTGCTTTGCCGCCACCTCGTGGCCGGAACAGGATGTGCGTCTGATTTCAACGGCCCCATGTTCAGGAGCAGTGATGAAGCCTGAAAACCTAATTCGATCGCACTGATTGGGTCAAACTGAAATCTGATTCATCTCATCAGCGGAGGATCTATTAAGAGGGTTGGTTTTTGGAAGTGTAGCTCCACCCTGTGGTCACATAGAGTCCCTGCAGCCTCCACAGAGGACACTGTGTGAGGCTCAGAGGACAGAGCTGCATGGAGATGAGAGTTTGTTCACATCCCTGCACCTCCCCCACCTCGTCCCCATGTGCTGCAACACCGCCCACGTCCCCATCCTCGTCCTCATCCTCATCTCATTCCCTCAGGTCTCAATATCGTCACAGTTCTGCTATTTTGAGGCCGTTGTTTTGTCTTTAAAACTCTAATTTGTCAGTGATATGACAAACTCTTCTATTTGACCTGACCAACATTTCCATTCCCAGAGGACTAACGTTATTTATACACATCCCCATCCCCTCTGTCCCTGCAGGAATGTGTTAGATTTCCCCCCTCATACCCGTGGAGGTCCCTCTGTCCCCATGCAGCGCAGAGATTAACCTCTTCCTCCCCCTTTCTCTCTCCTCAGAACCACAGCGTTTGGATTCCTCAACGCCCTCTGCAAGTTGGCTGCCGTGCTGGGCATCAGCATCTTCACCTCCTTCGTCGGCATCACCAAGGCCGTGCCCATCCTCTTCGCCTCGGGGGCGCTGGCGACGGGCAGCTTCCTGGCCCTCAAACTACCAGAGACGCGTGGTCAGGTGCTGCAATAGTGTGGCGCCACCACTGGAGGGGGGGGGCGGAAAATTTAGCCACACTGTGAAAGAACAGTTCGAGAGGCCTCCAGATCCTTCCCTCTAACTCCTCCCCCTTTTAGGAACCACCAAACAAACAAAGCACGTAACTCGGTGCAGATTGATTAAGATGTAAATATTGTGGATGGTCCGTTTATTTGGGAAATGGCCAAGATTTGATTGCTGGATCATTCAATCTGAATGAAACGATCGACAATGTGCGCGAACCGGCGCACTTTAAAATTAGGTTTGCATCACATTTCAGTGTGTTGAAATGCTGTTGTTATCCCCCGTAGAATACAGATAACAAAATCCACTTAACCGCTGTTCTCCCACAGCCAATACACACAGCTGGGGTTAGAGGAGGGGGGATGGGGGCTCTTGATATTGAGCCATGCAAAATAAGACTCATAGAAATGACCACTAGCCATTTGCTTAGAGTTCTCTGTATCCATCTTCATGTGGTCTCACAAATTCCACCCACCAGTCTGGAGCGCTTTGCCATTGTTGGACACAAATCCAAAAACGCAGCATTTTTCTGCTTTGATTTGAAGCCTGATTTTGATTTTTGCCGAGTCTCTCTCTCTCTCTCTCTCTCTCTCTCTCTCTCTCTCTCTCTCCTTAGGTCATGGTGCGTGTTGCATGGTGTACAGACTTAACTGCCATTTTATAGATGATAGAACATTCCAGGTTTTGCTTTCACTCTGGTTTGAATGTGACAAAGACATGAGTTCGGTCCCCCTTTTCTTTCCCTTTAAAACATCGCTTTGAGTCGTACCAAGTCGACGTACGATCGTTCGAGTGAATAAGCGGCGTGCTGACATGTCGTTGTGTTCTGTTTTCTTCTCTCGGTCCGTTTTAAAGCACAGTGTGAAAGTCTCGGAACATTTTCCATTGGTTTGAGAAAATGTGAGCAAAGTCACACTCGACATTTTACAATCATCCTGGATCTCCCTTTGTAAGAAATGCCTTTTTAGAAACGCCTCCTCCCAGACTTACAGTACGAGGTCTCTACGTTGTGTTTAGGAGAGTGTTATGCATGTCACAAAGTATGTATGTACATTTACAGAAACTGAGAGAACAGTAGAAGTAAAGAAGGCACATTTCCCCTCCAGTTTAGGTTCAATTGCCGCAATATTTTCAAAGTTCTGCCCCATAAAAGACTGCATACTGCTCCTTCTTCCTCTAACATCGCGTCTCGTATTCTGCGAGAGACACAACATCTAAAACGTAGAAGGAGAGATTCAGCACATAACGGCACACACACTTCTACTTTCGGTGGTTTTAACTGCAGGCACAAATTATCAAAAAAAAAAAGAATCTTAATCAAATGTTTGTGTGAATTGAATGTTTATATTGACGTGTGTGTGCTTCTTAGTTTGTGCAACATTGAGCTTTTCCTTTGTCCTCCCCTCCTCCTCCTCCTCCCCTCTCCCCCACATCTGACCCGTTTTGTTTTGGTGATAGAGAGTTGAAACAATAAGAGCGTCAGTAGAATACTTATTAGGTTACTGGGAGGAATTTGCACCTAAAGTAGAAATAGTAGGGTGCTGCAGATTTGTTGTATTCTCCATTTTGCTGATTTGAAATGAGGGGCGTCGCAAACTCTGTGTGTGTGTGTGTGTCAAAGAGGCCGAGAGGATCGTTCTGCCGATGAGGGGATGAACCGGGAGGAGCCGGGCACCTCGTGTTTACTTCTGCTTCATTGTAGGAATGTGGCTGAGATCCACGGTAGACGAGGGCGGATTGTACCGCCGCTCCCCCCCGTGTGTGTGTACGACACAAGCAAGAGTGATATGTTCACAATTGCATAGTATAAGCAAAACAATCCATTGACAAGAATTCAGATTGTCAGATTGAAGATATTTTAGTCCTAACTGCCATTTTGTAGGATAGCAGCCATATGTAGACAGTGGAATACGTAGACAAACCCATTGCACTAAATGTACACTGTCGTACGTACACGCACAATCGTGAATGCCTGGAGTTCTTCAAGCCACATCCTGGTGCCGCCCGCCTTGCTAGAGAGTTAAAGAAGAAGAAGAAGAAGAAGAAGAACAACAAAGCCCAGCGTTTCAGCAAGAGCACAAAGACCAAAAGCTACCAAATGACCAGATTGTGAATATGTGTGCAGTTGTGAACATAAACACACACACCGCGCCCCCCCTCCCACCCTTCTGCCCAGATGCACCACCGGCCCCTCCCCCCTCCTCTGTCACGTCCTAATCAATTCTAAATTCACCATCTGACCCTTTCTCCCAGGAGCGTGCCATGAGTACCACCTCTCATTGATTATTGCCAAATATTTTGTATGGCCTAAGTTTACACGTCACACCATCAAATCTCCATTATAGATATGACTATATGTAAATAAGAATAACTTTAATGGATCTTGGTAACCTTTGACCCCCGCCCCCCCTCCCTCTTGGTAAATATACTATATTGCAGTCAGTGTGTGTAGGTTTTCAGTCATCCAGGTCATGTGATGTCCAGCGGGTTTAAAGCGAGAAAAGCTGGACGTTAACTTTGCGATCTCAACGACCTCGCGACCCCGCCGGTCCAGTCGGTCCCGTTTTACCACTTTTTACGGTACAATGCGGCCCGGGAAGCAAACATTTGCAGATGTAACTCTTAAAAGCACACCGGTGATCTAGACAGGCACATTAATCCTTAAAAAACTAAAAGCTCAAGCATCAAGCAGTGCGGCCAAACGCGTCAGTCACTCCACGTCCGCCTCCGCTGTATCACCCATGAATTTAAAAACAAGGATGCCAAGGTTACTGTCGTATTGTTCGACATGGAATGCTGTTAAAACGCTAAACTGTCCGTCTAATCTCAGTGATTCAGCTCCAGCTCTGTCCGAGTCCAGATTGTCTGCCGTAGATGCGTACCTTAGCTTCTGTTACAGGGTTTTTTTGTATCTATCAACTTGTTGCCCGGGCAACAGTCAATCGTGAGTGCAAAAAGTTAACAAAG
Organism: Genypterus blacodes; assembly: GCF_046128005.1. Lineage (NCBI taxonomy): Eukaryota > Metazoa > Chordata > Actinopteri > Ophidiiformes > Ophidiidae > Genypterus > Genypterus blacodes. The sequence goes on along the minus strand of NW_027466864.1, from coordinate 4,807,210 downwards.
CAATAAGTGTTTGGGGTATCTCTCTCTCTCTCTCTCTCTCTCCTTTTGAAGCTATTGAGAATCGGAGCGCCCGACGATACGCTGGCCTGATCTTATAAACTGCTGAGTGTCGGCGTAATGAAACAGGACTAACGTGTTTTGTGTTCTCTCCAAAAGAATCCCAGGCCTCCAGGCTTCTGTCCATAAGACCGAGTCGCCATCAAGTAAATGTTAAAAGAATTGATCACCTCTGTCATGGTGTTGTGCTGTAGAAACTGTAGTTCATTGTAAGTATAGAAACTGTGTGTGGAATCATGAATATAACAAAAAATATGATATAAAAAAAAAAACAGAAGTGTAAATGAACAATGCTGTATGTTGTCTTTGATTTGTGTGTATTTTGTAAATGAGAATGAAATTACAAGTAAATACATCAATGTTCAATACAGGTTATGAAGCATAGTTAGACTCAATGTTACATCAGTTCTGTTTCAAGGTGTGTGAGATTTTTTTTTCTTATATTTTCTTGTTGATTTTTAAAGGGGTTTGCACTTTGATGTGCAAGCGAACCTTTAGAACCACAATGGACAAGAACCGTGTGAATAAACAAGTGTCACAATTACCAAAATAAACCAATCTGTCATTTCTGTGTGTCAGTTATGATCTATATTAACTTTATATAAAAAAAAAATTACTAACTACAGGGATCTCAACCCTCCGGAGTCTGAAGGAGTTTAATCTGTTTACTTTTCATGGATTTAGTTTGCCAGATAAAAGGCTGCACTGTAACACAAATCCCTTTATCTGATAGGATGGTGGAGTTTTAGCAAAGAATCTTATCAGTCAGTCAGTAAGGTGTAACGTAAAGCATTTGACAGGATAATGAGCAGTTATGGGACATTTATGAGATTGTTTTCATACGGAGAGAGAGGGAGAAAAGAAGAAAGGGAGAGAAAAGGGACAGAAATATGGATTTGGATCCAGGAAATGTGATACATATGTTGACAAAATGCATAAAGAGACGAAGAAACTGTGAACCTTTGCCAGCAAAGGTTATGCTAAGACACAATTCAATATGTTGAAATGACACAATAATGTAATGGCAGAGTTTGAGATGACATCAGTGTTGTTAGTTCGATGGTCACATAGATACGGTTCTTACAAGATGACATCATACAACCACATCACGCAGGCAAGACGAAGAAAAAGGGAGGAATCCCAGTTAAAGTCACACAAACACACATTCACTGTTTTTTCAAACCACAATAAATATTTTTCTAGATTTTATTTGAGAAGATTACAAATATTTGTGGTGAAATATTTAAAAAAAATTCTACAAAAAATGGAAAACATTAAGAAACTTTCAACTTTCTCAGTTTTTGAGAATATAAGTTCAAAGATTTAAAAGCAAAAATGACGTCATAAAAGCTTGAAAAACGTCAACGTCAAAGTAGTAGAAATTATTTTCTAGCTTTTTTAAACAATTTAAATAGAGCTCAAGTTTTTAGTTTGTAGGATTTTAAATTTAGATGGAAAATAAAAACCGAATTCACCGGAAAGCAAAAATCTAAAAACCGCTTTAGACTCCGGAGCGTCAGAGAGCAGCAAAGAACTACAAGAGAGGAACTACACTACCCAGAGGGACCGCACTTCCGGTAGACGTTTCATAACAGGAAGTACCGAGGACGGATTTGACGTTATTTCCAAGGTGAGAAAATGAACCGTTTGAGCACTTTAGGCAGAAATTAAGTTTGTATTCTAATTCAGTGTTAATATCGTCGGAGTTAGTCAGCAGATAAATATGTGATATGAAGAGAAACTCAATGTTCTGACACTGAGTTGTATTTATCACTTAAGCTACAAGCTAATGCTAGGAGCGGTCTGAGCTCCAGATGTAAACAAACAAATGACATAAAGAACGTGAGAGTGTTTTAGTGTGTACTCCTCTCTCTCTCTGCTCCACTGTGTTACAGACAGCTGGACTTGTTTCTACGTTTATGACTCTTAACTATGACCTGAATCTGCTTATATTTAACATCATGTTTGTTTCATTACTGAGCAGAATATGAATTGATACACATGTGATCGTCCTCAGTGATCTGATGCTGACATCTGTCCTGCGCTGTGCCCGCCCCATCTCCACCATTGTCGCCTCACGCCGGCCTCTGGCCCACTTCAGACACCACATGGACCCGGACCCCAGCAGACCCGTGGAGAGCGCCATCAGAACCAAACTCACCGACGCACTCGAGCCACAGCACCTGGAGGTCCACAATGAAAGCCACATGCACGCCGTCCCCCCCGGATCGGAATCCCATTTCCGGGTTCTGGTCGTCAGCCCGCAGTTTGACGGCCTCTCGCTGATACAGCGCCACCGTTTGGTCAACGAGGCTGTACGGCAGGAGTTGAGTAGCTGCGTTCATGCACTGGCCATCCAGGCAAAGACCCCTGCACAGTGGGGCAGCAACCCCACCCTGGCTAAGAGCCCACCCTGCATGGGGGGCTCCAGGGGAGACCAGACAGTGGAGGAGAAGCTGAAGGCCGGGAGAGAGTGAAGGGAAGGAAGGAGACATCAAACTGCTGCTGCTGGACTCAACAGACTGACACACACACACACACACACACACACACACACACAGAGACCAGAGTCAGGAACTATAACATGACAAAGAAGTGTTTCTATTGTCTGTCTCTACTGTCACAATAAAGGATCATTGTAAATGGAACGTCAGCTTTTTATTTGTGTGGATATTCAGTCACTTAACATGCAGGTGTAATAAAAAGATCAATCAAACCACAGCAGGCCCATCAGATTGTAAAGTATTCACATGGTAAAAGCTTCTACTGCACATGACTGCAGCTGTAACATGAACATTCTTACACTTTACTGTGCACACATCATAAACAAACACGCAAAAGCAAAGAAACAGCACTGAAGCGATGGGGAGATGGGTCTGGAGCTACGAGAAACATGTTTAATGATGTCACTCACACTGCACAGGCTCAGTTTGTACATATATTCAGAATACTTTGCCCATGGGGACAAAAAGCAAAGGTGAAATTGAATGTATTCTTTACTAAGTTGCAGCTGTCTCCAGGGTTTGGGGTCGTTTGACTTCTTCTCTTCAAATAAATATTGTTCCCTTCGTGGCTTCACTTATACACATTTACATTGTGCTTTTCTACATAAACACTATTCAGCCCTGTCTGTATGAACGCGTGACATTACTACGAGGTGCTTTCAGTTACTTCAGTTCATTGAGTCGCCACATGAGGGCAGTATTAGCCCAAATATCTGCACCGACTCAAAGGCCTGCTGGGCTGATCGGTGAAGGATCGGTTTCTATTCTCTGTAAATATACGCGAGATGTCCAAATGTAGGCTTGTGTATTAAATTCATTACATTTAAAAATTTTATTAGAAAATATAAATGTATTTCAATGTGTCCAGGTGTTGGTGTAGTGTGTGTGTACAGTACATAACAAGACTGAGGAAGCTGCTGTGTAATATCACTAAATGTCACTAAAATGATCAGTGAGTCAAAATGGCTTCATCTTTCATTTTGCAATTGCATTATTTTTAATTTGATGTTTTTGAGTATTTGAGCTCCAAAATGATCAAACACAAACAGGTTAAACAGACTTTCAGCCCCAAAGCACAAACTCAACGCACTAATGTGATCAAACCTGTGAGCACGGAGACGATTGATCACACCTGTGTTTACAATTAAGGCTGATTGCATGAACAAGTTTATAAAATGGACGCCCCAGGTTTGGCTGTTGTTGGGTCTAATGCAACATGGCTCTGCATGGTTAGGGGCCGCCTGAATAATTGAGAAAGCAGATTGTGAGACTTCTTAAAGATGGGAGAGGGTAAAAGAGCATCGGTGGGTCACTTGAACAGAAGCCCAAACACAGATGCAGCAGCGGTTAGAGACACGCAGCAGCAGCAACATCAAAAAGGCCACAGGAAGCTTGTGTGTGTGTGTGTGTGTGTGTGTGTGTGTGTACGAGTGGCACAATGTCTCTCTGCTGATTTGTGTGAGAATGATGTCGTCTAAACCCAGGAGCCTCCAGTGTGCCGTCAAAAACAAAGACGACCATACAACAAATAAAAGGTACTGGATTTTATTGCAGTTCTTAAATTTCGGCCTTTCCCTTTATTTTAATTTATATTTAACATTTCTGTGTTCCTAATTTATGTTCTTGTGCTTTGGCCACGAACCTGAAATGTTTTAAATAAACAGGACCTACAGTGAACATTGTAGTGATCTTGACCAGGGGTTCACTTGCTTTTGTTTTCTCTTGGGCCTTTAGTGTAAACAACAAAAATGCTCTTTCTCTAAACAAACTCTTTGTTACTCCACCACTCGGTGATCCGTGGCTCCGTTTGTGAGCCTTTGCTGCTTTATTTTGATTGGCTGAGCAAACAGAACACGAGTCGAACACGTTCTGTGGTTTGTGCGCAGGATGACACACTCTTCACTCTCTGTTTGCATGCATCTTTCTATACAGCGTGTGGGTGGGTTTCTATTTCTGTCCGCGGGGTTGTGTGTGTCTGTGTGTGTCACTGTGAAAGTCTTCTTGTCCTCAACCCTAAAGACTGAAGCCAAAAATCACTCCTCGGGCCTACAGGAGTGACAGAACAACAAACACACACATTACTGATGGTTGGTGGGAGTCTTAACAAACAACGAGCCTTTACCCCAATTATCATCCATCTCTTAAATTCAGTTGTCGGGTGTATTTTTAAAGCGGTATTTCCAAATATGAGGAAAGACATCTTCAAGAATGACACGCTACCCAGGCAGCACACAGCCAAAGAAAACCTTTTTTTTCCGCTTTGCTGCAGAGCTATTCAGAGTTATTGTTGGCTCATAAAGACGGGCCCAGGGTGGAACGTGTGTGTCACGTCAAGGTAATGCGCGTCGTCTTCTACAATCGTCCTCCGCCTGGAATTGACAGCCTGTCAAGAGTCACAAAAGGACCCGGTGAGTAGGGTGAACAACTGGTGTCACTGGTTTGGAGAGGGAAAAACAGTAACGCAACCATTTTATCACCCCCGCTCACACGTTAGAGCTCGGCCCGGCCCGAGGGGGGGGCGGGGGCCCGGGGAAAAGGCAATAAGCCGGCCCCGAGCGCCTGGGGACCCGCAGACTGTCTCTGCCCGCCAGATTTACGTCCCCTCGACTCCAGGTGCAGTTATGATGGAGCGGGAGAGGACCTCGAGTTGTCAATAGTGATGAGGAGGAGTGCAGGGACTTGTCTTGTACTTAAAGGTTGGGCTGTTTTACATGAGCCAGCAGTAGATCACCTATTTAGTCTGTGGCAGTTACAGCAAAATAACAGGTTCGCTTAAGGCTCCGTAATGGACTGTGACTTGTTTTGGCCAGAGGTGGAATGTAACTAATGACATGCTCTCACTGCATAATGGAGGAGATGTTTCATGTACTTTTACTTTTTTGAGTGCATGTTTCTGCTCTTACTTTAAAGCGACGACGAGCGACGACAGCACATCTGAGCTGAACCTTCTCAGCTGAGCCTGATTGCACAATACAGGCCAAAATTACAGCAAAGAAAACGTTTAATAGCATCAAAGGACATTGAGCACACAGATCGGATTAACTCAAGCCAGTCGAGCCGTTTTTACTTTAGTTTACATTTGGATTTTGATGACATCATCTCCTCAACTGCCTCTGTAATAGCGAGGAAGGTTTTCATGCATACATTTGCAGTAAAGTAGATGTTTTGGAGCCTCTTCTCACGTCTAGACTCCAGTGCAGATGGATCTTTCTCAGGGCCGCAGAGGTCTGGCCCTTATGGCCCGCAAGGTGCAGCAGGTCAGTGGGAATCCACCTTGGCAGTGCTGCTTCTGCGTCAACGTCCCAGTGGCGGCGGTGCCAGGCTGGGCTGGGACCACAGGCAGAGTCGGGTTCCCGCGACAAACAGCCGCTGATTTACGCCGTGGCTCCGGACCCAGGGCTGGGGCAGGGGCTCCTTCTGCACAGCTGACCCCTCGCTGGTTGCGGGGTCATCCAGCGAGGGGGGGGGAGGCGGCAGGGGGTTGGAGAGGGAAGCCGAGCGAGGGTGCAGGAGGTGGGGTGGGGACGACAAATGGGTGTCTGAGAAAGGCTGGTCTGGTCGTCCCAGGGGAGCGGCTTCCTCCTCCGGCCCCCTGGTCAGCTGCAGGATCTGTGCAGCATGTGTGCAGGGAGAGAAGCCTGTTAAACACATTCACATCAAACCCCCACCAGCAACAACAAACAATACATTTATTCACTTTAATGGAGCTGCACAAATGTAGCAGTTTGTCCCTCAGGAAAAAGTCTGAAGTGGGATTTCCCCTTAAATCTTTTGTTGTTAATTTGTAAACTAGTATGTTGCCTTCACAGGCAGCAGGTCAAACTCTGTCCTAACTACACTTTAATCAGCGCAGAATGGCTTTTAAAATCTCCCTCACTTGGTTTGGTGATTAGGGTTTAGCTGGTTTCATGTGGTGGATTAAAGATGATAGGCTATTAAGGCTTTTAATTGGAACCCCCAACCCCTCCAAACTCTCTCACACAGCACACCGCCAACTAATCAAATCGGTGAATAGGCGGCTTGAAAGGGAAGGACAAAGCCAGAGATGGACAGAAGACAATATCCTTGTGTGGGAGAATTAGTTACACTCAGTAGTCTAAGTATTCAAAGTGCAGCGCAAAAAGGGGGCTGCAGGGGGATTAAGAGAAAAGTCCACACAGGTGGGCTGCTGGGAGGGAGGAGGGGTCACATGACAGGACATTACCTCGTTTGATAAACAACAGCCGGGGCCCACAGGAAGGAGGAAGGGAGTTATTTTATAGGGGGAATTAACTGCTGCACCACATCAGGTATTCATTATGTTAAATCTCCCAGGTGTGCCGTACGTGTGAGCCCAGGGAAACTTCTTAGGAGGTTTGGATGCAAGGGATCTCAGCACAAAATGATGCGTCCAGAGTTTGTGATGTTAGTATTTAAAAGGTTCTTAGGCGGCACAGATAGGCAGGCAGTGTTGTGTTCTTCTCGGAGTATTTATTCATAGGAAATGTATGTGTTTAATATTTTATAATCTTCTACTTCAAAGGCCTGGAGCTCAGATCATGGTTTTGGGTCGGATACTAAAATACTATAACAAATAACAGAACAATTTGAACCAAAATCTAACAATTCAATCGGTCATTTTTGATGAATAAGCAGTGTCCAAGTGTAATTTTGAACCTCTAGTAGTTTAAAAAGAAGTCAAGATTTTGATAAATGCTAATAGAAATACTGCAGTAAAATCTCTCATCTATTCAGTAATGTAACACTCACAACATGAACTCAAACGCTTTTTACAGTCATGAAATGATCCTTCTGAGGGCAGGAGGCTGTGATGATGTCACTTTATGATGGATTTCTGTGAGCTGCTGATATTGTTTCAGCAAACGAGTGTAAGATGACAAACATAACTGATCTGAGAAGGTTCAAGTGTTCCCAAAGGGCAGAGAGACGCTGCTAGTGATGGCTTGTGAAACTTCACAATCACATAACTCCAATTACAAATAAAGCTAAAGAAGGAAATGTCCACAAATATTCTCTAAGTTTACAGTCGTGTTTACAGTATAGATTATAGGACTACTGCACACACACACATTCTCACACTCACACATTCCCACCTCAAACTGATGATCATGTGTCCTCTTAACCTCTCAATCAAAATGGGACCGCGTTAACAAAAACTTAGTGACAGATCACCAGACCCCAAAGTTGAAGAATGATTTGTCAAAGTGAGTAACATCTGTATCTGTGCTGATGTGTGACCTGCTTGTTGGTGTTTTCCTCCCCCTGCTCGGTGCGTTGGATCATATGATCGCAGCACTAAGTCATGGGAGTTTCTCCCGGGGGTGTAGAGGCATGGGGCTGGTTAGGCTGGTTTTTGGGCCAGAGTGCACAGGCCAAGGCCTTAGCCCTAAGCCCTGTGCAGGATCCTCAGTCAGTCACTGACACGCATGCAGCTCCCCGTCCCTCCCCTCCAGGGCACTAAGCAGAGAGGAGTGTGCATGTTAAGACAGATGGGTCACAGATAAGACTCCTCTCTGGGCTCCTTCCATCCTCTCTCATCTCCCTCTCAAACCTTTTGCTCAACCTCTGTGATCTTCCCACTCCTGCTCGCCAGCTTTGAACCCTCATTCCTCTCGCACCCCCCGCCCCACCCCCGACTCCACTCCCTGTCAATCATGTCGTTTTCTCTGCAAGTTGTGACTCACTTTGTTCAATTTGACAAGTTGTGCTTTGCCTCAATTGACTTTCTCCTTCTAAACTTATTGTGACCTCTTCTCATGCAACTGTTTTCTATTTTAAAATTAAGAAGCTCTACAATCCTTTAAAGACCAAATCCTTATTTGACCATATACCTTGTGACAGCAGCATTGGAGCTTCTAATCCTGTGTTTAGATTATTTAATGCCAGATCATCAGATTGCATTTTTTAAATCTTTCTTCAGTAAATGTAAACAAGTATTAAAAATAAAATGGTGAATAAAAGTGTCAAAGGTCACAAATGCCACTTTTGACATTTTGTTTCACCATTTCCTGTCATGTTGAACATCTCAATCTCTAAAATGAGGAAAATTAAAATGTCTGTGAAAATGTAATTACTGAAGTAACATCTGTCAATACATAGACTTGTTTACTTTCTACCACTTTTAAATCTGCATTTTTCAGTATAGTTATATTCTTCCTCACCCATACTGATACCCATACTCTCAGGAGTGATGTGAATATTAGATTTAAGGACTTATATTCATTAATAAACAATCTCTCTGCCTCCAGTGGCCACAAAAGGATGAAATGACTGTTCCTGAGCTGAACCTGATCCTTGTGCAGTGATTCTCCAGAACCTCCAGTCGCTCACGTGTGAACTCTGACCCATCTCTCTCCTCATAACCTCCATCCAGCACCATGCAGGAGGGTTTACACTGAGCCGAGCCCCCCTGCAGCACTGAACACCTTCACCATCACGCTTCTATCTCACACACAGCCTGGAGCTATTACCATATTATCAGATTATGTTATTGCTCGGCCCCTTGGGTATAACTCAGGGCTGATGTTTCTAGTCGAGAGGTTGTAAGTTATTCAAACATCAATGTTCTGAATACTTTGTAGGATTTGAGTGGCAGCCAGCACGGGGACACACTGCAGACACACTGCAGAGCTACAGAACACATGATATTCACATAGCTGCTTTTATCGTCGCTGCAGAAGGAGGCGGCCGCGCTCGTAAACCTCCACTCGCACATGTTTATCATCATAAAAGCAAAGGCAGAGGTAAAGGAGATTGAAAACATTTATGGCGAAGCTGCAAATGTAATAATAAACAGTTGACCAGCGCCGGCTTCTCCCTCTGGTCAGTGGTGTCGCGTTCCACCTGCTGGACTTTGGTTTGAGACGCAGAGAAATGTTTCAGACACTATTTATCTATGTTCAACCCAAATAACCCCGTCTGACTCGGTTGCAGAGAGAAAGTTGTAAAGCAAGTGTGTGTTTCTGCCTTTTCTGAGAGGCGGAAGCGAGGCCAGAAAGCATGACATCATGGGGAGGAGCGGGCGTGGCTCGGGGATAACAGCACACACTTTCACTTTTAGAGAGGAGAGGAGCTGTGAACAGTTTAACTGTGACCTCCACTCCTTTACAAAGAGCATGTGGACATTTTAAAACACCTTTTTGCTCATTATGGCTTCATTTATGTTCTTTAGATGAAATGTTATTCCTAGATTCTTCCTCAGAAACACTGAGTCAATGCAAACCAGCGCAAGTCAACACAACAAATTCTCTCCCATTCTGAAGTTTTTGTAAAAGCTTTTTTTTTTTTTTTTTTTTACCACATTTCAGTTTTTCAAATATTAGGATATTAGGAAAGAAAACACATTTAAAGTCTTTTGACACAAGTATTTGGCTGTAGGTGTGTGTGTGTGTGTGTGTACTGTAGCTGTAGCTGTGTCTATTTGTCACCAACCGCCATTACCTGTGTTTGTGTTGCACAGCTGCGTCTGAACTCTCAGCAGGCTGAGTGGAGTGTGACATACTCAGATATCATTTTGCACATTTAATCAACTGAATCAATTTAATCCAGGCACTCATATTCTAACATACATCCATGACATCATTTACATATGCTGGCAGAAATCCCTCACAGCACCACTGTGTGTAAATAAGCAGCATTGTGTGCAGATTTGAATGCCGCACACTCTCTCAGAGCCTTTGCGGAGGTGCGTGCGCTCTGATTGCTTCGCAGCTTCACTCTGACTCTAGCTGAACACGGCCATTTGTTGATAATCTCCCACCAACATGTGACACCGTTGTATTGATTGTATCCCATCCCATTGTGCCACGGATGATTCACTGTCGCCTCCTCTATAGGGCGTCTTTGACTCTCATATTAACCCATAAGCGATATTGTTGAGGTTGCCGTTCGGGTCAAGAAGGGTCGCCCATGTGCGGTGCCAGTAAATACAGGGTTAATCTCAGCTCCTCCAGATGTATCGGCCGGCTCAAAAGGAGCTGCGCCGGCTCCGCTCGGACTTCCACAAAACGTGATCTATTGTTCGTCTGTCAGCAGCACTGTGATATATTCTATCCTATGCTCGTGGACAAAACGCACCGCCATTATACAAGCGGGGCCATTCGCCCTGCAACAACGCCGGCCCGCTGACTGTGGACACCAGGCAGCTTGACCCCGGGGTCTCACGCTTCTTTGTTTCCCCTGACCTCTGTTTCTTTTACCCCCCTCTGAACCTAAAACCTCTGTCCTGCATTGCTCACACACACAGACACACACACACACACACACACACACACACACACACCCCTTCCCTGCCTCCCTCTCCCACACACTCTTCACACACATACAAATAAAGAAACGGGCCCCCTCCAGTTTATTTTATTAGCACTTTGAAACCAGGGCCTTTTAAAGGGGAGTGGAGGGGAAAAATAATAGGAAGGGCCTTTAATTAGGAGAGTTATTAGAGCTCAAATAAAACAACGGGGTCGGGGTGAAGCGCTGGGTCAACTGGGAGTGTGTGGGCTTTGATATGAGGACTTTGTCATCGTTGGGATTGACCCTCACAGCTTCAGAATGGGGCTGAGGGTGAAGAGCTCTGTGAGAGAGGCTGAGCACACGCTGGAGCTGCAAACACTCCATTAGAAACAAACACCGCAATTTGTAATGTGGGGAGAATACAAAGACGTCTGAGCGGCATGTGGGGAGTTTGAAACTCTTAATTAGAGGTTTAGGTTCAGTTTGCCTGCTCGGTTTGATGTTTAAGTCCTTTCTTATGATTCTTCCTACTTTTTACAAAATAAACTTTAAGGCCTCATTAACAACAAAAATGACATCATTAAGCTTTATTTATTTTGGTCTAACATTTTATATAATATATAATAAAGAAGATCAATTTATGAAAGTCAACTTCATCACAAATACTTATATTTAATTTTTATCCAAATGTGTGAAAATAGTGAATATGGCGTTTGATCAGATTTGCCTCCCATCATTTTTTTTCTGAGTTTGCATTGTGTGTGTGTGTGCGTGTGTGCGTGTGTGTGTGCGTGTGTGTTCTCTCCGCTGCAATCACTTTCCACCTGATGAACTCGTCATGTGACCTGTGTTTAGGCAACGTGTAAGCAGGAGGACACCTACAGCACATGGCACCGTGTGTGTGTGTACAGTTCCAGCTGTGTGTGTGTGTATACATTTGTGTTTGTTCAGTGCCGGGCGTGCCCGTCCTCCTCCTTTGTACTCGGCCCATCTGGAAGCACCAGTAATCTCCTTCACCCGACTCTTCACACGCTTCCGCTCTCCTTCTCGTCTCGCTGCTCTTCTTCCTTGTCCTCCGCTTCTCTTTCCCTTCTTCCTCTCTTCCACAATGGCCGACCTCTTTGGCTTTCTCGCTGTTTACCCAACACGCTGACGGCCTCCTCCCTCCCTCCCTCCTCCCTCGCCCCTCTCCCCCTCCCTCCTCTCTGGCTCCTGCACATGCACGTCTTTGTTTGTGCTCATCTGACTTGAAAATGGTTCCCAACGTCCGGTGGGGCTGCAGAGTGAGACTGCGGGCGTTGGGGTCTGTGGATGCTGATGTGCTCACCTTTACAGAGGGTGTGGAGGGGCTGGGAGGATGAGGAAGAGGAAGAAGAAGAGGGGAATCCCCACAAAGAGACCCTGCACACTGCTGTCCTAATAAGATAATATCAGAGTGATTGTTTCAAGCACATTAAAGTGAAATTATAAACCTTAACTTGCTCTTATTGTTGAGGGAGGAGATCTGCAGCCGTGTTTCCCTGCAGCATACGTGTGTGTCCTCTCTGGAGTCGGTACTTGTGGTGGGCGCAGTATGTAAATCCTTCAGTTTGTAGTCACAGGACAGACTAAAGTCAGAGTTTAGTGTGCATGCAAGTGGACTGACAAAACATACAAACAGGACAGCTACATTTACATGCACAGCAGCGGTTGGACATTAGTCTGACTCCGACCGTGAGTCAAACTAATGTACAATTGGAAAACCGCAAGCCGTTGTCTGACAAAAGACCTTAATCGTTCTAAACTCTGTCCGGCTCAAACAGGAAGCTGTAAACGCACACGTTGCTCAGAGTTTTCATGATCAATGGCTCCAATGCTCCTCATATCCAGGGACCATAATCTCTGCTGCTGTAATGTAAAGCATCTTACTGTCATACAACTTTCAGCTAGCTTGCGAGTTAGCTAGCAGTTAGCCAAAGCCGTAGTAGCAGCTAAACTTGAGGGACACACGCCTGAGGGACGAGTGAGTTTGTTTGGAAAGACGAGCTGGAGTCTCCTGCATGTCAACAGGGTTATGTATGTAGGACGTATGAACGCTGTAAACATCTCAGTTTATTTATCTCAGACTATTGACAAGCGTGTTCATGCACCTACGGGACATTTAGAGCTTCTCTCCCACCTGCACGTCATCAGACTGTGGGAGGAAACCGGAGCACCTGGATTGAACCTGAGCAGACAAACTGATGCTGGGAGGAGAACCACAAAGGCCGGGTTCACTTCTGCCATTTTACATTCTATCCTATTCCCTTACTTCTCCTGCTCTTCACTCCGTAAACTCTAAATGTGTTGTGCCTTCAAGCTAACACAGAAGAGTAGCAGCAGATCAAACCTGTCCTTCATTTACTAACTTGATGCTTTGCCACAGATGTGAAAACACACAAGGAATCCCTCCAGATTTAGATATAAAAACAAATAATAGGATTGGATTGCCACAGCATTGGATTTCCCAGAATTCCATGTGTGAAGCTTCCCAAATGGTCAAAAACAATGTTTCGCAAAAGGGGATAAGATCTTGATCTCTAAACTTTTGCATCCGTCACAGTCGGCGCTAAAGAGGCCTGCAGAGGGACGGACGGACGGACAGATGTAGGAGACAGATGTGTGTGTCTGTATATGTTTATATATGAGAGAGGGAGAGAGGGGGCGAGCGTGCTGCCGGGTTAAACGCAGGTATTATAAGTGGCTTGCTCCACGATGACCAAGTAGGTCAAGAGAATCAAGGCGGGGGTGAAGGGGCTCACGGAGCTGTGAGGGGAAGGTCAAGCGTGAAATCCCTCCCTCCTTGCCACTGTGACCCCCCAGGGAGAAGCTCAGAGTAAGCAGTGAAGCTGTGTGTGAGAGTGTGTGAGTGAACACCGTGATAACGTGTTCAGTGTTAAACCACACATCATCATCATCATCCTCATCACATATGCATTGCTTACATTGAGTCAGTTGCGTTAAGTTGGGGTTCAACTTAGACGAGACTTTGCAGTGGTCACCAATAGCAACCAGACCTTGATTTAGCTTCCAGTTTGGAACCGGCTAATTACTGGCCCCCTTGTTGCCCCCCTTTGTATCGGCGCTCCCACTCACCAGTAGGAGTCCCTAGTGAAGCGACGGAGATGAAGACCCCGACCAGCTAACACACAAACAGATAATTATATTCATAGAAACATGCGACTATGGATATGAATGTATTCCTGTCGTGCTCATTTCTGATTGGAGTAGCAGTTGACGGAGGCGTAACTCGGCCCGGGACGTAGACGCGCCTCTCCACATGCTCCATCTTAGACTCGCACATTTGGCTGTTCCTGGAATCCTCGCTTGAAATCAAAATGTCAACCTTTTCACAACAACTACAAGAGCTCCTTTGCTTGTATTTAAATGAGGGAGTCTTTGTGCTGGCTGGTGTGGGATCACCTCACTGGGCTTCTCCTGAAAAAAACACCGCATTTTGCTTCGCTGGCGTGTACACAGGCGATGTGTTCACTGGCTGATGCAAGCGGGGGACAATATTACGTCACACAGACCAGAGAACACCTGAGAAGACCCTCAGAGCCCCACGGCCTCAATGTCCAACACCTGTGTCCATGTAGAAGAGCCTAGTTTGACACACGTGTGCTTAAAATGAGAGATAGAGACTTTAATGCATAACACAGGTGTAACAATCCTCCTTTATCCTTGTTTAGCCTCACGTTTTATTGACCTAATTATGTTTATAAGTGTACCGGCTTTCTATATGCATCTATAAAACATTTAGTGACGTCTGCGATCATGTTTATGGTTTTAACTCTCATCCTTATGACCTGAGGAGTTCTAAATACTCCCAGTTGAAAGTAATCATGAGGTCTGCGTGAGTGTCAGTGTGCAAGTTTAGACGTGTGTGTGTGGGTGTGTGTGTGTGTGTGTGTGTGGGTGTGTGTGTGAGTGTGTGAGCACCCTCCAGTGCGGCGGCTCATCCTGTCACACCCTGTCGCCTTCATGTCACCGCTGCACACTGGCCGATTTTCTCGCCCTCTCTCCAGCTCAGCGCCCAGCAGCAGCAGCAGCAGCAGCGACACTCCCACTGCCACCGGCTCTCAGCTTCTGTTCACGCCGGCGACTCGCCTCTCTTTTGTGTCTCTCTGGAACTGTCGGCTTTATTTAGCTGTGGCATCAATAATATACATTAAACACAAAGGGAATCGCTTCATCAGTCGATTTCAGTCTCAAACTCACTCTTAAATGAGAAGTTGTCAAAAAAGAGGATTTGACCTGCAGGCTTCACTGCTGGAGCTCTTTTCTTCTTCTGTGGTGCACTTTTGTTCTTCTTCTTCCTCTTAGATACACTAATCTAATAAAAACATACAGTTTGTTGCCGTGGTTATAATCTTTGAAATCAGATAAATCAATCACTTCTCAGAATCAAAGAGCAGAATGCAGAGCAGTCTTGATTTAAAATGATTAAAACATATATTTCCTCATTGGGAGGATCTGAATCATCTGATGAAGCATCGTCCACACTACATCATTAAACACATCAGTCAGAATCTAAGGTTTTTGTGTAACTGAGTCCAATTCTCTCAAACTCAGACTCAAACTGATTCAGCCTGCAATGTCTAAAAGCCAAACTGACCGACACCTGCTGCTCTTCACAGCCGTACATCATCATCACCCTCGTCTATGTGACAGACGGGCTTTAGAGATTGATTTCTCCTGTGTGTGTGAAGGTGTCGCTCAGCTCCAGGCCTCAGTAAGGAGCCATTATAAGTGATGACTCCTGGGTTTCCTCTGGCGTCTCCTCTGATGGTTCAATAGCATTTTTAAATAAAAATAAAGCATCTTAAATATACGTGAACCCTTATTTTCTTGTGCCTGTGTGTTAACAAAATGGATGACAGTCTTCTTGACGGTCTTCTTTCCATGGCGACTTGTTACGCAGTTGTGATTGAATGAATAATGCAAATCAATAAAACTTTGTTGTGTTTGTTGGAGGCCTTGATGCTTTTGATGCAACGTTGTTAGAGAAACTGGCTGCAGGTGATTCAGCTTGTTTCTACGGCGACCTTTCCATCGTTTCTCCCTCTTATTAATGCTCAACCTGTGCAGCTTCACCTCATATTGCAGAAATGT
Source organism: Genypterus blacodes (assembly GCF_046128005.1). Classification (NCBI taxonomy): domain Eukaryota; kingdom Metazoa; phylum Chordata; class Actinopteri; order Ophidiiformes; family Ophidiidae; genus Genypterus; species Genypterus blacodes. The sequence continues at coordinate 4,791,284 of NW_027466864.1, read as the reverse complement.
AAAGTTAGCACGTCCTGTGTCTTCAGCGTTTTTAGCCTTAAACTGCACATCGGCTCGTTGCTGCAGCTCCAGTCTAGCAAACGTCAGCACCCATGCAAATACAGGGAGTCATGGCAACGTCGCATAGCAACCGGCTGGCTAAGATGATCTGAGAGTAGATAACGAAGAAGTTAAACATATCTTGTTGTCTCTTCTCGGTTCAAGATTAACATGTTTATGAAAAAGTTCCATGATTTTTCAAAAATCTTTACGATATTTCATCATTTTTTAAAGCGTGAAAATAAAAATATTTTTCAGAATTTTCACAGTTGTAGAATTGCTGGTAGGGACATTCAAACTCCCAGCATGCACACCATCCATGTGAGTGAGTGAAAGTGTGTGTGTGCGTATTAGTGAGCGGGAGGCGGGCCTGTTGGCGGACTGGGTCAGCGGGCAGAAAGGCGGTGGGCCGACCCGGGAGCCGCAGCCTCTACTGGAGGTCAGGGCAGAGAGGATGAAACCTGTCATTAGGGAGGTGAGGGGAAGAAAGCTCTCGGTGGGGGGGGCATTGTCCTGGGGGCGGGCGGGTGGGACGGCTCTTTAGTGCCTCAAATAACACGGCCCCTGGCAGCCATTGTCGCCCAGTGAAAGGGCCCAATGGGGGGGTCACAGGGGTGAGGGGGCAATTCTGAACAGTGGTCAGTGGGAGAAAGGAGTCCTGCGTGGGTGAGGAGGGGGGGTGCTGAGTGGGCAGGGTGGGGGAGGGGGTGTTCTGGGGAGAAGGGGGAGGGGCTTTTATATAGTTGTTTTCCTCTCTTTTGTTGACAGCTCATCCAGAACCAGGATCCTACGGTTTGCCGAAACCTTAATGGATTAATCAAGCATGTGTGTGTGTGTGTGTGTGGGTATGGGTGTGGGTGTGTGTGTGTGCCATCCCCATCTCCTTTGAGTATTGTGTAAGCATCTACTTTGTGTCCCTTTTGCATGTGGGTGTTTGTATATGTGCAAAAAACGTGTTTGTAGCCTTATTTGTGTGTGTGTGTGTGTGTGTGTGTGTGTGTGTGCACTCTGAGGCTTCTTCAGTTTCCTAGTCCTGCAGCTGTGTGTGTGTGTGTGTGTGTGTGTGTGTGTGTGTGTGTGTGTGTGTGTGTGTGTGTGTGTGTGTGTGTGTGTGTGTAGGTGTGCGCGCTAGTGTGTGTGTGTGTGTGTGTGTGTGTGTGCGTGTGTGTTTGTGTGTGTTTGTGTGTGTGCATGCAGGTTGAATAGGTTGACATGCAGGCCAGGGGGCTCAGTGCAGAGTCAGGACCTTTCACTCGTCCGAGTGTTTTAAGAGGACGGGTCACACACACAGATAATGGAGAGACGGACAGAAAAGACCAAAGAGTGAAGTTTTCCTCTTTACTGGAGGAGGATGGAGTCTTTGACGGCCTGTCACTTCTCTGTCACAACCATATATAAATCGCCATGACAACTTAAGATGGTGGTTTCATTTGCAACCTGTTCCATTCTGGATTCATACGAGTGTGACATCTTATTGACAGAATACAATTATACATCAACATAATGAAATATTTAAAACATTTACGTTTTATTTTTTATTTTAAAGGATTTTTTTTAATGAAAGCAGAATTCTATGCAGCTCTTTTTGCTGCACATCTTGGCCCAAACTCACTCAGTCAATAAAATGTGTGTAACAGAAATTTGTGATTTATTTCTCCCTTTAATTTTGAAAAGTCCAGCACATTTCCTGTCATTTCCCTCCATTTCTGACCCCCAAATGTTTCTTTTATAAATAGTTCCTACATAAACATTCATCCTGGTGTCCTCCTCTGTCCTAATGATGTATACTTTACTTTATACGCCAAAGCTGTTCCCACAACAACAGCACCTAATAAACTGATAAACTGGACCAATTACTGACTCCATTAGGCGGCTTTCATCCAATCCCAAAGCACTGATGACTTTAGAGGGCCAATAAAAGTGCTGGGTTGCGACCCTGACGTGAAGGGACCTTAACAAGGAGAACGAGCGGGGGACAAGCAGGGGTCAACAACATCTCACACTTGTCACACCCGGGTGTCAAAGTGTGTTTACATCTCACTCGTCTGGGAAAATGCAGCACTCACCTATTGGGAATGAGCTGAAGGGAAGGGTTAAAAAGTGAAGAAAGAATAAAGTCAATTCATTTATTAACAATAAAGAACTGACGCTGTAAATTATCAGTGCACCTTTATTTTCCTTGTGTGTTCTTACATTTTTTTTACTTTAAATGTATTTTAATAAACTTCATGGAGGATTTATTCACAAAACCATTTTACAATATTTTATTTTGAAGTTCTAAACTCTTAAACTTTCAAATCATATTCCTGAAAACAAGTTCTTCATTATGACTAAGTGTAGATTGTGGATAAATGCATAACACAGCAGCTGTAGTGACTAAGTGTGTATTACAGGTGAAGTTGTGTATTGGTGCGTTAGAGAGGCGAAGAAATTAACAGCAGGCGTCATAACAACAGCAGGCCTCATTACTGACGGGGCCCGAAAGTGTTACAAGTCGCATTAGAAGAGAAAATGGAGGAGAGGAGGAGGAGGAGGAGGAGGAGGAGGAGGAGAGAGGCCGGCCTGATCACTTTCCCCGCTGACTTCACAGGAGGGAGGGAGGTAAAGATCACAGCTCCAGCAGCAACATCACAGCCGCCCTCCTCCTCCTCCTTCTCCTCCTCCTCGCCCTCCTTCTCCTCCTTCTCCTCCTCCTCCTCCTCCTCCTCCTCCTGTCGCCCTCCTCTGCCTTTTTGACAGAGGACCCGGGAGTTGTGGGGGGGTTCAGGTTCCTCTCCTCTCTCTGCCCACTGGGCTATTGAAGGAGTGACGGATGGCTTCATAAGGAGACGTGATCCATCTCTCATCCCGTCTCTCTCTCTCTCTCTTTCTCTCTCTCTTTCAATCTCCTTCGTTTTCTGTCTGCAGCTCCTTTCAAGTCTCTCAATTTGATGTCAATGATAAGCAGATTTTCCTTTGCTCTCTCTCTCTCTCCCTCTCTTTCTCTCTCTCTCTCTCTCTCTCTCTCCCTCTCTCTCTCTTAATGTCCTAAAAAGTGAAAAAAGGAGGGAACATTTCTTTATTCTATCTTTCTCTCTTTTCTGTCTTTCACTATTAATTTATTACTTTTCTTTCTTTCTTTCTTTCTTTCTTTCTTTCTTTCTTTCTTTCTTTCTTTCTTTTGTATTTATTACTCTCTTTTCACTTTTCCTTCCCTTTCTCCCCCCCTCCCCTTATTTCTTCCCCTCTCCCTCTCTCTCTCTCTCTCTCTCTCTCTCTCTCTCTCTCTCTCTCCCCTTTCTTGCGGCTGAAGGAATGTTCTCTCCTCTGTCTCCTTCCCTCTCTCTTTCCGCCCGAGGCTGGGGACAGATGTGGAGGCCTTGCTTTCCCAGCATTCCCTGGGGAGGGTAAGGGACAGGTCTTAACACCCTGCCGCAGAGGGGAGGAGGAGGAGGAGGAGGAGGAGGGGGAGATGGCGGTTTGTTGTCTGAGGGGTCATGTATTGGGAGTCAAGTGATGCATAAGTAATGTATTGTTTGGGCTGATCGAGGGGAAGGAATTTACTGGATTTGTCTGTAATTGGGTTATTTTCCTTTCAAACAGCTTCTAAAACAAAGAGCGGGGAGGTTCAGAGGCCGACTGCAGCGTGAGAAACTCTACACAAGTCTCTCAAATGTAAAATCATCAACTTTAACTTCAGAATGCTTGTTGCTTCAGTGAAATCTGTCTTTACCGGTCGATGTTCCAGTCCTGAGTTACGTTGTGTTTGGTGTTCAGCTTGTGTTTGACCAATCAGCTCGCGTTTAATGAGACTCCGCCTTAATTCCCCCCCTCACGCATCTTCTGACAACAAGGATTTGATTGGTCAGTAACTAACTAACTAACTAGCTAACTGAATAACTGAATAATTAACTAACTAACTAACTGAATAATTAACTAACGAACTAACGAACTAACAAACTAACTAGCTAACTAGCTAACTAACTAAAAATTACGAGACCATTTGGTGACGCACATTGATGCCAAACAGTCAGTACGTTTACATGCACTTTAAACTTTGGTTATTGTGCGATTAAGGCAAAAAAAACATTTTCTAACGCCATGGTTTCACCTTAATCCGATTCAAATCAGCCCAACTCAAAATATGCTCACTCAAATCGCATACATCGATTTATCCAAGCATGTACACGTCTTAAACAGAGTGTGACGCCTCCTTGTGCTCATATATATGTAAACGTGTGATCTCCTACATCTCCCCTCCAAGTCGCTTTGTTGCCTTTAATCACAATGAGGACAAACCTTCAGAGTACGCTGTGTGGAGCGCTAAGGCTAACACTAAGGCTAACGCTAGGGCTAACGCTACGGCTAAGCCCTGCTGGCCCTCAGCTTCTCCCTCCGCAGGCCCGTGGAGTGACAGCACAGCGTGGACTCACTGCCAGGAGCCATTCAAGCCTCGCGGCCCGCAGGCGTGAAAATGGGCTACATTTAATCAGCCACGGTGGAGAGTTTAAAGAGAGGGATCAAGAGAGCTTTGTCTTATTGGATTGGCTACAGTGTAGGGGTCTTGCGCACAGAGACATAACTAGTTAAAGGCACGTCGCTCGCTAACAAACTAACTCAGACCACATGGCGCGTCCTTCAGTTTGCCAGATCGTCCAAATCAAAACGTTTGTTGGCTTTTTGTGTCGTATCTTGGACTTTTGAGAGCTCGCTGAATTTATACAGTTACACTCAAAGATGATTTTGATGGATTCGCCAGTCAATCATTTGATCCGTGTCGTAAAAAGCGGAAAAAAATCCAGAAGAAGTCGGCTTTTGTGTGTCGGAAGCGCATGAAGTGAGTCACACATACTGTGGTCCGATTCTTTCAGCCTGTCTGTACATTAGAATTTCAAGCTTACGGCCATGGCAATTCTTACCAATACAGTAAGGCCATAGAAGACGGAGGCGACATTCAGAAAAGGGCCAGTGCAGTCAAACAAAGCAGTAAATCAAGTGGCTTGACACATGCTCGCCAGACAGTTTGCCGTTTGTCACAGCGGCTGAATGGAACTAAAAGCAAAGTTGTAGACGCATCGGGGTGATCGGCATTGCTCAGATGCTGCACAAGAGGCCTTTTCAGACAGCTGCAACACTGATTACATTGTGCGAAGGCCAATCAAAGGGGAAAATGACGAGAGCAGTCACGCCGGACACACACAATGCACAAATGGCAGCGGTCAGATGGTGGAGGAGAGAGGTGGCGCTCCGGGGTTTCTGAAGATGCACTTTGGGATAGCGGGTCAGATGGATGGGAAACGCTCGCGCATAATGCACAGCGTGCGGCCAAGATGTGATAGCCGAGTGACCGCAAATCACCGCCGATGGGTTCCGCTGAAATAATGGACGGGTGGTCGCTCTGGAGATGTGACGCCACGAGCTGTGTCATTGTGGCGAGGACGGCGTGTAGCAGTTTGACCTTAACTAAAGACGTAGAGAATCATTCAATCTAAGCGCTCACCTGTGTGTTTGTTTCACTCGTACACACACACACACACACACACACACACACACATACCAGCGTTATGAGGACTTTATCAGCCTTACAATCTATTTCACTAACAATGTAAGACGGAGCCTAACAGATTTTAGTTTAAGTAGGTTGTGTGTGTGAATGTCTGTGTGTGTGTGTGTGTGAGTGTAAAAAACAAACTAAAATGTACAAACTAAACATGTTTTAGTGCCACTAAAAGCAAAGTTCATGTTGCTTTACAGTCATTTGTGGATGTGTGTTGTGTAAAGATATTTGAGGAGGGGAGGCTGTAGTTTAACTTTAATGTTAGTCCAAACACACACACACACACACACACACACACACACACACCCACACACTCACACGCTGACACCACATAAACACAGTGTCCTGCGTCTCACTTTCTGGTGATGATCCTGGTGGCCTCTTTCCTCCTTTCAAAGCTTTTATACTTTGATAGTTGGTCTCTACGTGTGTGTGAGTGTGTGTGTGTGTGTTAAAGAGGTACCCCTACACACAATGACTTACACACCGTTACCTACAAATGAAGAGTCATTGTGATCATGCGTCTCATGAGAACTGACAAGAGGGTCCTAAACAGGAATCAGTGTGTGTGTGTGTGTGTTATATGTGTGTGTGGTGTGTGTGCGTGCCCGTTCGTGTGTGTGGGAGGGTTGCTAGAACAGGGGATTTTTTGTGTTGGGGAAGAGAGAGGCTTGGGCACTTCATCTTCTCTTCTGTGCACTGCCAAAAAGGGCAAAGGTCAAAAGTCAGGGCGATTGGAGAATTCCGCGCTGCATGCCGACAGATCGGGTTTCAAGGGTGGGGGAGGTTTGGTGGATATGCCCTGGAGGGATAGGTGCCTGTGTGTTTGTGTGCATGAGCGTGTATATTTGAATGTGTCCCGAACGTGCGTGCGTGCGTGTGTGCGTGTGTGCGCTCACATACGTGTTTATGCGTGAGCTTGTTCGGGCGGCCCGTCCGCTCCCCTCGCAGCATTTGGAACTTTCTCTTGATGTTGGCAGCTCGGTGGGAGACCGGGCCGTCACGAGACACACACCTTAAACCGCCTGACCTCCGTGTCACGTCGGACCGCAGCTTTACGGCTTCTATTCCAAAAATGCTTCAGATCCATTTTTGGGTGGTTGATCAATCAGCCGGATGCTAAGATGTCACAGTGTTTGCGAGGAGAGAATTCCTCCCAAAACGCAACTTTGATTTTGGTTGATCGTGCGCTGGCTTGTGTGTAACCATGACGTGGATGGCATTGATTGCGGGAGGACGGCGGAGAGTCGGTCGGCCTTTTGTGCCCCAAGTCACCGTGTTTACTGTACATGCAAATAAAAAACGTCACAGTAGTCGGCGATTTCAAATATATGAAAACCGTAGCTGGATGGAAATTAGCACTGACTTACTGAACAGACCCTTTTACTTAAGTATGCAAATAATCCATTGGCTTATTTCACCTCAGCATGCTCTTCATCACACAGCATTAAGCAAATGGAACCAGAAGGAAAACTACGTCTAAAGTACATCCCTCATATTGTTTCTTTTCATGTAAATCATAAGTATTTTAAGTTCTTTGTTATTTGCCGACTACATTTCACCCAAATCGCTCCGGTTTTACCAACAAACAATGTCAGTGACCCAATTTGGAAAACATTTCATTCTGAGTTGGATTGCAGTACACACACTGATCAGAGTACAGTGGGAATATAAACATATTGGTTGCACATTTTTTCATTTTTAAGACACAGCATTGTTAAACTGTTTAAAGCAGCAGGGCAAGGTTCCATTAATCATTTAGTTAATTTGACGTTTTCCCTCCACCGTCACAGTGAAGCGTTTCAAACACGCATTCCAAACTGAGATCAGAGCGCCGACCGAAATGTCCGGAGTGCTGAGACGTGCGTGAATGAAAACACCGCTGCAGCTTCTTTATAACCAACAAAACTTTTAACACCTCCCTCAGTGAGAGTTTAAACTGTCGAGTCAACCGCAATCAATCCACCGCGACAGGCTGGGTTTAAACATTTAGCAGAAGGTGCAGTCATTCACGTGGTTTGACATGCAAAGGAGTACAGACCTCAGCGAGCAGCGGCTCCCATTGTGGCCTTTGTAAATGATCATTAACGAACATGTGCTCCCGGCCTCCGGTGGCTCCCGGGGAGCCTGGACAGATCACCACAGCTGCGTTTCTATTGTGCTTACCCACGGTGCCGAAAAATAACACAACACCCCGGCTCTGGCTATGTGCTGGAATTTATTGTGTTTACTTTCTTAGGTGTAAGGAAGCGAGGGGGCTTTTTTTTTTCTTTTTCCTTTTTTTAAACCGGCACGTAGGAAACATTTAGAGGGTTAACGAGAACGCTTTTATAAAACTTAAAAAGAGTGAGTGATTTATGTGGGTATGACTGTGTGCATGATAAGGTTACATGGAAAAGTGAGTGTGTGTGTGTGTGTGTGTGTGTGTGTGTGTGTGTGTGTGTGTGTGTGTGTGTGTGTGTGTGTGTGTGTCTGTGTCTGTGTGAGCTTTGCAGGGAAGCGCTTTGGAAAGTGTTTCAGTGTTGACACATCAGTACAAAAGGCGGTTACTCAGCTCTTATACAGCTCTGTCCCCAGGCCGTGTCTGTGGGTTACATACATACAACACAGAAACGAGACCAGAAAGCTAAATACTCAATAAATGAATCAAAATAAAGACATTTTGTGTGCCGATTCTTCCTCGTAAACGTAAACTTCTAGCTCTCTGTACCGGACGCGGCTCAGGGTGCTTGAAGGCGGCCGTGAGAGGCTCGTGACAAAGCCTATACATTGTGGAAATCACAATCCGATCTCTTTGTCAGCTGTTTTGATGTGACATTACAGTTCACTCTACTACACAATATGTGAATTGTAGATTCATGCCTTTGGCACCCTGGAGGTTTTTGCGGTTTTTGTGGTGGGCAGAGGAAGTGCCACGCTCGGTGTCCAGCGACCAGAACAACGAGGCCTCTCTCCTTCTCTCTGCCTTCTCCAGGGGCCAAGAGAAGCAGAGGAATCACAAGGAGGACAAGAGAATCAGCAAATTCGTCCAAAGCGTGTTGGTTGAACTTTATGACGACTCTCGCAGCAAATATTAATACGGACGATAACGAATGAGAGCAATCATCAGACACTGGCCATAGCTCGGTGTGTGTGTGTCTGTGTGTGTGTGTGTGTGTGTGTGTGTGTGTGTGTGTGTGTGTCTGTGTATGTGTGTGTTTGTGTGTGTTCACGTGTGTGTGTGTGTGAACACGAGAACAGGTGTTAGTGTGAGGACATGTGTGTTATAGAGCTGTTGTTACTGTGAAACAAAGACCCTCCTAGAATTAGAAGTGTGAAATAAGCAGAGATGGCAATCCCAACTATAGGCACACACACACACACTCACACACACACACTTACAAGCACACACACTTTCTATAGGGAGAAAACAGCAGAAGTCCCAGCCTCTGCTCCAGCGTTTCTCTTTTTTCCTCGCTGGTCAGGGACGGTGAAAGAGTGCAAACGAGTCATTGATGGATCGGATGGGGCAGACTAAACGTGGGGCTTGACCTCCTCACCCCTCCCTTTTTTCCACTCCCGGGGCTGTTTGTGCGGAGCGTTCGGATCAGGACCGGCTCTCAGGGCCTAATGGAGGCGACTCGTTTTCGAGGGGGCTCGCGTCTTTGAAGCTGAGCCCGTTAACAATGCCTCCTTTCTGTGCCGGGGTGAGAATTGGCCAGCAGGGTTCCAGCGAGAGGGGAAAATGTAAACTGAGGATTAGCCGGACTAATGGCCCCGACTTGTCGTTGATGTTAATTAGCGTTAATTAGGGCCCCTCTTCATTAGCAGGCTGGAATGAGAGGGTGTGAGCAGGGAGGTTATGGTGCTGGGTGTGTTTGGCACTGTAGCTGGAACAGACTGGAAACCCGGATACACAGGCAAGCTCACACACACACACACACACACACACACACAAGTCTGAGTACATCATCTCAGCAGTGTGTGTGTGTGTGTGTGTGTGTGTGTGTGTTCGTGTTCAGCTTCCTTCTGTGTCGTTGCTTTTGTTTCTTTGATTTCACTTTGATTGGTTTGATCTATTCAGCCATCTTCTACTCTAGTGGACAAAACAAGAAGACGCCATTCAAGTACCTTTCTTTGCACAGGCCTAAAGGGAATCCCCCCCCCCTGCCCTGTGTGTGTGTGTGTGTGTGTGTGTGTGTGTGTGTGTGTGTGTGTGTGTGTGTGTGTCCACTGATCCTGGAGAATGACAGTGGTAGGATTTGGCATCGGGATCTCTTTCCTTCCTAAGGTTCTATGCTGAGACATAATCGGCCACTTTGTCGGGTCGGTTAACCCTGTATTGTCCTGGAGGCCCCATTGAGCTCCGGTGGCATTCAGCTTGCTAGTATCCCCCCCCCCCTTGCCTATGCACAGTATACACACACACACACACACACACACACACACATTCAGGAAATGGGTGACACTTACACATGCACACAAACACACAGAGGGCACGTCCTGCTGCACGCTACCTGAGGGTTGTTTTTGCTTTGACATGCTCGGCCACCCCTTCCACCGGACTCAATCTGAGGCTCCGTGTCCCAGCAGGATTCGGTGGTGTGAAATGCAGGGGGGGGGGGCACAGTTTGCTGCTGGTGGGAGTTAAGAGAGAAGAAGGCCAGCGGGTGAGGGGGAGGAAGGGGGAGAAGGGGGTGAGACGTTTCTCCTTGGCCAACACCTGGTATCACTTTATTAACCCTGGGCTGTCTTGACCCCTGAGAGCCAAGGAACAGCGGGGCCAAAGGGGGCCAAAGGGGGCCGGGAGGGAGCTGGGGTGGGGGGTTGGAAGAAGAGAAGGGGTGCAGGAGGGGGGGCGGGGGGGAGTGGACGTCACCGCGCCGCCTTTGAAGGGGGAAGCGATGCCCCCTCGTCGGAGCCTCTTGCGATGACTTTACCAGTACCGTGACCCCCCCTGACCCTGACACCCCCCCCCCCCCTCCCCACACACCACCACCACCCACCCACCCAATCCAAAAAAACGCTCCTCTCTCTCCGCCTGCAGCTGCCGGCTCTCATTGGCCGCAGTGACGGAGGTGAAGAGGGAGTGGAGGGGGGACGGAGGGAGGGAGAGAGGGGAGAGAGGGAGAAGGAAGGGGGGAGCGGCAAGAAGGGGGCCACGCTAAAGGTCAACTGTTGGTCAGAGGTTTTTATTGGGAGAGCAGGAGGGAGGGAGCGAAGTGGGAGAATGCGTTAAAGACCACCGTCTGAGATTTTAACTGCAGGGAGGGGAATTTGGCCTTTTTCCACCCTGAACACACGTTTAGCAGTCAGACGACGGCGTCCGGGGGCAAACCTGTGCTGGCGGCTCAATGTTTAAGTACAGAGAAGTTAAGTTGAGTTGCTTCAGGGTCATTTTCAACCTCTGCAGCTTAGGTTTATGATTCGGGGAGGGGTTTTGTACGCTGGGTGAGCTGCTGCAGGGCGAGGGAAGGGCAAAAGTTGACGATCAGCACAGAGAATATCCTCGCACGCATCGGTTATTCATGGTATTCAACGTCTCCAGGGTCGTGTAATTACTGTCGGATGGTCGGCCGGTGGAAATTCCATCAGCAACGCGTCATACCGGAGGATTACCGCTGATCCAATCAGACGTTAGGATTGGTCCGGGGCCAGTCTGAAAACCCTTTATGAGCCTCTGATTAGCTGCTGGCATGGTCAATAGGGATTCGAACTCCACAAATAGAAGCTGTAGGAACAAGTCAACTCGTCTGACCTTTCATTGAGGATCATCAAGACGCTCGCTGAGCTTGCTGGCTCACCTGTACTTCTCTTCTCTCACTTTGAGACGCAACAGAACGTCTTGATTTGTGTGTTTTCTGATCAGAACGCAGTGCAGTTACAGATCTTTGAACAGCAATCAATACAGAGATCCAATATTTGATCAACTGGTTTAGATTTGTGTGTGTGTGTCATGTTCACAGGCTGTTCTTGTTCTGTCACAGATGTACAGTGGAGAAACAAAACTTGACACACAAACTCTACTGTGTGTATGACCACATATGCAACATGTACAATATTATTTGTATACATTTATAATAAATATATGTTTTATAAATGTGTAGCTGATATATTTAACTATTTTATTTAATCTATCTATATTTAATTCTAATCTTTCATTTTTATATTTATTATGTATAAATCTTTAAATCCATGCAGATGTGTGTGTTGAACGACAGAACACACACACTTTGTCATGTCTTCTGTGTTTGTATGTAGGTTGTGATGTCATTAGATTATTATATATTCTGATTGATCATTCTGCTATATGCTATACATGTTTATCATTTGCACGTATAGAAATATATGAGTGGATCATTTCCATGTACTTTACATGCATCAGGCTAAACTTCATCACCTGTCAGGAGGAAGCCGCTCGGTGCACATGTGCATCCAGAGCACACACACAGGAGACGCTTGTGTGTGGTTCGTGGGGCGGTCGCAGCGTCGGAGCTTCTCCCTGTGGGGTCACAGATTACAGGCTTCCCCTGAGCGCCGTTTGGCTCCGATCCAGACTCCCGGTCCACGACCTGGAAAACAGTGCGAAACACAAGGTTATCTCCTGACCCAACCTCTGCGATGCAGCGTCAACACTGTTCTGCTGCGAGCGGGTCCCGACCACAGAGTCACAAGGGCTCAGCCTTCAGCCGAGGTCCAGAGGGGAATTTATTGCCCGATCGCATGACCGCAGTTTGGAGTAAAAAAAAAAATGGCAGTAAACATCACATTATGAAGGTGGAGGAGGAGGAAGGGAGAGAATCTGAGCGTGCCCCAGTGCAGCGCCTGGTTAAGTGCATTGGTCACACTCTGACGCCTGACACTTAATAATCTGACTGTTTGACCACAGGGATGCTTGTATGTTTCTGGGCCTAAAGAGGAGGGAAATATAAGTACAGGCACACAAATAGGAGCTTAGTAGATACTCAGACTTCACTGGAGTACTGAGTATTCCTGTTTTGTACGTCTTTCTACCTCTGCTCTCCTCTGCTCATGTCAGATATAGGCCATGCTACTAAACTCCATTCTTCTTTAGATTTAGATTAGATGCTTCTGTAGATTAGCAGCAGTAATTTAACTTTTAAGTACCTTTGGTTTAGGTACTTCAGGAGTATATATTTCTCCAGTAGGATTTGTGACCCGAGCAGTTTGCCGTGGTACGTTTTTTCTGTTTTCACTGTTTTTAAGAACTTTAGAACCTTTCTCCTTAAATGTACACAAACCCTAAGGTGTGTACAACAGAGCCACATCATAACACACACTAAGCTGTGATGTAAGAAGTGAAGGATCTTGTGTGAGTGTGGGATCTTACACCGTCACCTTCTTCCCCCTCTCTCTCTCTCTTGCCCCTTTCTCCCCCTCTCTCTCTCTCTCTCTCTCTCTCTCTCTCTCTCTCTCTCTCTCTCTCTCTCTCTCTCTCTCTCTGTAGGCATCTTTTTATGGAACTGACATTCCTGGAGTGGTCGAAACAGAAGCCCTTGTTTAGAGGCGAAACCCTCCCACCCTCTCCCCTTTTTTCATCTTCCTAGTTTTGGAGCCATAGGTCAAAGGTCGAGACCCCCTCCAGCTTCAGAGACATGTCAGGTCATGCAAGCCACATAGCATTCCCTGTATAGCCCCCCCCCCCCCCCCCTCACCCGCACCCTCGCCCCAGCAAAAGGCCCACCGCCTCTTAACAGTGACAAGCGCCCTTACACAAGAGGTGTGAGAGTGTGTGCGGCTGAGTAAGCGTGTGTGTGAGATTTTGAGAGATAGTGAGTAGTAGCGATCACATGAGGATTCTGCGTGGCTGAAGGAGATTTTTGAGATCCAGTCTGACAGTCAGGGTCCACATGTAAAGCTTCAAACCTTCACTGAGGCACAGAGTGATGCTTCATGTTACACAATAATAGGTATTAAAGTAAAGTAGGTGGTTGTTGGCTGCAGACTTTTCCCTTCCAGGTGTATATCTGAAAGTGGAGTCATCTTAAAGGAAAAACCTCGGAAAGGGACTTATAAGCGAGTGGAGTTATGAGGCATTGTGGGTCTTTACTCTGTCCTCCAGTGTGTTGTTGTTATTATTACAGTATGGAATTTAGGAGAAGCTGGAATGATAAAGTGTTTTCCTGTGTGAAATGATAAACTAATGTCTCCTCTGTCAGGATTCTGAGCCCCTTTAATGAAATAATGAGAAAATAGGAAATACACGGCTATAAATTCAAGAGGAGCTGAATTAAAACTGTCAGGATGCAATTAGGAAAACACCATAATTCCTCCAAATGGGGGCCAAAGTTGAACAGATAGCAAAATACGTGTCAAATGAAAATAACCAATTTTGGGAGTGTATCGCTGCCAAATGTCGAAGGTCACGAGACTCAGTGGGGCCTTCACTCGTGTCCTCCTCGCTTAGTCAGCAAAAAGAAGGCACCAGCGCCACGATCCCACCAGAAACGGGATGAAAAATGAGTTCTGAGACGCACAAACAGGGCTGAGATAGAGCAGAGCAAAAGACTGACCCCCTTCCAACAGATAAACAAATAACTAAATAAATCCTGGGGACGGCGGGGTGAGGGAAGCTTCCCCCGAGGGGTCAGAGCAGGAACAGATAAATCTCCCTTAAAGACGCCATGCCTCTGCACAGTTAACCTCTTAATCAACCCCAATCGGCCAAAGGAAACAGTGCTGACTTTCAAAACCATCGGCTCTGCGTCTCTGCACATTCACATTAACGCCACGGGGTGCACACACACACACACACACACTCACACATACACATTCAGGAGAAGTGTGTGTTTGTCTCTTACCGACGCATGAGAAGAGGTTAAGATAAGTACATTCATGCAAGAACTCTTTATGAGTACAACTGGGAGTTTCTTGTACTTAACTTAGGTATCGCCGTTATTTGTGACGATGCATTTCTCCTTTATTACCTTTCAGAGGTATTTTTACTGCTAACAGCTGTAGTTATTAGTCATTGTACCTTTTCTAAAGAGGCACGCGCGTCTCTGGAGCCGCTGGGTGAAAACCCTGTATCTCCGCCTCGTCTCGTCATTGTTCTTTGGAAGTTGTAGCATTCTGGAGATATTTGGCGTTCACTTCCCAGGTCTGCAGCCCTTTGACCGGACCCTGACGGATCCCTGTGCCAAACACAGCTGTAGTTGTGCGTACAGCCTCTAAAAGCTCGTCTACGTGAAGCTATGAGTTGAGTTCTATACAAATATATTCACTGTTGCCTCAGAAAGTGCTTCCCTGTGACACTTCACCCTGGAACATCTGTATGTAGTAAGTATTAAGAGCAAACAGCAGCCATCTTGCACCGTGTTGCCTTAAATAATGAGGCTGCTGTTTCAGTACATCCTCCACTGTACACACACACACACACACACAGACTGTACTCCATCCTTGTCTGTCCATCAGCGAGACTTCTTCAGAGACCATTGACCTCCTGCCAGCACGAGAGCTTTCAGATGGTTATCTGCTCTGTGCTCTCTGCTCATGCGCGACGCGAGCAGCAGACACAAACCGCACACAGGACCTCCTAACAAACATGTCACTCGCAGCTTTGCATTTCTATTTCGGCCCCGTGTGCTCAGGTTACACACAGTACCTGGTCTCCTTTTCCTCAATAGGGTCATATTTAGCATCAGCCCAACCACAGCGTTGCATTGTGGGCGCTGGTGTTGTCAGGCGGTCCATAAATTAACAAGTAAACCGGTGGCCTCTGCATTTCCTAGGCCATGGGCTGCAGTCATGTTTACCACCCCTTGCCCCCGCCCTGACACCCCCGTACGTCAGAGCCTCCTGCACCAGTTGGTCCAACCATCCATCACTGAGCATCAAATGGTGGTTACAAACAATTCTGTGCATTAAGTTTAACCCTACTTTGAGTACGCTGAGCAGGGGGGGGGTTTGCTGTGTGAACACAATCCAGGTTGTGTGGGGTTATCAGTCACAGATTCGGGGTTAAACTCACTGACAAACACTTTCTTACGACCGTCTAAACATTTTGTGCGATTGTGTGTGACTTTCAACGCCCGTTTGAGCCTAAACAGTGTTTGTGAGAGCTGTTTGACCCTAAGTGTGCTCGATATAAAGAGGCTTTTATTGGACACTTGAAGATGTCGGAGAAAAACAAAACGGCTCTCCGCTCCTCTGTTGGGCTTTCAGACCTCGATTGATTGCGATTTCGTTTCAGTGTAGCTTGTAAATAAACCAATAGAGTTTAAACTTAAGTCTGCTGATGAATAAGAGACATAATAATGTTTAAAAAAGTTGGTTTGGGATTCAGGAGAATGTGCAGATGTGTTAGAATATGAATGAGCGATGGTGTGTTCAAGTTGTAGTGAGAAAAATCAGAGATCTTCTTATGTTTATGTTTCCATGCCATTTCAACTGAAACTCAAAATTAAGAAATTAGAAAGTATGACACACACACACACACACACACACACACACACACACACACAGTGTTCTCTTCAGTGAGGCTGGACATCACACACATTAGCCAGGTTGATCCTCTTTTAATTAGCCTTCTCCGTGGAAATGTGGCCAAACTCTCCGCCTTCACTCCTAATAAGCCTCCAGTGTATAGAATTACACTCTAATCATTATTAGGCCCCCCAAAACCCCGCAGTGCCCTCGGTCACTCGCCTTCAGCTCATGGAATCTCCTAATAGCGAGTCAGGGGGCTAATTGGAAGACAGGTAAGGTTACATGTGACAGCAATTAAGCAGAGCAAGGGGCCAACAGCTCTTTGGCCCCGGGGCGCTGCACTCGCGGCTTCTAAGTGAGCTTTTTGTAACGGCTGGAGCAACCACAGGCAAGGAGGACTCAACAGACAGGAAGTGGATTCAGAAAGTTGCGAAAAATGGGTTTGTTACGCAGATAATCAGTCAGGGATCAGGCAGAGAGAAGGCAGAAGCCAAACAAGACAAAGATTGTGAAAAACAAGCAGGATCACACTGAGCAAGGGGACGAGCAATGGAATGCTTGATGAAGAGTACAGAGAGGAGCAGTCAAAGAGAGAGGGGGTCTCTCTCTCTCTCACACACACACACACACTGGGGAGGGAATGTTTAATGAGAGACAGGTGAGACTGTTCAGGACAGGTGACGCTCATCAGGGCGGGGCAGACAAGCACACGGGAGGGAAACACACAAGAGCAGGAAGTGAAGTACCTGAAACGAGAGGAGAGGGGAATATAACAAAATAAAACAGGAAACGGTGAATGAAAGCCAAGGAGCAGGCAGCCAGATGTGACAACTAGCTTTTTCTTTAGCTTTGAAAAAAAGATTAATTTGGATATGACTGATGTGGGACTGTGTTCCATTTTGTTTTTATAGCAGTAATGGGATTATCCGATCTATCTCATCTGTCCATGTGTGCTCCCTTATATAAAAGCCTATATTACTATTATCATGCATCACACTTTAAGCCATTTTACTGTACAGATAGATAGAAAGATAGATAGATAGATAGATAGATAGATAGATAGATAGATAGATAGATAGATAGATAGATAGATAGATAGATAGATAGATAGATAGATAGATAGATAGATAGATAGTGACAAATCAAGAGTCTATCTGGTAAATTAATCAGCCCTCCCCGCTGTTTTGGACGTGAAAACAAAAATTGCCTACCGGTGAACGCCTCACTGTCACTGTTAATTACCGCAGGAGCCTTTTGGGCGTCGAGTTCCAGCTGGTAGAAGCAGAAGAATAACACAACAAACCGACTAAACCAACACTTTCTTAACTGGTTAACAGTTTAAAGACTTTATGAGTCTCTCGGCGAGACTTTTGTCCCCTTTTGTGTTTGTCGATGCGGAGGTGAAATAAACGTGTTGGTGTAATATTTAATAGATTTATATTATTTTAGACATGGATTATTTTGTAACCATTTTGATTATTTTTGGTTGAGTATATAATGTTTATATGTTAATGTCCTCAGTTGACATCAAGAAAATAAACAATTAATTACATTTTATTTTATTTTCACCAACAAATCACACACAGGCCAACGAGAGATTCTTTTACATTCCTTTACATCCACGATGACGCAATGGATAATATCGCGCGTAAAAGTTCCATCACAATAGATTTTTATTTATTTATTCGCCAAACTCTGCGCTGATCGGTCTCCTCTTTAATCTGTTGTCTCCCTCTAACCCACTTTACGTTGCTTGTAGCTCAACAACCGCTCCTGTCCATCAAAGACGTCCTAATCGACGCTGATCCAATTAGAGGCCTTCTTACTTTCCACAAGATTTGGCGGCCAATCGCGGCTGTCCCTTCATCTTGCGCCTCCGCCACCAATGGGAGGGGTCGCGTCCTTATTTGGCAGTTAAGCCCTAATATGGATCGCCGCTGGGGGGGGTGGCAGCCGATCGAGGCAGTGTGTTAGTGACACTTTCCCCAAATTGCTGCTTTGGCTCGCAGAGGTGGGACAGAGACGGAGACAGAGACAGAGACGGAGACAAGACGGTTGGACGGCTGCAGTAACACACTCGTCCTGTGCGTAAACACGCTGTTATCTCCTTCTTCTCTCGCGTCGTCGCGCCTTTCCAGCGGGGCTTTGGAAGCTGCAGTGGGTCAGAAGAAGCTCAAACACTGACATTGCCGTCCGAACCTCACCGGCGGCGGAACCACCGGGGCACCGACTCTTTGGGGGCTGCGCTGTAATCTTCTTCTCCGGGAAATATGGTCAGTGTTCCCCCGAGCTATGCACCCAAGAGCCGCTCGTCTTAGATCCTCAATCCGAACGCGTGGGAGAGACCTTGGAGCGACCGAGTGAGAGACGCGACACTGCTGCGAGTAATCGATCATTTTGTTTACTCTTTTTATTATCTATAGACGCAGAACACACACACACACTCGCGCTGACTTCTGTCACATTGACTGTTTTTTGATTGACTTTTCCAAGAGGTTACACTCGGAGGAACAGCGTGTTTATGGATTGCTGGGCACCGAGGGGCACCGGGAGTTGTAGGCTGCGCGTAAATGCATCGATCATGACGAGACCCCGCCGTTTCTGTAAACTTTGATAGGCGTTTACAGACAATCAGCCGCTAATCCAGCAGCAGCAGCAGCAGCAGAGCCAGCGGTTTAAATAACAACAGAGCTCCGGTTGATTTGTGAAGGAAGTGGGAAGCGCCTCCTCGCCCTGCCAAGACTTCAGGACGGATCTGTACCACTCCGTCGGACTCTCTGTGCTTTAAAACGAAGAGCAAAGTGTTCGGGGATAGCATGGCAATGGTAGTAAACCAGTGGCCAGAGAACATTTCTGCAGATCCGGGGTCTCAGCTCCAGATTTGCGGCCAGGAGCCCGGCGGGACACCGGGGACCCCCAACGGCTCCACCCCGGGGAACGATGCACTTTCCGGGGACAAGCTTCCCAACGTGGACTGCATGGTGTGTGGGGACAAGTCCAGCGGGAAGCATTACGGTCAGTTCACCTGCGAGGGATGCAAAAGCTTCTTTAAGCGCTCGGTGAGGCGGAACCTGACTTACACCTGCCGGGGGAACCGAGACTGTCCAATCGACCAGCACCACCGGAACCAGTGTCAATACTGCCGGCTGAAGAAGTGCCTGAAAGTGGGCATGAGGAGAGAAGGTAAGGCCCGGGAACGTGACGTGTGTCAGCCAGCAGCGTGTAGTCTGTCAAACAGCCTGTGGCGTGTATGTGTGAGTGTGTGTGTTTACAAAGCGTGTTTCCGTGCGTAAAGTTGTGCGTAATGTTGATCTTGTTCACTATTAAATTATTAAAATTAACGGCTGAGGCGGATCCAGCTGTTTGACTCGTTTTAGGAACCCCCTCCCTCTCCTCCACATCAACACACGAGACTTTAGTCCTCTGGAGGAACGGAAACGGCGAGAAATAACGAAAATATATCACGCAAAACGTTTGAATTGGACAGAATAAATTTACCAAATTGACTGATTTGACTTTTTTAAATCTTAACTGCTGGCAAACAACAGTTTCGTGGCAACAATCGATTTAATAAATTAGTTTACTGAAGTTGTTGTCATTTCACGTCAAACCGGAACTATGACTGCGAGGCATTTGTGCGTAAAAATCCTCCGAGATGTGATGTTATCTCACGTCTGTTGATCTGCAGGCTGCAGCTTCATGTGTGTGTGTGTGTGTCTCTGTGTGTACAGTTGTTGTGGTTCTAATCAGACACCACCTGCTGTAGCACGAAGCTTCCCCGCTCCCCGTCCCGGTTCTCCGTGGACCCCCCACTCCCCCACTCCCTCCTCCCCCCCTTTGTCCCCCCGCGCTTTTTAATTACGCTGTTTGTTCCCCGACACCCAGAGTCTCTACAGAGGATGCCGCTACATTAGTTGTATTGTGGTGGATTAACAACGGGTCAGTTAGTGCCAAAGAGGAGCAGGGGAGACGTGTTGGGTGAGGAAGAGTTCGGCCCTAATTAAGCTTCAGCCTCCACTTTCTAAGCTGCTGCGTCTTCACGGTGGCAGAGGTTCGTCCTCCCACATGCAGCAGCGTGGCTTTAGTGGCTTAGATGCGTTTGTTTTGGGGGTTCCATGCTTTGGGTGAATTAGATTCCAAACATCAAGACGTCGTGGTGATGACCTCCAGATTTCAAGGCGCCTATGGTTTGAAATTAGAGGGTTCAGGCAGAAAGAGCGGCCCTCTGCACTCACAACCTCCTCTGGAAAATGTATGGAAACGCCAAAGGGTCAAAGTGACGACAACGAGCTACGTCATCAGCTGCGGGCGCAAAACAAAAAGTGTTTGTGCTCTAAACTCGAATTCTTTAACAGATACTCGACTTTTGACGCAGAGTGTTGCTCAGTGACACTTCGGCAGGGCTTGTTGAACAGTGTATTGTGCGATCCTGCAGGCTTTTGTTCTCTGCCTCTAAGTCAAAATGTAAATAGAAAGACGTGGAAATACCCGTCCAGAGCGCCTGGGATGATCCCTCAAGGGTCCCCGCTAACGCACCGCCGTGTCTGTGTCTGTGTGTGTGCATTGTACACACACAGTCTCTAAAATACCCGCAAGCCACATTGACTCGGTCTGGCTCATGTGTCACTGAGTGAGCCGTGGAGCTGCAGCGTGTTTACTCCTTAAAAGTCTCAATATCAGATTTATAATCTCATATTCAACCGGATCAATCAACAGCAGAGGAGGAGAGATAGCTTAATGCATTTCAAATGAACTAATTGTAGGAATAATGGCTTGACTCGTCTTATTTGGAGACAGGCAGAGGGAAGGAAAAAAGGCCTCAAAGGGGAATTTGTATTTGAAATTAATGATTGATTTAATCTCAGTAGGGAATTCTTTCACTGCTTTGAACCGAAATGTCACTGCAGTTTAAATGATTGTCACCTTTGCATTCTGACCTTATTTTATACCGAACATGTTCCCTGACATCACCTACACTTTAATAAATACCTTTGATTAATCAACCTGACCGTAGGACATCAAAACATGTCATTCCTATAGTTTCTGCACCGTAAACACAGCGGAGTCGATAGTTATACATTTTGTCCAAATTCAGTCCAGCTCTTTGTTTTCAACTCCGTCCAACAAATCTGCTCCTAAAATTCTCCTCCAAAGTGAAACGTTGGAACAAAGTGTTTGTGTTCAGGCACGACGAAAAAGCTGGAGAGACATTTTGCTGATTTGTCGGCTCATTTTGCCAGATGTGTCTCTGTATGTAAAGTTGTGTGCAAAACACTCAAATGTGGATGAAGTCGCTTTCCAGTGGCCGCGTTGATCTGCCGGTGCGTTTGAGGTCAGGGGGATTAAAATGTGTCCTTAAATCCTCTTTGCAGGCTGACTTCTGTGTTATCAAAGTGATAATGTGCCTTAACTAAAATAGATTTAAGTAGATAAATTAAGTGCCCGGCGTGCGGCACTAAAAATGAAGGATTAAGTCGTAAATAAATATATTGTTATAGCCATGTTGGATGAAAGCTGTGGACTAGGCCGTGATCAAGAATGAGCATCAGCGTCTCTAATGCACGGAGATGAAGGTGCTGTGTTCCTGTTTAGGAATAATACTCTGGTGGCCTCGTTTAAATAAAATAAAACACACACTCGGGCCTCTGTTATGCAGCTGTGAGTTTAGAAACACGGACAAAAATAATATCGGGGATTAAATCTCCGAATTCAGCAAATAGAAGGTTAAAAAGCCTTGACGTGTGCCGCCGGGGTCATCGTCCTCTGAGGTCATACATAAGCCATGTTTCCTCTGCATTATGCAACAAGATTGGCTCAGGTAGTCACGGCGACGTACAGTGTGTTTACTGTCAGCTATGATCCATACAGCATGAAGTTTTGGGATGATTTCAAAGTAAAAGCAGCAGATGGTCGTTAAGAGCTGTTAGATTCTGACTTTGAAATGGAGCTGGATGTAGAATGTGTGTGTCCGTCTTTAGTCTGAGTGACGTGCGGGCGGCTGGGACGGCACGCAGCGTCTCCACGTCATTATTCTCTACGTGCCCGGCTGCTTTTGTTCCCAGATGACGTAAACGCCGGAGCCGCCGGCGTCCGTAAGCCTGCTGGACGTGTGAATGTGAAGTGGTACTCGTAAAGACGGGCCGAGGCCTGTTGGTCCGGACGTCTGTTTGTCTCACTGAACTCCTGAAGTGACAGATTTGACTGCACGAGTCGCTGTTTTCATTATGTCCACTTAGTTGGTCGTCACGACTACGTGAGCCGACGTGACGGATGATTACTAGTAATGCAGAGTCGTGTGTGTGTGTGTGTGTGTCCTCACCTTATGTAAGGCAAAGATATTTCAGTTGATTCATGTTCTGTGTTAAAGCATGCATTCACGTGTGTGTGTGTGTGTGTGTGTCCTCTGTGATAGACTTCTGTTGCTCCATCTTTCACAGTTTTCACTCCAGTGTACGTTTATCTGATGCTGCAGTTTAGAGCTTCATCATGAACGATCCTCCCTTCTTTCCTTCTTCCCTTCTTTCTTCTCATTTTACCTCCATTCCATTTATCTGACAGCCTGATTTACTTTGCTCATGTAGGTTAAGTTTCCTTCGTCCCTCCTGAAAACCCCCCGATTCAAACTAACTTTATAAATATAAGTCAAATTTGTACACAGAACTTTTGCTTGTAAAGAAGTATTTTAAGGACCTGAGCATGGCCACACACACACACACACACACACACACACAGTCAGGAGTGAGTGTGGTGATAGTCAATAGTCCCAGCTGCCATCTGTAACACAGGAATCTGTCATCCGTCGCTCAGAACGCCCAGTGGGACGTCGGCTGTCTCCGCTGACCCACATTGCACTCTGACAAAATACTAACAGCGGCGGGGGGGGAAAAAAAAATAGGTCAAGCGAAGCTAAAACATTAATAACAGACAGAGTGGAGTCAAAGTCCAAACGTGTGAAGCGGCACGGCGCCTCTGCAGCGAGTAAACACCCCAAAGTCTATCAGGGCGGCATGGCGCTCGGGAGAAACCTTTACTCATCGCGCCAATGTTGACAAACCTAAAGCGCCCGGCTTCCTCTCGCCGCGCCGCCACGCTGAGTCACCGTCTGAGGCCCCCTCGGAAACAAAATGGCTCCCGTGGACACGTCGCTCAGGCCCCAGCTGACTTAAGGTGAGAGGGCGCTGCCATTTAACGTCACACACACACGACGGAAATCTCTGCTGGAGTTGTTAAGGCCACGTCACAGGTTTATCTTCTCCTATCAAGTGAATAGATGAAACAAATATAGAATTAGAGGAAGTACAAATGTCATTTTACTCTGTGTGGCCTTAAGATTTGTACATTTAAAAAAAAAAAGTGAGGTTTATATCGGATGAAGATCGAAAAGTTTTGCCCCTCCCAGATGTCTTGTATCAATCACACCGACACACACATCGACTCAGGACTGATTTGTTTGCGATTTAAGTAGCTCGACCTGTTTTGTGTGTCACTCCGAGCACTTGTAATAACACACGGGGGAGAAAAAGGCAAAGCGATTCTAAGGAGCTTTAAACTCCCGCAGTGATGTCATCGCCCCTGTTGCTCGGCAGCGGGGACGTGCATCGTTCAGCTTTAGAGCGTTTTAAGCGGTAAAATGTTGGATAGTTTTGATTTCAACTTCGTCCCATATGTGCAGGGTAAAATATGATCCATTTATGGTTGCCATGGCGTCCACCTCTTCACCCCTGCAGTCAAAGCTGTCATGAGATTTTCTGCTTTCATGTTTTTTTATTAGATAATGATTCAAAACCTCAGTTAATTTAATGAAATTAGGGTTGAATTTGTCTGAAGCTTCCTCAAATGAACAGGGTGTGTGTGAGGGTGTGTGTGTGTGTCGTTTGGCTGCTGTTTTAACCCTCATTTGTTTCAGTCTCGAGGTTTTACTTTCACTCTTTCAAAAAAAACAAACGTTTCACCCTCGCACTGAATTTTGCAGATTTTTGTCATAATTCTGGGCTAAATTTGGTTTAATAGTTAATTGAAGAACCTAAGCGACTGAAGTAACTGCATGCACCCCTCATCTTCCTCTTCCTCTGTCTCTTTCCATCCGTTCTGTCTTCCACCTTCACTCCTTCATTGAATAATGTCTCCGTGGATGGAGTCGTAGGATCAATAATTATGGACAAATATCTGCTTGTCGTCTCGTCTCAGCCCCAGACGATTTTAATTGTTTCAGTATTTGTCAGGTTTCTTCTCATCGGTGCTCAAAGTTTGGCTGCAGCCTCATTGAGCTGTTTACATTGTTATAAAAACGCTCAAAAGTTTTTCCGATCAACCATGAAGCCCATTGTGATGATTACACACCGGTTTGATGTTTTGGCGGCAGCGGCGAGCACGAACCCTGACACTCGACGGTGAACCGGGCGCCATGAAATGTCTGTTAAGATGACGAGGGCGAGACGACGGCATGTTGTCACGGGAAACCAGAAGAGTTCATTTTCAAAATAGGTTTTGAGACGTTCAGTAACATCGATCAAGATAAAACATGACAACATCTACATTTAAAAAAACTAAAACAAACAAAATAAAGTTTTAATTTGAGATTTTAGGATTTTAGAATTTCATAAAAATGTAAGTTCTTGACTGAATCTTTAACCTAAACTACATGAACTTTTATCCCCCAGAAGCTGATCCAGAATTCTACGAATAAGGTTTAAATCTACAAATTGTAATAAGTAGTAATGTTATGAACGCTGCTGCAGCTCGAAACTGTGAGTGGTTTGAGTGTTTGATCATCCAGTGAGTCTTTGGTGTCCTCTCCCTCCTCAGTGTCTCCTCAGCATCTCTATCTCCTCCGTCTTTATCTCAAACTCTCCCCTGGTTTACACATTAGCTCCGCTCGGCTCCTCTCCCACCGCCTTCTGCCGTGTCGCAGGGCGCCGACCTGCAGGTCAGAGTTCAGGGCTGAAATAAAACAGTCACAGGGATGATACCTCGGCGTCACACCAGCACACACGCTGCCCTCTGAGCTGGATCACACACACCCATGTGCATCTGCATGAGTTTACAAACAAACACACAGACACACACACACATACAAATAGAGCTGGAGTGGTTTGACTTGCACTGAAGCGATCCATGCGAGTTCATCTGAAATATAAATATAAATATCATATATGAATCATTTAAATCATATATTTCACTTCAAGCTGATTTTAAGTATCACTGCAAACCTTATGTATTGAAATCTGTGTGTTTAAAGGCCTCAGTCAGTGATCATGTGACCATTTCAAGCGGGAATTCTGTGGATAGTTGGCACTTTCCCTCTTCATAGTTGTAAGATTTGGCGCTTTGACTTCTGTTTCACTCGTTCCTCACAACAATAAAGCAGCAGTCTGTGAGGTTGTGGAGCTGGCGGACATTTTGAATCACTCCACCCCAGTTCTGCCTCCACACAGTGGACCACTGAGGCGGCGAGTCCCCTTGTGGCCAACGCTGGTACTTCAAATCCCGGTCCCCCAGTAGGAGGTGCTACAATGATTAGATGATGTAATCAGGACAGTAATGGAGGAGTTGAGGAAGTTTAGTAAGTTTTGTGTGTGTGTGTTATGTTGGCCTTGCAAAAAGAAAGTGTAATTAAGCCCTGAGTTTAATCTGAAAGGTTTAAAGCTTCAGTCACGTTCAAACAGAAGAGGCCGGAAACATGCAACCTGTAGGATTGTGATACAGGCGTTCAAAGCTGTTTTGGTAGTCATGGATACAGAGAGAACAACCATCTAAATTATAGCCACCTACTGTAAACATCACAGAGGTGCCAGGGTTTTATTTGGACAGGATTTATTCTTCTTTTTTTTCTAAATGAAATGTTGAATTATAATATTAATGAAGGGCAGCTCAGTGGATTCAGGTTAAGAGACAAGAAAAGTCTCAATTATGTGAAATATCCACGCAAACACACACTGATTCACACACACCGAAGAGTGAAGAACAAACGCACAATGAAAGAAACATCTCAACATCTGATTCCAATATGATAAAAATCAAAATCTCTGCTTTTGTTTTTGCAGCATGATCTCTAATTTTGTATCTCTCCCTCCCTCCCTCTCACACACACACACACACACACACACACACACACACGGGTTGAGCTACAATGCGCCGCAACGTTGAAACGCAGACACAGTTCACGCGGGGGCACCGTCTATTTTCCGCAGACCCGATGGGAGCTTTGGGAAAATTGAAAAGCTACTTATTCAGCCGGGATCATTTAGACGGGGAGACAAATCCATAAAGTGTCCCGGTCGCCGCGGCGCCGTGACCTTTCAGTGCAAATGTTGATAGGCCTTAATTGTATTTAGCCGCTGCGGCCGCATGTAATTCCACTAACAGTCTGACCCAGAGGCTAATCCAGGGCAGCCGAGCGTACTCGCTGCCAGCTGCCATTTGCTGAAGTGGCATTTTGAAAGTCGCAGCTGAAAACTCCCATGATGCCTCACTCCTCTCCTCGTCTCCTCTCGTGCCCTCATTTTGTGCCACAGTGGGACGCTGTGTGTGTGTGTGTGTGTGTGTGTGTGTGTGTGTGTGTGTGTGTGTGTGTGTGTGTGTGTGTGTGTGTGTGTGTGTGTGTGTGTGTGTGTGTGTGTGTGTGTGTGTCGGCTCCCTGCTCCGAGCCCCCGAATGATTTGAAATTTGCCAAAGGAAGAATAATCGTCAGGATTTGTCCTCCTGTCGTGTCTTGACTCTTTTCTAGTTTTCGGGTGATTACCAGGCGACGAGCTGTCCATCACATTAAGTTGAGAGATTAAGAGAAGGTCGACCAATGAACAAACAGCAAACAGATTATGGCCGACGCCCAAATCTGACTTTATTACCCATCTGTCTGCATCTGACCCTGACTTTATTTATTTATTTACCCTCAAGCATCCAATTTGTTTCTCTCTCTCTCTCTCTGGGTCGGTGTGTGTTCCTCTGTGTGTGTGTGTGTGTGCACATGTCTGTCTCTCAGTCTCTCGCTTCTGTGTCTGTCTCGTCTGTCTCTCTTTGTCTCACCCTCTGCCTGATTCTCTCTCTCTCCCGCTGGCTTGTGCTCTCTCCTTTGCACTCGCTCTCTTTCTCTCTGTCTGTGTGTGTGTGTGTCTCTTTCTCTCTCCCTCTTTCTAGAATTGTCTTCACTCTCTTTCCATCCATGTTTGTGTGTGTGTGCATATGTGTCTTTCATTCTTTCACTGTGTGTGTACCGACCCTCTCTCTCTCCCCCCCCCTCCCTCCCTCCCTCCCTCCCTCCCGTCCCCTCAGCCAGCTGTAGACAGGAAGTACAGCGGGCGGTGTGTGTGTGTGTGTGTGTGTGCCCTCTGTCGAGTGCTCAGCCCTCTCTGCCACGAGTGAACCCACAATGACGCTTTTCAAAAGCCAAGTGGATCAAGTAGATTTTCCCGCCGCCATCTGTGGGATTAAGCTCTAATCAATATGAGAGCAGATTCATCACCGATCGGAAACACGAGAAATGTCAGCAAGGTCACGCCAGGTCACGGAATGTCACGGAACCTTGAGGAGTCCAGGGAATGTTAGAACTTTAGGAGCCACAGTTGACAATAAGTGCTTGGTACTATGGATACTGGAGTTCATTTTTAAAGCTGTGTTTAAAGGTGATGTCACTCCTATCAGCCCGTCAGTCAGTTTGTTTACGTGTTAAAGCATCCAGAGTTTGCTCTATGTTTGTGACAGAGGCCGTAGATAACGAGACGCTGCGACCCTATTGGTCAATTTGGGAACAAGAACAGAGGGAACTCTTATTCTGGCGGTCCCTCAGTCAAGACGAGCAAATTGTGACGCAATATTTCACTCAGAGGAACCAATAGTTTTTTCAGGCTATTGATTGATTGATTTTTATGTTTTTTATGCACTGGAGGCAACAGAGTGTAAATCCAGCGTGTAAAGGATCTATTGGCTCATATCAGTGTGAGTGTAATCTTCTGTGTGTGTGTGTGTGTGTGTGTGTGTGTGTGTGTGTGTGTGTGTGTGTGTGTGTGTGTGTGTGTGTGTGTGTGTGTGTGTCTTCATCACAGTCGTAGCTCTGATCGTCAGCTCCAGCTCTTTGACTCTCTTTGAGTTGACATCCGTTTTTGTTGCATGTGTCGCTGTCCTATAAACCGCCTCAGTGCGCCGCGACCGACCACAATTCAGGCGTATGGCGGCGCCTCGCTCTTAACCGCGTCTCCCCCCTCGCTCTTTGAAGCGGCCTTCACTTCCTTTTGATTTGAAACATTTTTGAAGAACAGGAAACCGCGTGCGGCTGTGACGCCGCCGCCGCCGCCGCCGACAGCCGGCACTTTGCGCAGCGAGACAAGAGCGGCGCTGTCGGGAGAGCGAGCGACGCGGAATGTCCCATTGTGCAATGCCGCCCTTTGTGACGGGCGACACCTCCCCAGCGCTCGGGCCCGAGAAGAGACGGGAGTTGTTTGCCAAAGGAGAGCGCATTCTTTACCGGGAACACGGGGTTGACTGGAGGTTCACAGAGAAAACTTGTATTCTGAGGTCAACACCTTTTGTGCGGAGGCCTTTAGCTGCGCGGCGCGGAGGAGAGGAGCAGGAGCAGAGGCATTTTTATGACGCTCTCCAGTGATCTGACCTCTCGCCTGTCAGGCGCAGCACGCCGCGTTCAATTGACACAGCTGCTGCGTCCGAGGTGACAGGTGATGTCGGCTGGGGAAGTATTTTCCAAACCGGCTCCCCCGCCTCACACACACACGCACACACACACACATATCTGGCCTCCACCTGTCCTGTCATGTAAAGCCAGGTCTCTTGCTATATTCAACATATAGAGCGCCACACCTCCTCCCGCTCCCCTCCCTCTGACCCCTCTTCCTGCCCTCTATCTCGCTTTTCTCAACTTATCACCTCTCGCTCTCTCCTCCCCCACCTTATCTTGCCATTTCAGCCTTTTACCTCACACACACACACACACACACACACACACACACACACACACACACACATACACACACACACACACAGCCCTCTTTGCAATGCTTTTTTTTCTCGCTTGCTTGCTCTCCCCGTCAGTGTGTATGTGTGTGTGTTTGTGTGTGTGTGTGTGTGTAACAGTAGATGGAGTTATTAGTCAGACAGTGGGGATGACTGAACAGGTGTTTTCCAAATGGGCCTTTGAGCTCTCAACGCATCATCATGGCTTTGAACTGGGGGCTGGGCATTTCTCTGTGTGTGTGTGTGTGTGTGTGTGTGTGTGTGTGTGTGTGTGTGTGTGTGCGTGTGTGCAAGCGCATGCACGAGAGCTTGGCCTCTGTGTGCCCTTTTCGCCTCAGGCTGAGCCATTTGCCAGCAGAGGGGGGAGGATCTTACCGTGTGTGTGTGTGTGTGTGAATGTGTGTGTGCGTGTGTGTGTGTGTGTGTGCAGAATATTTGTAGGTGTAAAGAGGTGTTATATCTTTACCGGCTGCTGCTTGTCATTACTCATTGATGCACTGCGGCGTTGGAGAATGGCCTTGGCCCGGCCACTTTCCACCGCTCGGCTGAAAAGACGAGCGCTGACATATTTAGAGTCCCGTCTCCCCCCCCCCCCTTCCCTCCCTCCCTCCCTCCCCCCCCCCCCCCCCCCCCCCCCCCCAGTCCGGCCCCCTTTGACATGCCCAATTTTCCTCCTTTCTCTCCCGTCTTCATCTTCGCTTCTTTCCCTCTCTGCAGCGGGACATAAAATGACTTTCGGTCGCACCTCGTCCCCTTTCATGGAGGCTTTACAGAGGCCGCATGGAGGCGCAGCGGGTTTAGGTGTATCGCATAGACTTTGTAAGAGTCCACAACGAAAAACGAAAGAAAGACATACTCGCGCCTTTTAAAACTGCCGCATTCTAACGCCCGGATGTCTCTTTGCTCTCCCGTCAGCTGTGCAGCGAGGACGCACGTCAAACTCCCAGAGCAGCCCGGGCCAGTACCTGACCAACGGCACCGACCCGTACAACAGCCAGCCCTACCTGTCCGGCTTCATCTCTCTGCTGCTGCGGGCCGAGCCTTACCCCACGTCTCGCTACGGCGCCCAGTGCATGCAGGGGAACAACCTGATGGGCATCGAGAACATCTGCGAGCTGGCGGCCAGGCTGCTGTTCAGCGCCGTGGAGTGGGCCAAGAACATCCCCTTCTTCCCCGACCTGCAGCTCATGGATCAGGTGAGTCCAGTTGATCTTGATGCTTGCTTGTGCTTACGTCAGAGCTGCAAACGTGCATATAAAGGCAATAAGATGCAACCTGGGGTCAATATTTCACCTCCAGACACCAAAGCAACAACTTTATTTTGATTTTTTAGTTAAAAATGTTATTGTTGTTGTTTTTCAAAATGATGCATAGTTTCCCCTCCAATAAAAGAAAATGCGATGTAACACGTAGGCGTGTACGGGCAGCTGGAGACACATTTGTGAGATAAGCTCCGCCCCCACCTCGCCTTTCCCGCCTATTTGAATAGCAGCTTAGACTTTCCATAGTGACAGTCAAATTACGAAACCTTTAGAATCACCGCTAGAATAAAGCTCTATCGGTTTTTGTGTGGAGCACTAGAGGGCCCAGCAGGAACACACTGCTGCTGCTTCCTCCTCCATCGTGGATTCAGACCAACAGGCAGCGCAACAGGAACACATTTATACACCACACAACTAAACCCAAAAGTAAATAGTTACCATTGTGCCTGGGCATCTGAAGGAAACCCTAAAGGAAGCTGTAATCCTGTGCAAAGATCACATATGTGTTCATTTTCATCGGCAGTGATTTATGCACACGGATTCTGGGAAACATTTTCTGTGATATTTCGCCGTCTGCTTACACTTAGAAACAAAGCCGGTGCCTTTAAGTGATTGAAAGCACATTGGCTGTGTGATTCTCAGTGTGGGCCACCTGACGTCCCTCTGATATCCAACACGGATGAGCCTTACATCAACTCCACACGTGCAGATTTATACCAGCTGTAAAGCTTTGGCACAGAGTAATCGCCCGCCTGTAAATACTGGCTGGCATCTCGGGACAGACGAGGCATGGCAGATATTTAATGCTACAAGACAAGCCCGTATAATTAACATATCATAAAGGGCCGTGTCAACATCTAGGATGTGACCTCGGAGTGAGAGCCGCAGTGTCAGAGCCGGCGGTGAACGCTCAGCTTTCAGAGAGCGTTTATGTGTCGTATCTGGAAGCAGGTTCTCAATAAAGAACGACTTTGACTTTGTAGTCGTTTACTATAATTGTGGACACTGATAGGTTTTGCCTTCAAGACACATAAACGTCCTTATTATCCTTCAGAATGATTGTTGATATTTTGCTGTATGAATTTGGATATAAGTTGAATTTCTGAACGCCCCACACTCATAACCATGCTGAGACTAAATGGGATTTAAAGCCGTCTGTAACCAGAAGGCGCTTGAAGAATGTGAACCTCTGCCAATGCTGAATGACTGTCAACCTTTACATCACACCCTGTCATGAATGAAGGGGCTCTGACCCTATAAACACAATCCTACCGCTCAGAATCAATTCCTCATAATGTCTAATGGTTCCAAATGCCAATCATCACCAGCAGCTAACCAAAGCAAAGGCCTCGCTGTCCACTTCACGCCAAGAAAATGTATTAAATGTCTGATTTGAACGTGATTCCCCTGCTGGCTCCCATAATCACTCGGCTCCTTCTCTCTTCCAGGTGGCCCTGCTGCGCATGTCGTGGAGCGAGCTCTTTGTCCTCAACGCCGCCCAGTGCTCCATGCCGCTCCACGTGGCCCCGCTGTTGGCGGCGGCCGGCCTGCACGCCTCGCCCATGTCGGCGGAGCGAGTGGTGGCCTTCATGGATCACATCCGCGTCTTCCAGGAGCAGGTGGAGAAGCTGAAGGCCCTGCAGGTGGACACGGCCGAGTACTCCTGCCTCAAGTCCATCGTGCTTTTCACTTCAGGTGGGTTTGATTGACAAATGTGGAACTATGACACACACACACAGACACACACACTCTCTGTTTCTGCCCTCTGCATTCATTCAGATATCTGCTTATGGGCACATTGTGTTGTCCAGTCTAAGGAGCCTGGTGCTGCTCAGAGAGGGCGGCTAGCATGGGGTACCACAGGCTACCACATGCTATCACATGCTATCAGAGGCTATCACGGGGTAACACAGGCTATCAAGGGGTATCACAGGCTATCACAAGCTATCAAAACACAAAGTTAAACTGCTTAGAATAAGAAGAAATGTCTTAGAGGTTCACATTCCTGATCAGAAAACAATACAGTCATTGAAAGTAATAAATAAAATGC
This sequence comes from Genypterus blacodes, assembly GCF_046128005.1. Lineage (NCBI taxonomy): Eukaryota > Metazoa > Chordata > Actinopteri > Ophidiiformes > Ophidiidae > Genypterus > Genypterus blacodes. Next base: position 4,759,006 of record NW_027466864.1, on the reverse strand, counting down.
ACTATTGGCTTAATCGCTGTTTTGAGCTATTCAACACCGCTACATTCACTAAAACTACGCTACAGTTTAAACTATTAAACAGCCTGCACCTGTGCTGGACAGGCCAAGGGGCCTCAAGCAGTCACAGGCGGTGACACAATCCCGCTGAGAACTGAAGTCACATCCATTATTCTAAAGGTTGACCCTCGCTTGATCGTTTACCCGCGGTATACGGACGTGAACCTGCTCTCAACTCCCAGGAAACACTCCTGCCCGTGCACATGAATCCCGCTTCACCTGTACTCAGCCCGCGGCCTTTTGACCTCCTCAGAGCCTGACCGGGACGTGACCCCCCCCACCCCCCCGCCAATGCCAGATATGGTCTCATCGGCTCCATATGCATCTGCCAGGGCGACAGCGCTCCCCCCAGTCAGGCACGGTCTCTGCAGTCGGCGAATTTGACCGTAACTTGACCGCTCTCTGATAGTAGGCAGTTATTGACCCCTGCACAAAGCTGCGTATGTCTCACTTAAAATCATTTGACTCACGCTGAACCATTTGTGGTCAATATAACATCAAGCCTGTCACATGGTCGCATCATGGTGGACCTCCGACCTCTCTACTTTGAGCAAAGCCAGTTAAGTTGTACTTCCTAATTCACATGTCCCCTTAAACATGAATGACGCAATCAGGATGAAGCTAAAATGGTAGCATTGATAAAGGACTTATCTCTGCGTCTGATACCTCTTTAGGTCACTTATTAACTGAATTCTTTGCTTGGCTACAATTGGACAGCTTGTGGTTCTTGTTAGAGTCCTGTCAGACAATAAGCACACGCATCTTCCCCCTTTTTAGTACTCTCAGACCCGGAAGATTCCAGCAGCCACGTCACCTCTGACCTCACACAGAGTCCATCAATCTAGTGTTTTAAGAAGATTTTAAGTTCTTTCCGTTTGCGCTCCAGCCTCTGTGCACACCTGTCTTTACTGCATCGACGCAACTTGATGGTAGTTTCAATCCAAAGCTCTTCACAAAACACTGGGACTTGAGCCCCACGCCCTTGCGCTGTTCCCCCAATGAGCTACACACAAGATTAAATCATAATAAAAGTGTTTTTGCATCCCGAGGGACGCTCTGAGATGGGCCCTGTTTTGATACGGCGCGTACACAAACAGGGTTGAGGTTTATCCCATTAGTCACTGGGCTCCAGCAGCAGCCAAAACACTGTCACATCTGGGATACTTCACCGGGAGATCATGTGTTGTGACCCAAGGGTGGGGGGGGAAGCGGATGGTGAAGAAGCCAACAAGGAGTCGTCTCTTGTCCTTTTGTCTTTTTTGGCATTGTTCCCTTTCCCTCCCTCTCACGGCTGGTCAGGCTCGCTCTGAGGGCACCTATGGCGTTTACGTCGGGCTCTCTTCCGCGCGACTGGCTATAGATCCACCTCGCCCGTCTCATTTCTTTCATCAGCCATCTCTGCTTCGCGACCCCATCTATTATTGAAACCAGTCATCTACCCTCCTTCGTCCCTCCCCTCCTCCCTCCCTTCCTCCCTCCGCTCCCCAAACCTAACTCCAAGCCCAATCCAGACCCCAGGACCCCTGCCCCCACCACGGGAGCTGAATTATGTATGCTGAGTTTCAGTGAGAAGGAGAATTCACCACAGCCCGAGCCGTGACCTACATAACCCCTGTAGCCTTGAGCGCCCCATGTGACTTCCTTGTGCGCAAGAAGATGCACACACACACACACACACACACACACACACGCACACACTTGTACAGACATCACAAAAACAACACAAGTTTGGCAAAGACAAAATTTGAAATTTAATCGCTCTGTTGGAATAGAGAGTTGAATATAATGAAAGCAGACACACACACACACACACACACACACACACACACACACACACACACACACACACACACACACACACACACACACACACTCACTCATAACAGAAGCCTGGTTATAACCTCCAGACTCTCAGACCTGCTAGGATGAGTTAACAAGACCTCCTCCCTCACCCCTTGTGAACCCCCGGACCCATCAGCCCACATCAGAGAAGGGGCACCTCAGTCCTGCCACCGTGATCTCTCCCCCCCACCCACTTACCCAATGTGTGCCCAAGGAGCAGACAAAGGAACATGCCGCTGGGTGTCGGAGGGCGTGCACGGCGCTGCTGCTTTGGCACGCGAAGGGGCTACGGTCGCACGGACAGCTTTGCTAATCCCCGCCGAGCAGCGACTGCCGTGTCACACAGAACACAAAATGGCAGCTGACAAAAAAAACACACAAAAAACCATCCTGTGTGGCTGCGCCCCTACTGAAGGAAAATAAACCCAAAGCGAGAGATATTGCTCATCCAGAATGACGACGAATATTCTGCAAGGTTCAATAGAAATATGAGGAAAATTAAAGCTTTAGCTGCGCGGTGCTGAGGCTCCAGCGGGGGGGCGGGGGCGTTTGGGGGGGTTACACAAGGAACAGATCAAAGCTTAAGATGACAAAGGGGACCTCCGATGCAAGGCGACAGGTTAAAACTTATGGGCCACTGCTTTTAAGTGAAGGAGCCCACTTGGGACGTACAGTAATTGCCCTCATCCAAGACGTGTCTTTGATACGAGGGTTCATTCAGGGGACAAAGAGCGTCCACGCTTCCTCTGAATGCACCGTACGCCGCAGCGTACAGTGAAATGTGTTCTTTGTTTTGAGTTCACACATCTCTGACCTCCTTTACCAAATCCCCAGTGCACTCCCCGCACATACAGGGTGTGAAAAGTGTTGCACGCAGTGTTACACACTCTCCTAGCCGTGCCAGACCCATGGCGAGCGGAAGTGTGAGGGTAGATGGCAGAACATGTCCTCCAGCTGAGGGGAGAGGCAGAGAGCAGCGTGAATACAGAGCACGGGCGTGTAGAAGCCGCGGCTGCAGGGACGGCTTTGACCTCATCAGGTTTCAAGGGATTCAAACAGAACCATCAGCTCTCTGTGAATGTTGTCTAAAGACTTTAATAACCCTGAGCAAGAAAATGAGTCCAGTGGGTAAATATAAGACTTGAAACTAATCAATACTCAGGGCTTTGGTGTGGGCGTATCGCTATGGTAACTGGTGCAAAGTTGAAATATGAACCATGGAGTCAATTTACAAACAGAAAAACACTGCAGGGTGTTTGAATTGTACAAGTTATCACAGCCACAGTTATCTGCTCTCGAGGAGGATCAATCGCGTCAGTCCACCTCTGCTATCAGTCAGCGACCAACATGAGACCTATTAGACCTTTTGTTGTAGTTCTTGCAAAATGTATGACCCGATGCTTCCCATCACAGTATCACGTCGGGACTGTTTGTGAATGCTGTCGTCGCTCTTTCTGACCCATGAATCTTCACTTTTGCTGCGTGTGTAGATGCCATGGGGCTGTCGGATGTGGCTCATGTGGAGAGCATCCAGGAGAAGTCCCAGTGTGCCCTGGAGGAGTACGTAAGGAACCAGTACCCCAGCCAGCCCAATCGCTTCGGCCGACTCCTCTTACGCCTGCCGTCCCTACGCATCGTCTCCTCGCCGGTCATCGAGCAGCTGTTCTTCGTGCGCCTGGTGGGTAAGACGCCCATCGAGACGCTGCTCCGCGACATGCTGCTCTCAGGCTCCAGCTACAACTGGCCCTATATGCCCACCGTGCAGCGCGACCGGCCGATCTCGCTCCACTACAATGAGAACGGGCCTTGAGACGGACGGGAAGAAGAAGAGGAGAAATTCAGGCTAAACGTCCATCTGAGCGCTCCATCCATCCATCTTCCTTCCCTTCATTCTCTGCATTCAACTTCTCAACTTTCCCAGAAGAAGCATCTCCCTCGCCATTCCGCTCAAAACTTTGACTGATGGTATAAGAAAAAACTTTACCCTTCCGGTCAGACAAGCCAGCCAATCATTCACCATTTCTCAAGGGGGATCTTGGCCAATTGAGAGACTTGGTCGCCCCGTCCCGATCCCTCAGACGGCGGTGCAGTCTGTGTTGAGATGTGGCACGAGTTGGACTGGTTGGTTGAACAGGTTATTGAGCAGTTCACCAGCAGGTCTGTTGGACTCACTTTTAAGATGTCAGTCTCAAACCCCAACAGGGGCAGCAAAAGACAAAGCCTCTGCTTTCCTGTCGGTGCTCGACCTTCATGTACAGAGGCTGTGTACACACATCCCAGTATTGTGAACTCTGATCAAGGGCTTTGCCAATGGAACTCTGCAACCAACAGCACAAGGCCCGTTGTATATTTACCAATTTTGTTTTTAAAGAAAACCAGAAGCCATTAAAGAAAGACAAATGCCAAAATGTCTTGGACTTTTTTGCAGAAGATGCGTTTTATTGTGTGTGCGTGTGTGTGTTAGCACTGTTTATATGGAGAGAAAACTCATGATTGTGTCCATATGTATATCGTTGAGTCATAGGCATCTATAGCATATTAGGGTTCAATGGGAAAAGCTCAGGTTCAAGGGTGTGGAGAGAGACAGACGGACACAGACAGACAGACAGACAGTCATGCCAATATCAGTGCAAAAGCAAAAAGACAAACCCACCTCACCAAACGGGGCTAAAATTCACACTTATCAGCAAACCTGTGCCAAAGCTGAGAAATGCATATTTGTTTGGAAAATTTTTGTTCTAGTTTTCGGTGATTAAAAATGTCAATGTTTGGTTTGTCTATAATTTGACTGCATACTTATGTTTGGGTCTCAGGGGGGAGAAGAGGAAGTTTGTTAAAAAAGTAAATAAATAAAAGCTTAGGCACTTGCAAATCGTGAGGAAAAAAGTCAGAAACCGCGTCTGTGAAACCACAGCGCCGGCGGATCCTCGCTACCTTTCTGCCACTCGATCCATCTTGTGACGATAGAACGACGAACACATTGTCGTTATTGTCGATCCTTGGCTTGTGTGACTGTGCGGTAGCTGTGCGGGCTGACGTTGGACCATTGGGACTTATTTTTGGGGGGCGGGGGGGCATTTTGCAAAACTAGCTGTACTTGCCTTAGAACAAAGATTTCATCACTGAGCATTTATCTTATGACTGTGCCATAATCTGTTGTTACCTGTTATAACAGGTATTATGTCCTAATAATGTCATTACAAGAGAGGAAACAAACTTGCATACTGTCAAAAAAAATTCCTCTAAATGATTGAGATTACATGAAAAGAGAATTTTAACACGTCGAGAAATTTGTCAATGTCTTAGCCGACATCATCAGCATATTGATTTTCTTTTTTTTTTGAAATCTTGCGAGTCCATTTCCTGTTCTTGGTGATATTGTCACGTAGGGAAAGCCCCCTCAACTCATGGCATTTCAGCTTGCGGTACCAATACTGTAGAGAAATGTATGACTAACCTCTGAAAACCTCAGTCTGTGTTACCATATTATCCCTGTTGGACTTAAGACTGTGACTTAGCTTAGGACTAGTTTAAGTGTTTTGTTTTGTTTTTTCCTGGGAGAAAGAAAGTTAGTTTTAACAACCTTGTCTCACATTTCCAACATGGCACTGTGGTATCAACATCAAGTATTGGTATTGGATTAAAGCCACCTGGGACCTTTAGAATGCCGTCTGTTGATAAATGACTTCACGGAAAGATTTCTATGAGTTTGTTTTCTTTTTGTCCATTTTTTTTGTTTGGAAATATGAATTATCCATTAAATGAAATAAAATTCTGTTGTTCACAGTAAGTGTTCTGCTGTCATTCTGCTCATTTTGGCTTCACTGCCATTACGTAATACCATGAAATACTCATTAGCACACTGTAATGGAAACAGATAGTGTGACTAAACAATGACGTACAACGCAACGTCGCTACCAGACAGAGGGCAAAGCGAGAAATTTGCATTCATAGAGTTTTATGTTATGAAAGGAAACCAACCAGCAAAGGAAATCTCTGTGTTTCTGACTGGAAACCCAGAGACAGCAGCCTGTCTGTTATATCTCCAGTGTTTGATCGGTGAGAGACTTTGAAAAAAAATCACCTGTTTTGTTTAGCAAACAAGAACCAACTGGGAAATGCAAAAACCTGATTTTTTTTTGCATACCAACAACAAATGTGCCTCTAAATCAGAGTTTAAACAGGGAAAATGAGCTGACCAGGTTAAAGCCAGAACACATATATGTTATAACTGTCATGGCTTGTTTAAATCTCATAAGCAGCCTTTTTGCTTGATTATTAAATCATTCTAATTTTTAATTGACGACCTATACGATGCTGTGATTGGACCAGTGACCGATCAAATTCACCTGAAACCTCTCATGCAGTCGTTGTGTCTTCGGATCTATTCCTACCGATGGAACCTCTGCAGCCCACAGACCATAAATAACTCCTGTGTTGGTCCACAGATATTTCTCTTCTTCTCTTAAGAGCACTTTGATTCAATGAGGAAAAGAGGTACGAGCCAATCGATACTATGGATCAATCAATGAATCTGAACCAAGTGGGGGTTTCCCTTTCTAGGATGCGGCCCGAATGTTGAGCCAGACCTGCTGCAAAGAGGTGTGTGTTAGAATGTAAACAAATATCCTGCCGCTGTGTGTGTGTGTGTGTGTGTGTGTGTGGGTGAGTGAGTCAGAGGGATAGAGCACACATGGTCTTTGACCTTTGGGTTCAAGGTGCATCATTGTGTGTGTGTGTGTGTGTTCTCAGAGTATGTGTGTGTGTGTGTGTGTGTTTCTCTGTTCCAGTCCGGGTAAACAGCCACTGACTTAGAGTGGACGCTCTTAGTGAAAGCAGCCAGAGAGTAAAAGCAGAAAGACACAAAGAGACAAACAGCAAACTCATGGCCTAAGATCCTCATACGCTCTGTTCTCCCCCCCCCCCCCCAACACCACTTACACACACAGAACACACACAGAACACACACTCCCCTCACATGCTAACCTTGTGCCCTTTACGCCCAACCTCCCCTCCTCCAATCCTCCTCTCCCCACCCTTCACAACCGCCCACTCCTGTTCATCCTCCCACCCATATGTGTGCGTGTATGTGTGTGTGTGTGTGTGTGTGTATGAAGAGTAGCCGATTGACTTATGCCTTCATTTCAGAGCTGTCACTCCTGGCCAAACACCATGACCCCTCAACCTCCATTTTGGAGGCGCACATTTTTTCTTTGCTGCCCCATATGAATATAAAAAACACATGTGGCCCAAAGGTGTGTGTGTGTGTGTGTGTGTGTGTGTGTGTGTGTGTGTGTGTGTGTGTGTGTTTATGTGTACAGGTAAATCAAACTGACATAGCTCCTTTGAATGGCAGGACCTGAATTACTTTTGCACTTCCAATTTTGCACACCTGCCATTTATGGCAAACACCCGGCTCAGCATAAACCATGAGGGCAAAATACGCCGCTTCAAGATACAAAACCCGCCAGTAAATTCTCAGCCTGCAGACGTACGAAGGCGCAGCAGCTGCAGTTAATTTCTTAGCAGGTAAATTACTTTGCACATAAAGGTGCGATGATTAGGTCAACGTGGCAGGCTGATATGCAGGAGGTCAGTGTTTACTACAGACAGCGTTTGAAGATGTGTTGGAAATGTGCTGTTGAGAAATTCCCTGTTTACCGTGTTCTAGAAAAATGCAGCATTATAAATCTCTGCATCACAGAAAGGAGAGAAGTTAGCTTATGCTTGAGCTTCAGAGCATTTCCACGCTGCATTCTGCATCTAATGCGGAGCGTGAGTCAGATATCAATAATCCCTCCAACAAACTAAATGGCTGTAACAATAACACTGTTTGAACCATGTGTGTATTATATCAGTAGCATTATTCTAAATTGTATAAAGTGAACATTTTGTTTTGCAGCCATTAATCAATCAAACCTTTATTTTTGAAGTCCTTTTCATACAAAGCTGGAAGACTTTCCATACTTGATGACAAAAAAAATGAAAAAGCAGATTTAAAACAATACATGGATGAAAGAACAATAAAACATTAAAAACAATAAAAATTCAGTACATAGAAGTAGGAATATAGTAAGAAAATGGATGATAACATGAATAAGACGGTAGAACAGTGAGGTAATGATGGATAATAGAAGTGGAACACAGTCGGTGTCTCATTTTCTGCTCCTGCTTGACTTATTTTGTACGTTTGGATGCAATATTTCACCGCCACGACACCACAATTCTCCAACGAAAGCCAAATGAAAGTCAGGTAGGTTTGTAGCACAGCCAATATGCAAGCGAATTTGCACACACACACACACACACAAACACACACAAACACACACACACAACAGGACTTTGGTGAAAAACAATGCAGGCCAACATACCAATCAGAACCCAGCCAGAGGTCGAGATGACAAACACAATAAGGCGACAGATTCATCACCCTGCGTGCTCTGACAGTAATGGTCCCGGGTCCGTGTCACAGTCGGCCTGTTAAAAATACACGGGATGCTCCTGTGACAGAGAGGACGCCGGCGCCAGTCACATGCATTTAACACGGACACCCCCTCTATTTGTTATGACACACATTCAATTTAGCAAAAGGGCCCGGCAGAAGATGAACAGTGCCCTAACGTGGGAGGAGGAAGCAGATCCATAGAGGTAATATAGCCCAGCAAAGGCAGGCGAGACATCGTGGAGAGAGAGAGGGGGGGGCGATTTGTTTAATAAACAGCCTTTTTTTTATTTTGCCTCGTCGAGAAAATGTGAATGTGGAGGACAAGGGCGAGCCAGCCGTCCATCTCTGGGGGCTCCGGCAGCCCGGTGTGGCGGAGATCGATAGGTGGGATGTCAGATTAAATTGAGGTCACTCTTTGTCTCCCCAAAGAGCCTCCATTTAGTGGCTCGCCATCAAAACGTAGCAAGGTATTAAGTGAGGGGGGGGAGGAAGGGGGAGGCGGCCGGACAGCTGCACGGGTGACCCTCGCCTTGTCAGAGCCGAGAGGCTTTTTGTCAGGCGACATGTTCATTCTGCGAGGAGGTGGAGTCTCAGACGCTGACAGCATCTTTGCTTTCAGGATCAATAACTGGATGAGATGCGTCGGGCCCGTTTTGGCTCAGCTCAAATCTAAATGTTAAACAGGCCGATGCGGAGAGCGAACCTGCGCCCGCTCACCTCGCCGCCTTCACTCCTGATCCCCGACGCAGAGCCACGTGCCTCATACAGACACGGTCGGGGCAGACGCGCTTGTGTTTAGCAGTGATGGACGACACGTTTGAAAGGCCAAAGTTGAATGTGGTTGAACTTGAGGATCGCCTAAGTCCTCAACTCACCAGCATGAAAATACTCAAATTGTACAAAGGAGCAAAAAGAAAGGAGCGGTTCCTCCAATCATGAATCTCTCATTTGAGGTTTGTGACATTTTTATTCTTGTACGTTTCATTCCCAAACATCAGTAAGTCCCCTGAAGTATGTGCAAAGTTAAACAGTTTTAAAACACTTAAAACTATTATCTGTCTTCAGCCTGATTGTGGTTAAATGGTTCCAATTAAACGACCATTTTCACATCAGTTCTTGTCATGTCGGAGCATCTAGATCGCAGGATTCTTCTTTATCTTCGCCGGCTTTTGTGATCTGTACAGTTTTGTTATGCAGTGTGACAAATCCAGCTGAAATTCTCAACCGCCAGCGAAACCAGCAGTGGTTTGAGATCTGCACCGAGCCAAAGTTCATTTTGAGTTTCATTAATTTCCTTCTCCTTCTTACTTCAGACTGCATAACAAAAACAACACTGCAGCCTGAAACTCCTCAGCACACACGGCGTCCTGACATGCGATATATGGAGCCGTGCATCTCCGCAGCACAGATCCTAATGAATTGGATCGGTGTCTGTGTGTGGCCTAACAGTGGACTGTTTGTGAAGATGTCCCAAAAGCAATACCCCCCCATCTCCAGAATCAACACACCCCCATTTAGCATTCCCAGATCCCCTGAAATGGAACGTTCATTTTTCCATAACCATCATCTCCGGCAAAGCATTGCAGGGGAATTGGATCCCGTCTCGACGCAACCTCCACTCAGATCTCATCAAGTGTGGGCTGGACTCGCCCCTCTCCCGCAGAAATTGCTCTGAACGGCAGGAAATGTACATCATTGAGGTGCCGACCAAAAATGGCATTGGCCCCCTTGGTGAAGAGACAACCCCCCCCCCCCCCCTGCCCCCCACCCCCGCGTTCCTCTTATAAATCATTAAAGAGGGCCCCCCGACTCCAATGTATGGCAACACCATCAATATTGATGTGGGAGAAAGTTCTTCCAAAGCCGCCTCAGTCGCAGAACATTAATATTGATGGTGTTGTGCATCAGCCAGGACGCTCGCCGTGACTCTAAAATGGTAATGGCATCTGGGCCGGGGGTTAGAGGCCAATATCAGCGCTGAATATGGACATGGCTGTTTAGCTGTAAGCAGGACAGGGGGGACCACGCCAATCATCATGTCCTCTTCGTCGTCTTGACCGAAGAAGGGCACGTCTGAGGTCACACACAGAACTTTGACTCTGACTTTGTTCCTCCTAATGAACTTTCTCTCCCACTGAGATGTTTCTATAATTCACTAATACAATGACGGTCGTACTTTGTGTCTTTATGGATTCATTGAGTTATTGATTATTCATTCTTAGCCTGGAATGATGTCGTAAACGGAACACAAACTTTTCCCCAAACGGATTTTATTGCGATGACGCATCAGCATTGACAAGAACAAGTGCAAGTCATTGTTTTTTTTTAATGAATTCTTGGTAAGATCTAATCAGACAGTATACAGTATCGCTTCACTTAATGTAATGGAAGGATTCTTGAGCGTCGCTGTGGCTTTGCAGCAATCATATCAGTGCATTTGATCTGGGAACACATTATGCCAACTGACCTGATTGAAGCAGCTTTAATGACCTGATACCGTATGTTATCATTCGTACATAATTGACTAAGAAAACAAATAAGGCACACACGCTTCCCTTGCATGTGATCGCGGCGTATTAACCTGAGGCAGACAGCCGCTCTGCCTTCATTAGAGCCACGGCTCCCATCAGCCCTCATGATATCATGGCCGGGTCGTGGTGGCGTCCTCTGCTTGTGCAAAGAGACGATTACGCTGGGGTTGTTTTCTGGGTCAGTAAGTTAAATATTTCAGATGACTTATTTTTAGCTCCGTCTGTTTCCACTTTGTACTATGTATGTGTGTGTGTGTGTGTGTGTGTGTGTGTGTGTGTGTGTGTGTGTGTGTGTGTGTGTGTGTGTGTGTGCTGCATTAGTGCATGCTCCTGCTCGCTCTGTGATGTCTGCAGGCTGCATTTGACCCACTAAGTCATCTTCACATGGCCCCCGGGGTCCATCAAGTTGAGTGTTGTGTGCAGAAGGGGCCATAATAATTGGTTGCCGACTGACAGTTAACACTTATTGTGAACAACACACATCTTCTATAGGTTGTCGTGTCATTAAAACCCTTTAATGCAATTTTAACATCATTCTGCGGACCAGCTGAGGCAGCTTCCATACACCAAACAAGCTGTTTTTGTTTACAAATCAATAAGCCATTAGATATTAAAGGCATTTTACGAGACCAAAGGGAGCCACTCGTGTATGCAAGCCATGTTAATTACCAAGCTTTCCTCTCTCCTCTTCCCTTGCTTATCTCCATTCATGTTAATAGAAACATAATCACCACAGCTCAGATGAAGCAGTGTGCTTAGAGCGCTGGTATTAGATCACATGTACATGGCATTGAACCATGGGGGTGCAAACAGGGCAGCATAATCGCTGCAGCCATGAGTGCTCATTGAACTGTAAACAGCAGACACGTTTCCACAGATTATGAGAAACAGAATGATTGGAAAGTGCCCAGGGCCAAAGGTCTCATGATAGTTTTTGACCTTATCACATATGTGCAATCAATGCAGAGCTCTGTTGTTGACCTCAGCTGTACACTACAACACATACTGCTGCTCTGTTCTGCCCCCCCTCCCCCTGCTCTGCTTTACTCCTGGCTCCTCTAACTTCCTTCAGGTGTTTCTGGTTGAGCTGATGAGTTACTTCTTAGTGGCTGATGGGCCGGCACCTGGAAACACTTCACAGGAAATGACATAAAGGCCAGAGAGTGACGTGGTGCAGGTTTCTCCTCCTGGTCTGCTGTTACTTCCACAGTGGTTGAGGGCTGCAGTCAGAAGTCTGCCTGCTTTGCTTCATATGGGGCTTGACATTTGTTTACTTAAGAACCTGTTTGGCCTCTAAAGCTTTACATTTTCACCCCTGAGCAAATTCAAATGAACTGCTTCGTTCACATGATGATGCAACATTATATACTTCTGTTTTGGGGCTTGAACAAATCAAAGGAAAAATGCTAAGATATTCACGAAAATAGATTTTCCCACTTTTTCAAAGTTAATCAGTTAATTTACATCAAAGATTCATCTGTTGGCTCAGTTTATAAAAGGTTTAACATGAACCTTTGGAAGGGGGGGATTTCCTCCTGAATGAGCCAGTTTAGTGGAGATTAATCTGCCATTATGTATTTTGAATGAACTCTCAGTGGAGGGATAAGAGGCTCTATATTAATGCATTTAGAGCTGGAAAACCTAAAGCCGCAGAGCCTCCCGTGTTTACCTGGCACATCCACTTGTCAGTTTGTTTCATCTCTTGCCAAGTTCGAATGCTCTTGAATCATTGTGTCTCACCCTCCCAGGCCTGAGCCTCACATACTGAGGGATGATCTAATGAAGATACATTTACTCACACATGAAAAGAAGACATCTCCTCTTAAAAACAGATTGAAAGTAAAACAAAGCTCCCAGCCTCGTCTGTGCTGTGAGATCCCATCCAACTTCTCACCTGCAGTGTTGTGCTGCAACTGCTGAGCTCAGGCTGAAGTAATTGGGAAAGTTTCTTTTGTTCGTTTGGTGGGAATCAGTGACCCGGGCGTCTGAGGTCACAGCCGGGTTAATTGGGGCTGGATGATGCAACTGTGTGCGCTAAGCTGCATGTAGCCTCATGCTGATCCACACAGTATTTCCAATATGTGTTCTCTGGCTGCAGACTCTCCTCTATGATTCGTTTGCGGTGTTTGTATAGCAAGTTTCCTCAAAAAAGATCCAGCAATCCAATTAATTTCCTCACTACAAAACGCAAATCAAACGAGTACATTAACCCTGGAATTCCCCCTTTTGTGTTCTTGTTCTTCTTCAGCCCGTCAGTCGTTAACCTTATTTGTCTCAGGGCTTAATTAAAGGAAATACTGTAGCCTAATTTAGTCTCTAAGTGGCTCCTATAAGAACTCAACATAAGGATGAGTTCAAATGCAGCCGGAAACTTTAAATACTTGTTATGGAGACGTACCTGTAATGGTGCATGTTTGAGCGGTTACTAAAGTCTGCTTCAGGAGAGATATTGCATCAGTAACCCGAACAGGAGAGCTGAAATCAGGTCACCAGGTCGGCTGTACAGGTAGAATCAAGTTTTCTGTCCTCACAAATAATGCAAACAAACAGTGAAAACCATCTGAGGGATTGTCAACAGAAACCTCTCAGTCCGAGAAATGCTGACCTCCGTTTGGCCCCAGAGGTGAAATCCCATCCCGGGTCATGATAGGTGACGCTGACACCTGAATACAACCCCCCACCCCCCTTTACTGACCACCTGCCTGTCCACACCTGCCCACTGGCCTCCACAGCGTCGTCTGCACAGGGACACCACCACCTGTCATGACCTCAGGGAACTCTAAACAGCTTTCCTTGAGTGGAAAGGTCACTGGTTTGGGTGTCCATAAAAAAAAAAGCTAGTTGTAACTCGTACATCCAGACGGAGTGAGCAAGGCGTCGACTTACGAGTTGAAATCCTGTGAGGTCTTTTGCTCTTGTATTGTAGTGGTACAGCATGATCCGTCTGAAATCCAGTGGGCGATAGACATGATTTTCCCAGAAATAGACTAATCCTCTTTACTTTACGGGACCCGGGTTTAACTCGGGATACTGACAAGGACCCACGTCTGGGCCTATTTACGTGGAGCTGTGAGCAAAGGTCACATCCCGGTCATTGCCACAGACAGTTGTGCAAGTTGAAGGGGATTTGGATCGGAGGGTTCATATGAAGTTAATATTTCTGAAGGCAGACTGGATGGGCATTAGAGCGCAAACCTCCACCGAGTCCTCCATGATGACATGTTGCAGGTTATTGCCTAGACTACGATTCTCACGGTTACTTACTTTAGACACGCAGAACATTACAAAGAAATGAATCACAGCAGGAGATACACGTGATGAAGGTGGGGAGAGAGGCTTTACCTCGGGGTCACAGTAGACGACCTGCAGAGGCATTCAGGACTTGAAGCTGGAGTCTCTGATCGTGTGACCGTAACAAAGACAAAGAACAGAAATGTTGATAAACAGACACCACAGAGGAAACCACTGATCCCTAAGGAAACAGGCCATCGTTTGAATCAAATGACCTTCAGGAGGTTCCACAAGGGTTCTAGAACAATGTTGCAAACACACTTTAAACCTCATTCCAGCTGTGTAAGATGGTGCAGAGGAGACGCTCTGGCTTCAGCTACAATGAGAGAAATGGCCGTTCACAGACAGACAGCAAACGTTTCCCAACAGTCACGTATGAGAGACGTCTGGGAGGTAAACGAACCAATGTCACTGAGGCCTGAGACTGAGCGGCTTGTTTTGATCTAAACACAAAAGGAAAAGAGGAGTTCAGGAACGAGCGAGTCACAGTCCAGGCATTGACCCAATAGTGATGGTGTGGTATGACCTCACTTTAAAAATGCCATATCAGATTTGTACACTGTGTATAATTGATAAAGTGTGTGTACATTGTGGAATGAGGACACACTGACAGTGTTTGAACACACAGGGTCTTCCAGCCGTTCCTCCAGGGGCAACTCAGTGACCTTTTCAAATAAAATGTGTGTGATAACACAAGTAAGACAACCTTGTTCTGGCAGGACTGTGTGATGGCCTCTAGCCTGGACAACAGTATCAGCATGGGGTTCATGTGACACACACACACACACACACACACACACACACACACACACACACACACACACACACCAGCTGTGACCGAAGAGGAACATGGTAATAATAAAAGAGTTATGAAACAACAAAGGATCAATCTGTAAATCCTCTTCCATCCCAGCGCTCGTGTCTGAGATAGTTTGTAAATCCAGACTCATGTGCATCACTTATACTCTCTAACATTGGACTTAACACTGCGACACTGCTTCCAGAGTGCGTGCTACCTCACTGTACAATGCAGCTTCACCTTCCAATAACCTCCATAATTAGCTTAGAAAGCCTCTGTGCAAACATAAGTCAAGCCTAATTGTTATCACAATGGCAGTCTGGCTGTACTGTCGTCTGCATCCGTATCTTTAATTTCTTAAAATTAATTTTCAGTGACTAGTCGACTGTTGTCTAGACATGTGTAATCATGCCTGTCCATCTGAACGCACTGTGTGGTTTAGAAGGTTCAACCCTCCTGAGTCTGATGTCTTTTTTTTTGCATTGGTGCTTGAACTGATTGAATTTGGCTTTAAAGCTGCATTGGTAAATGATTCACTAGATAAGACGGCAAATTGTGGACTGTGACGAGCAGTTTAGCCACGTTGAAGCCGTGTTTTAGGCTTTGTTTGCTCTTTACAGAATGACTGAAGAACTCAATCAAAAAGGAGAGATTGAGTTTGACATTTCTAGAATCGAGTGGAAAATCAACAACTTTCTTGAACTGTTTGAATTGTTTCTTCTGGATAAGATGTTTAGCACATTCGTGTTCTTCAACTCACAGTTTCTCCTGCAAACTTTGGTTATTTGGTGTGTTGAGACTTTGCCAAGGACACAAGCTCTGCCTCTGTTTGTATAACTAAAATGCCAATCTGCCCCCCAACAGCTCCAGTCGAGGTGCCCTTGACCCCCAGCTGCTCCACTCAGGCTGCTCGCCGTCACTCGTGGTCACCAGCTCGCAGAATCACACACACGCATGCACGCATGCACGGCGGTGGTCCTGAAAGGCACGCAGGCTCCCAAAACTCTGAGTTAGAGGTTAAAACTGACTCTCCTGCCCTTTGAAGTTTCCATTTGTAGATTTCCAGACCTGCTCTCCTGGTTCTCCCACATTGTTCCTGTGGGAAATGAATAAATCATTAAAGGAAAATGTTTATTTCAGCAACCAGCTGAATGTGGAGTTCAGCTTAGGTGGGTGTGTGGGTCAGGATCCGTTTAATATGTTGCCATTGCCATGAAATGCTTCTTCTGCTTGTGTTAAGTGTGTGAAGTCAAACAAAGGAGAGGAGAGCACATCCATGTAGAAATTCCATTTTGGTACATTTACGGGGATTTTATTCTATAAAATATTGATGTTTACACATGATTAATTTTTCAATGCATCTCTGTTCTGTGCTGCACTGCAGAGCTGCAAATCTGTGGCTGCAAGGCGATTTGTATTGATTCTGACTATTTAACACACGCTAATCTTTCATTTTCACAGGGATTCAATTGGATTTGATTATTTTAACACAATTAATTTACACTTAATTTCCTTCTGATGTCACTAAATCTACAAATGGAACTTCACACACTGTTACTGGAGTTCAAAACATAAAGGATGTCAAATAAGGAGGATGTTCCAGGAGGAAAACAACAAAGATACATTTTATTATCTAAATTTTTCCCAAATTATTGATTTGAACGTTTCAGATTGATTCAGTTAAATAGTCTCATCACAGCGAAACAAATATCAGACAATATCTCCAGATCCAAGCCAGAGTGTGATGGCTGATGATGAAGACAGGCTGTAATATCAGCGGACGTCCGTCCTGTGTTGTCCCCAGTTTTTAACGTCCCACATTCCCATGTTGTTAACTGCATAATCAGTTTTAATCTGATTATATGTTGCACCACCCTTGGAGGGACAGGAGCGGGGATCCAGCGTGTGTGTGTGTAACCGCAGCGCTGTGTCCCCCCCCCCCCCTACATGTTGAATAAGCTCCCCGATCCATCACATCACGTCCTCAGGTTGCGTCCTCGCCGCGTCCGGAGGCGGCGCAGTGAGTGCAGGCACGCAGCAACACAACATCCACCAACAGGCGCTTTGAATGCGGGGAAGAAGCGGCCTTTGTTTGAATCTTCGCTCTAAGCCATCTTTAGCCTCCTCTTCTCTCAATCTGTCTGTCTGTCAGCCAAGAGCAAGACAAGACCGGGATGATTATGCATTACGGTGACCTGTCCATGACCCCAAAGTGCATTGGCCGTGCCCTCCTGGGTGTGCCACAGTGGGGGTGGTGCAACCTCTGACACATCTCGTGGAGTGTTATGTTATACACACAATAATAGCGCGTGAGAGTGTGTGTGTGTGTGTGTGTGTGTGTGCGCACTTGGCAGGCATTTAAGTTCTGCACATTGCTTCTCTACATGATTGCAAACCCCAGTGGATTAGCATGTGCCAGCTAAAAGGGCAGCAGTTTGCATGTAGGGCGGAGGGCAAGGTCAGCATGCATGTTCAGTAGATGAGTGTGTGTCTGTGTGTGTGTGCCCGTGTGTGCATGTGGGTGGGTGTTCACGCATTCACACACAAATGTAACACCAGTCGAATTGTTTTTAGTGGATTTGTGTATGCTGTGTTGGACGATGACATTATCTGTGTATAATGTTGTGTGTGTGCAGATTGATCTATGAGTGAGTGTGTGTTCTTTGTGTGTGTGTTTGTGTGTGTGTGTGAGAGATCATCGTTCTGTGGGCTAGCTGCCCCGGTTCATAGCTCCCAGGGAGATCTGTGACTGAACATCCTCAAGTTTAGGGTTCATCTTCAGTTCAGAGAGAGGTTCAACTGCCGGTCAGCGGGCCACTCATGGAGCAGCCTTCTCTCTCTCTCTCTCTCTCTCTCTCTCTCTCTCTCTCTTTATCTCTCACTCCCCTCCTATTCTCCAATACCAACCCCCACACACCCACCCACCCACCCACACACACACACACACACACACTCTCCCCTCCTTCGCATACAGTTCTCTATTCTACTGAAATTCCTCCTTTGTCTCTTAGTTTTGTATTTAACATCCATGTTGTTTGCAGCGTGTTGCTTTATTTGCGCCGTGTTTGTTTCTGCCTGGTTTGCCCTTTTCAGCGCACAGGCCGGCGTGTTCGTCACCCGGAGCCAAAGGTTTTGATTTGTGGCATGATTCGTCTCACCGTTAATCCTTTTTTTTCGGCTCATTTATCCACATCATAAAAATGAGTCCGAAAGCTTTTGTTTTGGTTTTATGATTGGAATTTTGATGAGGGCATGCAGTCCTTTTTCTGCTTGACTAGCGTGTGCCGCGAGCCTGATGGCCGTTATGTCTGCGAAATTTAATCAGAAACCCCTTTGTCTCTCATTACAGGAGAACGATGACCTATTTTAGCAGCTGACCTCAAACAAAGTGTTGCGGAGACGGCCGGCGCTCTGATTGGTTTCAGTTTTTGGGTTTTTGAGGAGTCTTTATTTGTGAGCGGCGAGCGCAGAAACACAGGAAGTGAGTCCAGGCTGAGATATTCCTGCAGACGTCATAATCCAGCTGCTTTCATGTGAGATTATAAATTACACCGAGAAGGTTTATGAGCTTTACAAGACGGACCGACTCAGAGAAGCTGCAGGGAGTCTCATGAAGCGGGTTAGGGCTCTGATGATGATGAGGAGGATGATGATGCTGTGTCTTCTGACTGTGAACAATCGCATTGATGTAACAAATATGTTGTTGCAGTCATAAAAAAGGATTCTCTCTCTGCAGGTGCTTCTTGTCTGATCTGTGTCTAAATTCTTCTTGCTCTAAAACAAAACACAGCCAATAATTTTGTTAAACATCAACGAATGAGGATGAATCTGAAGCATTTTGGAGATTAAATCATCATTTCCTTCAATTTGGGGGCGAAATTAATCACAAACTATTCAGCCGGAAAGACTCGACTCAACAAACGGTGAACAACTTAATAAGCGGTTGCGGTTCCGGCTTCAGTCCACACAGCAGAGCCGCTGTGATCTACGGCCCCCTCGGCCCCCCCGGCCCCCTCGGCCCCCCCGGCCCCCCGCTGTCTGCTCTGATGGGGCCCACCTTGTTAAGCCAGCCTGTTGGCCTTGATCCAAGTGGGATAATTCCAGATTGAAGGGGTGAGAGGCAGGGTAAGTGTTTACGCCATAATACAGCCGGGACGTGACACAGGATGAAACACACCAGCTACACTTTATTGGCTTAGTGAAGCTGAAACGCCTTCGGGCAAATATGTTGCACTGATTAGCTGATAAGAATATTAGGATTTAATACACTAACCTCAGATAAGACAGAATGATTGACAAGCTGCATATCTTTAAAATGAAATAACTGCCATCATTCAGCTCATTTGATTTGTTTGTGTAGTGAAACAAAGACAGCTGGGCTTCTGATATTTAAGATAAACTGAAAGAATTTAAATATTTAATTCAAATGGATAGAAAACGATGTGAGGGTGAACTTATCAAACAGAAAGCTGAGACACAGAGTGAGACAGGGAGTGAAGCAGGGAGTGAGACAGGGAGCGAGGCGTGGCAGCTTCCTGCACTGAGGCTTGGCTGGGCTCAGAGCATCTTATCAGACCTCTGCTGCCTTTGCTCTTTGGCTCCCACAGTGATATTGTATTGCTGAGTCTCACTTTGCATGAGAAATCGAAGTGGCGTCCCGTTCTTTATGGCCGCTGCCCGCGACCTTTGTCAACCCGGCGAATTAACCTAGAGGCGTATCAGCTGTGCTGGCCCTTTTCTCCTACAGCCTGTCCTATTAACTGAGTGAGGAGCACAGGGTGGGTCACACTTAAGTAACCTTATCTTGTAATTGGGTTCAAGGTTAAGTGACCCCGGAGCGCGAGGGTCCGGGGGTTAAGGTCAGAGTGTCAGGCAGAAGGGGTTTGCTTTTAATCACTGATGGGGCTGGAAATCAAGGCCCAGGCCTCTGCTATCTGACTGGGCCAGACCCTCCCTCCTCCCCCATCACCTCCAGCCTCACCCTCCCTGCATGAAGCTGTCCAACAGGGTGGGGTTTAGGGGGGTGAATGGAGCGGTTGCCAGGCAACTCGTATTCAAACCAAGGTCTTGGAAGCTTTTAACCTTAGCACAAATCGATATAGACGGCAATCGGGCTAATATTCATGGAGCAGATGGGAAAATTAGGCACAAGTCTGGCTGCAGGAGACGGAGGAGAGACGCAGCGGTGGCTGAGCCATCATCATCAGACTCCTCTGATGGAAACGTACGTACAGCAAGGCAGAAGACGTGAAGAGCAGGAATCAGCAGGAACAAGCTGGTTACTGAGGCGACATCTTTTCTTTCTCTGCGGAGATTTCCCTCTTTTCATCCTCATAGCTTCTCTCACTTTCATCACTTCCTCTGATCTTTGCTCATCCCCTCTTTTCTGCCTTGACGCCTTCCTTCCTTCCTTCCTTCCTTCCTTCCTTCCTTCCACGTCTAATAAAGGAGCATCATTTCTGTTAGGTATTGACTTTTTTTTAAAAGTTTAATTAGAAATTCATGGTTTTGTTCTCGGATAAATTCTACAAACGTCCGCCAGAAGAAAAGTTTCATGTCGTGCAAAACAATGAGCTGTTTGCAGATGATAAGAGTTATGTTGTAGGTCTCAATAGCCCCATGTCCCAAATGATTTAAGGCCAATTTAGCTGCTTTTTGTGTCCCAGTGAATCAAAGCAGGACTCATAGTTTCACATTACTAGATGGAAAAGGAAAGGGGGAAGAAAAAACAGCAATCTTTTAATTTGTCACAACTGTTCTCTTCCTCCCCCCTCCTCATCTACTCCCTCTTTCACTCCTGTCTCTTATAATAGGAGATGGATGACCAACAGTGGAGGGGTTCAGCTAGCATGACCCATAGACCTATCCATTGCCAAGGGCGAGGAAATAGCCCAGATTAAAGAGCTTGTAAATAATGGGCCATAAACATCTGCCTGTTAGCCCGGCCAATCCATCTCTCTCCCCCATCTGGTCCTCTCTTTCCCTCTCTCGCTCTCCAGCTTTTGATTTCCTCATTGCAAACGGTCCACGGGGCAAATGCATCATCAGACCAAAGTTAGTCATATTCCAACACAAACAAACACTGGGATTGACCCCGAGGTCGTGTACAGTTCAGATCCCCACCGGTCACAGCCACCATGACTCAACCCAAAGACAACAATGGAGCGCTTTAGCTTTGTTTTCTTTCCTTGGGTTTCCTTCCATTTATTAGATCTGGGGTATGTATTCCTCTGTTAGATTAACATAGTTTGTGCAACATGTTATATTTATGAACTACAGCTGTGTCACCACCACAGAGCTGTTTTACAATCCACCCTCCCTCTTTAGAGTCTAACCTTCACTGGAACTCTTGTTAGCCGGGCCTCATTAGCAGCCCCGCCCTGATTAGTGATTATGCGTCGTTAATGTTGAGCTCCCAACATCTGCTCTGAGGACCGGCCACTCTCCCACTCTCTCTCTCTCTCTCTCTCTCTCTCTCTCTCTCTCTCTCTCTCTCTCTGAATCTCCTACGGCGCTGTAGTCTGGCTGGAGCTGTGTGAACCTGACCAAACGACCCCCGGCACCGGCATTAACCACCTCATTTGTGGCACCGACTGCAGGTGGCAAATGAAGCCCAAACAAAAGAGGGCCGACCGCGGGCAGAACACGGGCGGAGCTCTCGCCAACCAACTCGGGGTAGAAGCAGCGTGTCAGCGTTTGGCACATGGAAGTATTGAGCAACATCACTGCGGCTGAGTAGTGATGCACACGCACACACACACACACACACACACACACACACACACACACACACACACACTGTTCACTCTCTGTTTTAATTGTGTTAATGTTGCTTTAAAGCCTCATTTATTGATCCACCACTAGAGGGCAGAAAGACACACAAACCATTCTTGGCCTCCTATTATTTAATCTCATTATTCATATTTATATTGACTCAACTATATAAATATAAGCTGATGAACCAAGACAATGAGCCTTAGGCGTTAAATTGACTACATTTCACTGTTTTACAATAATGAATGTATTGTTTGGTGGAGCTTTTAGTGATGTTTCATTCTTTCTTTGCTGATACACACACACACACACACGTCCTCAACATGCAAAATAATAGAATGAAAAACGATATCAGATGTGTAATGTAGATTTACATACATAGTGGTGGATGAAGTGTCTTATGTCTTCCCTACCTGATGCAGTTATTGTGCTTAGCTTGGCAAAGCAGCGCTCCACTGTGTGTGTGTGTGTGTGTGTGTGTGTGTGTGTGTGCTTGTGTAATCGTCCTGTGCAACGCATGCAAAAATGGAAGATGTGCGAAATGCAAGCTAGGAGGATCGCCAAATAAAGTATTGATCCCTTTGAAAATCCTAATTGTAAAAGCAGCGATCCTGTTCATTTTGAAAAGGCTCAGCAGACAGCGACCCCTCACACAGTAAGAATGAGGCTGAGACTGAGCACAAACTTTTAGAAACGCTTGAAAATGCACACAGGAAACGATCACAGGTGACACAGAGTTTCCTTCAGTAGCGGGTCATGTTGTTTACGAACTGCAGCGAAGAAGAAGAATGGAAAATAAGACACGTTTGTCGCTACAGGGTGCAGACGCCCAAAAAGGTCACTTGAAATGACATCATCAGGGTGCTCAGTGGGTCTCGGCTCACTTTACGTTACAGGTTTGGGTTTGGTTGAAGATTTCAGGCCTGATTCACACACGCTGATTATTGCCCCTTACACTGAAGTCTTTATCAGATTCCTGCTCCCAGAGGCGTCAACATTGAGCGATTGGCAGAAGAGCGTTTGGTGAAATGAGTCGGCAGGCGGCGAGTAGAATCTCCAGGCGGGCGAACTGCAACTAAAGCTTCATGATCTGACGCTGCCCTTCACTTTTTAAATGAGCCCTCTAACCTCCTACTGTCAGAATGACTGATGGGGCATCTCAGCGCTGAATCGCCCTCAAGGTAAGAGGTCCAATGATGATGATGGCTCCTTGTGTCGCATCTCAAAGGCTGCACCGCGTCCTACTTTAGAGTGTTTTACTGTGTGTGTGTGTTTTTTTAAGTCACCCAATTTTTCACTCCCTACCTTCCATCCTTAAAAATCCTCCAGTTTCCTCTCCTTCCCCTTTTTTGGTCGTGCTTAGCTCCCAATTTATGAGCTGCCATTTTTGACCTAGTGAGTGACCCCATACCTTAAACACATTTCCATGGAGCCAACAATTTATTTGGCAGATAAATCATTCCTTACCAAATGCTGGTGGTGTGCAAGGTCAAAGTTGTGTAGGGGGATGAAAATGAAATGATAGACACGGTAGGTCAGGCCCAGAGACGCCCACACGTCACGCAAACTCCATTTCATTTGCGTGCGAAGTGTGTCTCTGACGCCGAGGTTTGTTTTCATGTAAGTCCCAGCGTTGTGGAGCTATTTGCCGTTCACTTAGCGGGTCTGCGGGCCTTTGAATGGACACTTAAGGAGCTCAGTGAAGAGCCTCTAAAAGCTCTTAAAGAGACGGTGCCGTCGGTTAAAATACCACGTGTCCATGCAAATATACACCAAATATATGCAGAATGGTGCAACTTACTAAAAAAACAGTGGCAGAGAGACTTGGTGCAGGCGTCCATGATGGTTCTACAGGTCGTCTTGATTTTACAGTCAGAGTATCACTGTGACGCAGGCAGACGATGAGGAGGCCAGGTCGTGTTTTAACAACAATTATATACAACAAGTGAATAGAGGTGATGTCAGTCTAATCAGGGGGGTTCTGATGTGTAGTTAGCTCGGCTCTCGCGCTGTTTGAGGAGTCACAGGAGCCCGTGGAGAGTCTTGTTGTGTGATATCTTGTTCCGGGTTGTGCTGGTAAACTCATCTGATCTGTAATTGTATAATGTTGGCCGTTATGGAAGTCTCTAAATGATCAAATGAAGAAGAAGAAGAAGAAGAAGGAGAAGAATGCTGGTCAGGCTCGTAGTGGCACTTTGATCAAGGGACTTAGGAAACAAATGATCGTCATAGCAACCACAGACTAAACATAATACTTCTATTTCTTGATTTGATGACACATTCTCACTTTACAGATAATTCCTCTTGCTGCCTTGTGGCTAATTTCATGTGTTTTTGTCTTAATTCCCACATTATTCCTCCCGTCTTCAAAGCCTTAGGAATCCTGATGAGTCTTTATTCACTGATCCTCAGTCATACGCTCTGATGGAGCACAATGAGGAGGAGGAATTAAATCAAACGTACCTTTATCTGACTCTTCTTGGGTGGTGGTTTAGGAGGGGGGGATGCTAATTTGATTTGTCTGACCAATGGGCCAATAGGGCCAGCTTATCCGTGACCTCTGAACCTGGAAGTTTTCCACTTGGCTGGTCGGTGGGGGGCGAGAACCTTCACTTGACCCTCCTCGGCCTTGTATGGTAATGCCGCAGCGGGGGGGAGGGGGCGGCCATCAGAGAGAAACGCCGCGACAAGACCGAGCGCCGGGGCTGTGTGCGCACGCCGTAGGTCTGTCAGCGACTCGTCAAGCCGGCGACTCCCATCGTGTTCAGGTTTTATCAGATCAGGCCCAGAACCGAACCCCCGCCGCCCCCCTGCTGTGGGCATTACTCACACCTGAGCATTATCAGCCAGGCACTTAGATTTATGCCCGGTTCACAACATGATCTATAATCTCACAATTTTACAGGAAAAATGCACCCCGGGCCCCTTTTAACGCCGCCGTACATCATCCATCTGAGACGTCCCACGTGTTCCAGGAGACGCCGTATTTCACCGCCGCCTTGCCCGAAATTTCAAGGGTGACAGTTTTCAAAAAAGGCGGCCGGGCGATCGGAGCTGAACTTGTTGCATCAGCTCAATGTTCGGTGTGTGTAAGGGAAGAAACGGGGACAGAAGTGAGACGAGGTGTAGCTGTGGACACTAACACCTGCAGTTTACCTGCATGACAGAGAGACGCACACTGTAAACGCACAACTACACTTTGAATAAGACAAACTATCGCAATCCTGACACCGCAAACGTTGAGTTCCATTTCATAACAGACACATTTTTCCACTAATAAAAGTCCTGAACTCCCAGTGAGTCAGGAGGAAGAGGAGAGGAGATATCAGTGAGGTGCTGTAAACGTGATCTATAGGCCTTTGCTTCACGCCGCTGCACGTTTTGACAAAGCAGAAGAAGAAGAAGAAGAAGGAGTGCAGGTGTAACTAATAACTTTAACGAGCCGGCGTTCACAAAGCGGCGCTCTGCCACTGAGACACCTCAATGGAATGCGGTCATTAATGTGATTAATTACACCTGCGCTCTTTCCTGGTACGGCAGGTCAGAAGGTCCGCTGAGGTTTACTGCTCACAAGTTAGTTAGCGGCGGAATGGATTTCTGACCCCAGTCTGTCTTCGTCACTTCCACCAAAGTGAAGAATGTACGGCAGAGCGGCAGAGCGCCATGTTGTTGCCAAAAGCACATCGGCGGTCACTTTCAGACCTCATCCATCACATTCACACATTCAATTCAGTCCCAGATCAGGTTCAGCTTTATGTTCCTGAACGCACCACGGGTTGGCTAGCTGCTTTCAAAGGGGCCGCAAAGGACGTTAGCGGCAAAAATAGCATTAAAGTTTCTCATCTGAGCCGGCTCTCTTATGCGTACGCGTGTGGCGGCGTGTGTGTCGCTGTGCCAGCAGGTATCGTTGATGAGAGCAGGTAGGCAGTAGGCAGGATTTCCCCCCCCCGGTCAGGCTCCAAAGCCCCCTGTGAAAGCACGCAGGGCTTTACATGGAAGCGCCGCGATCACAGCGCCGCGGCTCAATTAGCTACTGTTGTGGGTGAGGGGCCGAGAGCGAGCGGGGGTCCAAATCCTCTCTGGCGGGCCCAGCTGGGAGGATTAAGAAGGGTTCCTGTCCCGTGGCTGACCTCTTCAAAGCCTGCGCAGATGTCCTTATCCCCCCCACCACCACCACCAACACACACACACACACACACTCCAAAAACTCCCTCTTGTCAAGCTCTCTCTTGACCTGCCAACAAAAACAAAGCACTCAGGTGACGCCCCTTATCACAAGGGCACTCTCCCTCTCTATCTCCGCCATCTCATCTCTTCATCTCCTCCTCCGCCCCATCTATCTATCTGTCTCTCCCTCTCTCTCCCTCTCTCTCTCCCTCTCTCCCTGTCCTCGTGTGTGTCGGGTATCCATCGAGGCCGGTCGGGTTTCAGAACGACCTCAGGATAGAAACGAGCCTCTCAATCTCAGCGCCCGAGCCGCCGTTAGCCTGCAGTGTTTTCAAACAGCAAAGCCAGATCTCAGTTAAATGCCATATAAGTTTTGTGTGTGTCGTCATCTGTGAGTTCCTACACTGGAGATTCCCGCTGGTGCTTTGATTATTGTGAATATTGGGTGGACAGTGTCTTCTCCTGAGTCGGAGCTGAACGTTGCTCCCGGTTCTTTGGCGTAAAAGAGCCTGAAGTTCTTGTGCTTCCTGGAAAAGTTCCTTTCTTTCTTTCTTTGATGCTGCAAATGTGCGACAGTACTTGTACAGACAGACGGGCAGAGAACGTGTGAGGCCTCTCAGATGAAGACGGAGGCCTGCATGTTCTGAGTCACTCTCTGCTCACTGAAACATCTTTTCCATCTGATCAGCCCTCAGCTCCTCATCTCTCCTGCTTACCCGCCAATCTATCCAGCTTCAATTTCCACCCTCTCTTCTGTATTCATCGCCTCTGCAAATCCATCCATCCCTCCGTCTCTGTCCTCTTCCTGGTTCCTTCCATTTTCCATCCCGTCCCTCATTACCTCCCTCCCTCCCCCGCCACCCCCCACCCACCTCAGCGCGAGGCTGTCAGAGTTTTAGGGATCCGGTGAGCTGTGAAATCGCACAAATTGCTGTTGCTTTGCGTCTGGCCTGGCAACAGAGAGGGGGAGATAGAGAGAGAGAGAGTGTGTGTGTGAGAGAGAGAGAGATTTTCTGCTTCAACACTTCTGAACCTGCATCGCCCCCTCTGTGCCCCTTCCTCCCGTTCATTCAGACATGGACAAGCACACGCACAGCTGCAAGACTGCATATTTACCGGCTACACCACCCCTCCCCTCCCCTCCCCTCCCCTCCCCTCCTCACACACACACACACACACAATCAACTTTTCCACCCCCTACCCCGGCGCTGAACATGTAAGCGCACCGCCGCCGCCGCCCTCGCCCTCGCCACCCTCACAGTAGAGACACCTCCACCACTTTGCTTCAGTGTCCGGGTCACTTCACAGAACAACTTGACGAGAGCTTGCAGCCCTCGAGAGGGATGAAGACCCCTTCTTGACCTGACGAGAGCTATTTTAGCCACCTCTGCTAGAAACAGAGCAACCCCCGCACGCACACACACACATACACACACACACACAGAAAGGACAACCACCCACTACGTACCCCAAGGAAAACCTTTGAAGATGTAATGCAAAGGTGCAGAAGGTCATAAAGGTCCATGTTGAGGCTGTTTTTACACTTTTCACTATTTGTGTTTTCCCTGTTGTGTTGTTCTTAGTAACAGGCAGGTCGCTGTTAGGTGCCACAATAAAGCATCTGTCTAAACTCAGCTAACTACATTTGGAACACGTGCCTTTATTAAATCGGGCCGTGTTCTCCTGATCTTCACCTCCTTCTTTTCTCCCAGTAACTGATTTTAAAACCTTTGTATTAACTTTGTGTTAACGTACCAAAAAAAACACACGGGCTTTAAGGGCCTCATGCAAAAACCTGCATGCTCTGTTGTGATTGGCCGGGACTCGTACCTGGTGGGTTGAGTGGAGGCGAGTGAATTCATGTTGATGTAGACACGTTACAGATGTAAAGGACCAATCGAAAACAAAGCTTTGGAAGCAATCCAGCTGCTGTGTGTTTGTCTTAGCCCAGGATTTCTATCAGCAGGGACCTGGAGTGTTCAAACTTAGACAAAGTCCTACACACACTCCTGGCTGTCGGATTATGCTGTTAAAAAAAGTTAGAAAAATAACAAAATCCTAATGTTTAAGGTATGGAATTACAGAATACACGACTTTGCAGGCAAATTGAGACGGACTCCCGAGGCTCATCGTTTACATTTGACTTTATGCAAAGGCCCTTACAGTGAGGACGTGGAGGTAAATGTGTTGTTTCTTCGTAAGGAAAAGCGCCGGAATAAAAGAAACCGGAAAAGAAACAAAAACACCAGACAAAAAAGCGTTTACGTTTTCAACTTTGCTTTATATCTGGGATCTATGAGTGTTCTTTATAGGTGTTGGTTGAAGAGTTTAGGGAGCTTTTGTCATTGCTCCTTCAGCTGAGGACTTTTTTTTTTTTTTTTTTTTTTTTACAGCTACACTATTTTTGAACAGTACAGTCAAGCTATAGGAATGTATATTGTCACATAAAAATATACCATAACCTATATATGAACATATGCACAGCTCAGACAGCGACATAAATACCCACTGACTCACAAACACACACAGAGTGCAGCACTGACTCACACGTGAAGAACAACCATTAGACTCTGGACACTCCACTCTATATATGTACAAAAACACACACCAGGAGCTATCAGGCTGTCAAAAGATATTTGTGTGTACAGTAACAGCCATAAGTGAGTATTAAACGTGAAGCTGAATCGTCTCTGCTGCCCTCTAGCGGTGAACCCGTGTACAGGTGCTCTGAAATGCATTGAAAGAAATAACAAAACTTTACACGTTTTGCTTTAGTAAATGTAAAATACATATTTAATATCAAGATTGTGTTGTTTCTACAGTTGTTTGGGCTTGATTGTATGAATTAAAAGTGTATAGTTACGTTTGTAGCTATACCAAAGTGACACAATCCTGTAGTTTGGTTACATAGTGTCAGATCATCATACTGATTGGGTAACCATGGCAGCCATAATGTATATATTTCATTATTTATCTCAATATAATTAAAGTTATCCCTTCTGATACTGTTGTTTTCCACAGGTTCCATTCTGCCCCTGCAGCCTCTGACT
The DNA here is from genome assembly GCF_046128005.1 of Genypterus blacodes. NCBI lineage: Eukaryota > Metazoa > Chordata > Actinopteri > Ophidiiformes > Ophidiidae > Genypterus > Genypterus blacodes. The sequence continues at coordinate 4,730,050 of NW_027466864.1, read as the reverse complement.
CGGACAGATGTGTAATCCACGTGTACATCAGGTTTAGGTACAAACGCGGGCACAGTGACCTCTGGTGGCGGTGAGAGGAGACGACACAGCGGCTGAGTTCACACTGGGGTAAAGATGCAGGGTGACGCATCGATTGAACAGCATCTATCTGAAACATTAAAACGTCCATAATAACGTAATTGAAAAATTAAAAAAAATTAATAACCATTTAATATTCAGTCATATATATTTAAAATAAGTAAATGTAACTTAAATACCTGCTTGTTGTGTGCAGGACTGCAGTTTAGAGGCTACAGTGTGTGTGTGTGTGTGTGTGTGTGTGTGTGTGTGTGTGTGTGTGTTTGTGTTTGTGTGTGTGTGTGTGTGTGTGTGTGTGTGTGTGTGTGTGTGTGTTTGTGTGTGTGTGTGTGTGTGTGTGTGTGTGTGTGTGTGTGTGTGTGTGTGTGTTTGTGTTTGTGTGTGTGTGTGTGTGTGTGTGTGTGTTTGTGGTGTCTTGATGACTTGATGACTTGATGACTTTTATGATTAGATAAATAGAGATAAAAGCTGCAGAAGAAGAACCCTTGAACTTCACGACTCCTGGGCTGGTTCAAACCGGTAACCCTTTGGTGTCACCAGTTGACATTTGGCTCTGACTAATGTCGCTGCCTCGAAGTGATATGAGACGTCTGTAGACTCCAACTGAGTCATTCCGCTCACACAGAGCCCCCCCACCCGACCCCACCCATCTCAGACTGACTGCAGCATTGTAACGTTGATTCCACGCTTCATGTGGAGAACACTACATCTACCATCAAATCCGCCTGAGTTACCGTGTGGACCCAAGTTGGACCCACAGGGGCAGAGAGCAGCGTTTACATCCTGACTCACACACACACACACACACACTCTCAGACACACACACATGGCGCTTTGCTGGAAACTGCAGAAACCCCCTGATGCACTGTATGATCACACATGTAGGAGTTAAAGATTAGGAAAATCTATTCTACATCTGCAGTAACAGACGTCTCAAAGCATCTCCTCCTCCTCTCCTCCTCCTCTCCTCTTCATCTCCTCTTTATCTCGTCTTCACCTCCTCTTCCTCAATGCTGGCTGAAGTATTTTTTCAGTAACGCGTCTCTTCCTTTGTTCTCTGGGTGACAATTGCATATTCACACCAGCCGTGTGCATGTGGTGGGAAGGCACCTCACACTCACACACACACACACACACACACACAGGGTTGAAAACCACATCCTACGTCACATCACTGATGACGGTGCTTTCGATGTGAGAGCCTGAACATTGTTCCACTAAACACACACTCTCTCAGTCACTCACGCGTTGCTGCGTCAAACCTGTCAGTGTGTTGGATCAGGTAAGATTCTCTTTCATTCACCCTGATAGATAGAAAATGTGGGAAATAATTTTTAATTGTTGAGACATTTAAGAACCATTGATTACTTGTTGATTTTGATTAGAGAACAGTAGAGCTGGTTTATGTACATTGAAGCAAAGATGCTGTGTGTTAAATATGATATGTGACATCGACACCCGTAACACCACTGAGCCTTATCCTCCCAGAGCAACTCTTTCCTTCCCCTTCCTTTTTTGTGGTGTGTGTGTGTGTGTGTGTGTGTGTGTGTGTGTGTGTGTGTGTGTGTGTGTGTGTGTGTGTGTGTGTGTGTGTGGGCATCATGTTTACATTGACCGTGTCTAATTCCAGCTGCCGTGCAGCTACCTGTCTGGTCCTGATGGCTGCTGGTTTCGTCTTCATCTCGCTGCTGTTGGCCTTGTTGATTCCCGCTGGTAGGCTGCTTGAAGATGACATACACACAGACAGACGGGCCGCTTTAAGGTGTTAAATGTAGATGCAGATGCAAGCTCGCACAGCTGACCACACTTTCCTTCTGTGCTGCAGTGGCGTCTTCGTGCAACGTCGCCTGCACGACAGACTACAAGACTCTGCTGAACTGCTCCTGCTCAGGACCTGTGCCGTCGTCTCCGGTCCTTATAGAGGCATCATGCAGGTACGAGAGGCCCTCAGTGTCCCTGCACCTGATTGGTGGCAGCGTATTGTAGAATATGTGGCTTTAACACACTCATCCAGCTTTAATTTAAATGCTTTACTGAGTGAGACTGGAGGCCTGCCGGTGTTATTTCCCTCTTTATTATTAATTTCAGATCTATAAGTAACATTGTGTCTCTTTTATCTTTATATATTTTTGTATTCCTGACTCAAAAAAACCTTGATTTAGTTTCTGTCAGATGTATGACAGTGTGGGGTTCTGTTGTTTCGTCTGGCCTACGTGCTTCAGTCGCCTATGACCTTCAGCTGCGTGACTCCGCCCTCTGTCCGCCCTCTGTCAGTTTGAGCCTTATAGGAATGGCGAGCGTGGAGGCCAACGGCAGCTGCCAGGTGACGCCGCCCCGCTCCTGGTGCGTGATGCGTCCGGACGGGTTCAATGCGATGGCGTCCATCGACACCGTCTGTGTGGCGAGCGCTCCTCAGCTCAGAGCCAACACGACTGAATCACCCGACTGGATACTCAGTGACATGGGTAAGGC